>NW_020172141.1:5970480-6015034 GCF_003031525.2 Neophocaena asiaeorientalis asiaeorientalis | reverse complement strand
GGTTCACTCAGCACCTCCTCGGGGGGCCTGTCCCCGCCTCCCAGCCAGACCCCCGCCACCAGGGACCGGGTGTGCTTCCCTCTGAACTGGCCACACGCTTCCTCCCTGGAAGGCCAGGGCTGCGTCTTGACCGCTCCACGGTCCGTTATGAGAAATCGACTGTGTATTGAAAGAACCTATGGAAGAAAGTGGGCTTCACTGGGATCCGTGGCTGGCAAGGCTGGATGGCAGGTCCCCCGGAAAGGCCTGGGGTCCCACCGGGGTCCCCAGAGCACACGATGAGAGCCCTTGTTAGAGAGCCTGGGGGCTTGGGTCCTCGCTCCCCCGTTCCCCCCTACAGGGACTCCCTCTCCGAGCCTCGGTTTTCTCCTCCATGAAGTGGAGTCACTGGTGGCACCTGCCTCTGGGGCCGAGCTGGGGGCTGATGGAGATGATGTAGAGGGACACTCTGCACGGGGCCCGCCCTGCCGTGACCTGGAGCCTGTCAAGGACTGAGTGGAGAATTGTTCTTAGCTAAAGTAGCTGGAGGGCTTTTCGCGGCCAGAAAAGCTGTACTCGGCCCAAGTCTTCATCCAGAGGTGGGGGGATGGGGGGAGGGTCATGTCAGGCTGGTTCTACACCCTGCGGTGGGTTTTCCAGAAAGTTCCAGACACCTCCAGCGATGGATATCCCTTGTCTGAGCGCCCCCCGCCCCAAGCAGCTGTGTGTCTGCCCTGAGTTCCCCGGTCACCACCCAGGCCCCACCACGGCCATGCCGGGCATGTGCTGTGAGGTGCCAGGGAGCCGGGATCCCTTTCCCGTGACCCGTGCGACCCCGTGGACGGCAGCATGGGGCGGCCGGGGTGCAGGCGTCTTCTGGTGCTGGGGGTGACTGGAGTGCGGGGCGCGCCGGTCCCCAGTGTCCAGCTCCCCATCACCCAGGCTGATGGTTTCCAGCCCCTCCGGCCGTGTCACCTCTCCCCAGGCTCGCTTTGCCTGACCGTGGACTTCGCACAGAGGTGCTCACAGGACGTCTGTGCCGGTGCTCTGGGCCCCTCGCTCCACCTGCGTCGCGTGTGTCGGTAGGTCACCCACTGCGTTCCCGGGTGGGCTGTGTCCTCAGGCTGATGGACACTTGGGAAGTTCAGTTTGGGGCCGTTAAAAACAGCTGCCGTCAATGTTGTTCTACCAGAAGGTTTACCCGGGAGTGAAATCGCGAGCTCGGGGGAGGCCGAAGCCCTTGGCCCCGTCACCCAGCGAGGACAGCGTCAGACACACCGGCCAGGCCCCGCTTTGGGCCCACGCCTCCCTTCCCCTAGCCTCAGTTTCTTCACCTGTAGAGTGGGGCGGCGAGGATGGGGTGAGATGAAGGCCTCAACCTCTTCCCCAAGAGTGACCCCCGCTCCCTCCTCAGAGCCCACAGGAAGCCCTCCGTGGCCCGGTGGCCTTGGGTGGTGGTGCGAGGGCGGGTCTCACCCGTCCCAGCAGGGTAAGCCCTGGATCCTTCTTCCAGAAACAACACCTGTGGGGTCAGGATGGCTCTGACTCCACTCTGGGGGAAGGGGCTTCATGGGCCAGCCTCCGCACCACCATCTCCGCATGTGACGTGGAGTGCCGCTGGGCCCAAAGCAGAAGGGCACAGGGCCCTGCCCCCCGAGTCCCTGCCGCCCCGGCCCAGGGCCCCTCCCGGCTGCCGCTCCACGCCACTCGCTGCCCGGGTTGGTGGGGGCTGGGGAGACCCTGCTGGGGATGACGAGCAGAGACGGCCACACCTGTGTCAGCACCACGCCACACCTGTCACCACCACACCACACCTGTCACCACCACACCACAGCGTCACCACCACGCCCACACCTGTGTCACCACCACGCCCACACCTGTGTCACCACCACACACCTGTGTCACCACCACGCCGCGCCTGTGTCACCACCACGCCCACACCTGTGTCACCACCACGCCCACACCTGTGTCATCACCATATGCCCACACTGTGTCAAAACCACCACCTGTGTCACCACCACGCCACACCTGTCACCACCATGCCCATACCTGTGTCACAACCATGTCACACCTGTGTCACCACCACATCCACACCTGTCACAACCACTACCTGAGTCACCACCACGCCACACCTGTGTCACCAGCACGCCCACACCTGTGTCACAAGCACACCTGTGTCACCACTGGCCCACCAGCCAGCACTTCTCTGCCTGTAAACCCCTTTTCGTTCCTCAGCTGCCACCCCCTGTGCTGGCTCAGGGCCCTCACACATGCTGTTCCTTTTGCTTGAAACACTCTTCCCTCCCTCCGCCCGCCTGATGCTCTGTCTTCCTCGCACCTCAGCTCTGCCTCTGCCGTCGGGAGGGAACCCCCTCTCGGCCACCATGGCCCCAGGGCAGCCCCTCAGCCCCCCGGGCTCAGCCCTGCTCGCCTCGTGTTTCAGCCCCTGATGTGTAGCCACCTGTCTCCTCGGGAGGGATCTGGGGAGGAGAGGAGGGACCCATCAATGCCTGTCTCATGAGGAAGACGGATGTGGAGATGGGAGACTTGCCCCAGGTCCCCGTGAGCGGTGACTCTGGTGTCGTCACCCTCAGAACCATGTCCGAGCCCTCGCTGAGCAGAGCGCCAGGCCCGTGGGCGGCCTCGTTCACTTGCAGCCTGGCGGAGCTCTGGGAGGCTGGCTGGGAGGGCGGTACGGGCACCCGGCCCTGAGCGGCTCGGATGCCCCGCTTCCCTCCACGGCCCACCCCCATCTGTTGGAAGGTTCAGGGGTCCCCTTCACGGTGATTCTGAGACCACCACCTCCCCCCTTCTCCTGCTCCGCCTGCTTCGAGCCACTTCCCCCCTCACCTGGCCGGGCCAGGTGGCCTCTCTCCTACCTGCGCCCTCGTCCGTGTGATCCCCGCCCGGGCCCAGTGCCACCTGTAGCCCAGGACACTGCTTCATCGTCCTCTGACCAGAGCCCTCAGAGTGGGAGCCTGAGGCCAGGTCCCTGCACCCGGGCCCTTCTCTCTAGGAGCCGCACGACCCTGCACACGGGCTCCCTCTCTGGGCCTCAAGCACGTCAGGGCCTTGCTGTGCAGTCCCTGGGCCGGGAGAGCTGTGCCCAGATACCTGCTAGGGGGACCCGTCGGCTCCTGCACCTCACCCTGTCCGTGAGGACAGCCCTGACCACGTCTGGCTTGTAGCACAAGCTCAACAAGCGTGGGGGTGCGGGGCCACCACACAGCCGCTTTCAGTGCGGTGAAGTCGGGTCACGGGGATCGCCAAAGAGCAGCCCAGATGGCGCAGCAGGGAAGACCGCTAAAGGCCACCATGAATGGGCGTGAGGGGGACGGAGGTGGCTGTCCCCATCTGCCCTGACGCGGACTCTGGGACCCCAGACGGCACACAGTCTCATGGCCCTGCCTCCCCCCGAGGCTCAGCCCTGCCCACCCACCGGGAGGCCCAGGACCCTGGGAACAACGGGGTGGGCGGAGGAGAAGATGCTCGGGGTCCTCAAAGCTCAGCCCGTTCCTACTCCAAACAGGCAAGCCTGCCACCCCTCGGAGGGGTCCAGACTCTGGACTCTGGTCCTGTTGGTGTCCCAAGCTCCATGCGTGACCTCAGAGCAGGCGCTTGAGGTGCTGGGCCCGAGTTTCCCTTCTGTCAAAACCAGGGGAGCGGACGGCAGCCCCTCTGCGTTCTGCACACACGGTGCTTATCTGCTAGGAAACCTGGCCGCAGAACCAGCCTGACCAGTGTGGGTTTCACTCTGAGGCAGTAACCGCTGCACCTGGGCCGGCTGCACCCCAGACCAAGGGCGAGGTCACCTGGTGCCCCCCCCCCGGTGCCCCCCTCGGGGTTTCACACGGAGCAACCGAGGCCCAAAAATAGCAGCTGGCCACTCACAGGCCAGCCCGCCCAGGCCCCAGAAAGGAAGTGAGAGAAAGGCGGGCACTTTCGTTCTTTCTACAGAAAGGAGCTGTTTCTAAGTATCTGCCAGGCGCAGGCCTGGCCCCTCCCCGCCGGTTCTCTGGGGCGGGTGCGGGCAGACTCCACCTGTGATGCCCCCAAGCGGACGGCTGAAGAGACAGAAGTACAGTCACACTCACAAGGGATGGGGCTGAGACTGGACCCGGGACTCTGTCCTGTATCGTTCCGTGTGGCTCGCCGGAGTTCAAGGGGGTCGTGCTGACAAAACTGTGGAAAGCAAGCCCCACGGGGGTGCTCCTGGTGACCCTCCGGGAGCAGGTGACTCAGGGTAAATGCCTTTCTTCGGTTAAACTGGCCGGGGTAGTGCAGAGTCGCCTGGCCAGCCAGGCCCCTCGTGGGGACTTTGGAGGAGCTTCTACACTCGGGCCCCGTACGCAAGGACAACGACGGTCCTTGCAGAGCCCGTCGGAGCAGAGGCGACGGGGAGGGTGTGAGTGTGTGGCTCTCGTGGGCCCCGCCCACCTTCGTCCAGCTCCTCCTTGTTTTGGGCGGTCCCTCCTTTTCTGGCCCGGACTCTGCCCGGTGCAGCAGCAGGGTGCGGGATGAATAACGAGCTGCATGTCCTGACAGTGGAACATTGCACGGCAGGAAAAGGAAGGAGATCCTCGTGTGTCCCCTGCGGCCTGAAGAAAAGTCGCTCCATTTGTGTGAACTTCAAACACTGACCCCAAGGGGCACCTGGTGTAACCCATACACACTTCCATACAGGTGTAAAATGTAAAAAGTGGGCCAGGAGCACACAAACCAAACTGCAAGCATGGTTACCTCTGGGAGGCGAAATGGCGCCGGCGGGCTTGGTCAGAGGGAGTGGGACAGAAAAACACGGAGCACACACAACAAGGCCCATCTGGGAATTTGGTAAATTATGTCCTGCAGTCCAGTGTTATTAAAAGTCTTCTGGGCTATTGTTCCACTGTTGAATTCCAGCACGGAGTTTGCTGAGCCCGACTATATACTGGGCTGCAGGGCAGAGAGTGTGGGTAGAGCAGAGCAAGTCTCCCGCCCCCCTCCAAGTTCATGGTCCCCTTAGAGAGACACACGGTAAACGAGACGAACAAGGAACACGGGAAGCGTGTCAGGTGCTGAGAAGGGCAGGAGTGGGGCCCTGGGGACAGCAGCAAGACGGGGAGAGCGTCTGTCCCTGTGGCTGCCGTGGGGAGGTCCACTGTCTTGGCAACTCAGACGACGCGCACTTATCCCCTCGCCGTTCAGAAGTCCAGAAGCCCCGGTCCCGCACCCCTGGGCCCAGGAGAAGGCGTGGGCAGGGCTGGCTCCTCCTGGAGCCCCCCGGGCAGAGACCCTTCCCTGCCTTTTCAGCCTCCTGAGCCGCGCTCCTCGCAGCCCTCGGCTCCCGGCCCGTCGGGCGTCTCCCAGCCAGCGGCCGGGCATCCTGCTTAGGCCACGGAACCTGCTGCTTCTGCCTGCCTCTCGCGGGACACTGGAGATCACATTTCGGGCCCACCTGGGTATCCCGGGCCCACCTCCCCATCTCGAGATCCTCAGTGTAATCGCGTCTGCGAAGTGCCTTTGTCATCTGCGGGAACGCTCGCAGGCCCAGGGGGCCGGCCCTGCAGGTCTTCGGGGTCAGCATGTTTGTCTGGGAGACCTCGCGACAGTGTGATGTTTGGATGAAGGCCTGAGGGGCAGGAAAGGGAGGTGCGTGGTTCTCTTTGGAGGCACATCCCAGGCAGAGGGAGCGGCCTGGGAAGTTCGAGGCACCTCAGCTATTTCCAGGTTTGGGAGGTTACCAAGAGAGCTGCGTATTTGCGTGGCGTCCGCATCTGCATGGACATGTTCTTCCGTTTCCCTTGGGTGCATGTCTAGGAGTGGAATCGCTGGATCACACACTGTAGGCGCATGTTTAAAATGTCCAGAATCTGCCGTATTATTTACCAAAACGGTCACACAGTCTGTGTCTTGAGTCCCGCGCTGCCATGTGTCCTCGCCAGCACTCGGTGTGGCAGCCATTCTGATAGGTGGGCAGATGTGTCCCCTTACGGGTCTCAGTCGCGTTTCCCTAACGACGAATGACGTTGAGCATGTGCTTACTGGCCGTTGTATATCGTCTTTGATGAAGTGTCTGTTCAAAGCTTTTGCCCACTTTAAAAAATTGGGTTGCTTATTTTCTTATTATTGGATGAGTGTTCTTTACATATTCTGCATAAAAGCCTTTCATCAGAGATTTGATTTGCAAGTATTTTCTCCTGTCTGTGGCTTGTCTTTTCATTCTCTTGAACAGCATCTACCGAAGAGCAGAAGTGTTTCATTTGAATGAAATCGATTTACCGTTTTTTTTCTTTTACGTTTCGTGCTTTTGGTGTCGTATCTAAGAAATCTTGGCCTCACCAAGGTCTTCTCGTGTATTTTTCTAGAAGTTTATACTTTTAGGCTTTACATCTAGGTCCATGACCTCTTTCGTGCTGATTTTTGTGTATTATGTAATGGTGTATTGACAATATTTTGTATTAATATTTATTTATTTGTTTCCAGGAGGTCCTTGTTGGTTGTCTGTTTTAAATGTAGCAGTGTGTACATGTTAATCCCAAACTCCCGATCTATCCCTCCCCCTATTAATTTTTATATATGGAGCCAAGGTTTTTTTTGTTTGTTTTGTTTTCTTTGCATACAGACTTCAATTGTTCCAGCACCATTTGTTGAAAGGCTAGCCTTTCTTCACTGAATTTCCTTTGCACCTTTGTTGCAATTCACTTGTCCAGATCTGTGGGTCTCTTTCTAGACTCTCTCTTCTGTTCCACTGACCTAGTTGTCTGCTCTACACCAATACCACACTCTCTTGGTTACCGTAGTTTTAAGCAAGCTGGTGTCAGTTCTCCAACTTTGCTCTTTTTTCAGAGTCGTTTTGAATAGTCTAGCTTCTTTGCATATCAGTAGGATACATGTGTGTATATATATCTATATATCTGTATATCTCAATTCTGTTGTTTCTGTTTCTCTGGAGAACTTTGACTAATGCAACCAGTGCTTAGAACACTGCCCGGCACGTAGTAGGCAATAAATACTTGTTGAGTGAAATAATAAACTTATCTGCTCGTTCATCCCCACACTGCCAGCGCCCGACAGGCAGAACAATGCATGACAAATGTCGGCGTGAGTCTCTCCTGTTTAAGGCCAGGAACCCACACGCAACGCTGTCTAGGGGTTCAGCTTGCTCTCTGGGGTCCAGAGGCTTTGCACTTTCCTCCCCAAGAGGGGTGACTGCGGAGTCTTACTGGGCCCGCTCCTCTTTCCCCAGGTTTTGTCTACAACCCACGCGATTCTGCCCCCCGCCAGGGGACGTGTGACAATGTCTGGAGACATTTTTGCTTGTCTCAAGGGTGGTGTGGTGGTGTGGGGAGTGGAGGCCAGGGACACTAGCAAACATCCGACAGTGCACAGGACGGCCTCACAGGAAAGAAAGATCCAGCCCAAATGTGAATCGTGCTGATGTTGAGACACCCTGGTCTATAGACTCGCTGCTGGTCTAAACACTCCGCATTCGCGCCCTTTCACCGGCGGCTCTGTGCCAGCCTTCCGTCGGAACTGTGCCACTCCTACGTGGGATGACCATGAAACTGTAAAACCACGGCAAGACGCATTTGTTTTACGAGGAACATCCTGGAGGCCACAGCCGTCTACGAACTTTGCATACGGGAGGGTTTTGTTTCTGAAAACTGAAATTACGGAATAAGTGCCCAAAGAGGTGAGAGAGAGAACTTCACTGTTTGCGTTCAAATTAGCAGCCTGAGTATTCTTGGCTCCTGACAGGAAAGACGGGCGGGTGCCCATGTCAGAGGAGCACATCTGCGGAGGCTGCGGGTTTCGTTCTGACCGGCTTCCCAGGCTCCGGCCACGAGAGCAGCAGATGTGTGGGAGACCAGATGCCTAGCCGGCCGCAGAGAGCGAGACTTGGGGGCAAACAGAGTGATGATTTAGTAGGATGGGAAGATCTGCTGGCTGCCCACTCAGGGCGGGGCGTGGTGGTGTGCTGACCCCGAGGATCTCGGACCGCAGGGCTGGGCGGGGTACCGGCCTGTCTGGCTCCCGCTGGGGCTGGGTCGAGGCTGGGGAAGGGGAGCCACCAGGTGGAGCTGCCGAACTGGCGCTCTCCGGACGCGGCTGCTAGAGTCTTGTGAGATTTACATTTTTTTTTTTTTAGTTTTCATGGTCAGATTTTATTTATTTATTTATTTATTTTTTTTCTTCTTTTTTTTTTTTTTTAACATCTTTATTGGGGTATAATTGCTTTACAATGGTGTGTTAGTTTCTGCTTTATAACAAAGAGATTTACATTTAAATTCAAATTAAGTGGGACTTCCTTGGCGGTCCCGCGGTTGAGACTCAACACTCCCAACTCGGGCCGCCCAGGTTTGATCCCTGGTCAGGGAACTGGATCCCACATGCTGCAACTAAGACCTGGCGCAGGGCTTCCCTGGTGGCGCAGTGGTTGAGAATCCGCCTGCTAATGCAGGGGACACGGGTTCGGGCCCTGGTCTGGGAAGATCCCACATGCCGCGGAGCAACTAGGCCCGTGAGCCACAACTACTGAGGCTGCGCGTCTGGAGCTTGTGCTCCGCAACAAGAGAGGCCACGATAGTGAGAGGCCCGCGCACCGCGGTGAAGAGTGGCCCCCGCTCACCACAACTAGGGAAAGCCCTCGCACAGAAACCAAGACCCAACATAGCAAAAAATAATTAATTAATTAACAAAAGGTGTTGTTAAAAAGACCTGGCACAGCCAAATAAATAAATAAATATAATTTGAAAAAGTATGCATCTCTCAATAATTGCACTTGACTTTAGGATCCAAAAAAAATTAAAATGAAGTGAAGTTAAAAATTCGGTGTGTCAGTCCCATGAGGCGCTGGACACCATGTGGCCAGTGGCCTTTCCCAGACCAGCACAGACAGACCATCTCCAACCACTGTGAGTCCCTACGGACAGACGGTGCCCAGGGCCGCCCAAGCCTCCTCCCAGCTCTTCTCACATCCTGAGCTCCCCTGCGGCCCCCCGAAAGGGTTGGGCGCTCCCCAGTTGGGTGAGAATGTCTCTCTCCCCTGTGCTCGGTGATGGAAGGAAGGGCGGGGTCTCAAACTGCAGGGGGCCCAGAGGCCAGGCAGATAATGTAACAGAACTAGCCATTGATACAAGGGCAGTTCTGATCTTTTAAAATTTTGTTATCAAGGTAAAATCCACCATTTTAACCATTTTCAAGTGTGCGATTCAGTGGCGTTTAGCACACGCCCTGTGTTGTGCTACTGTCCGCTCAGTCTGGTTCCAGAACATTCCATCAGCCTGTCCCCACAGGCTGTCCTCCCTGTCCCCTCTTCCCTAAGCCCCCAGCAACCACGAATCTCTGTTAGCTCTCCTGGCTATTTCATATAAATGGAACCTGCAACGCACGATTATTGAATCCGGCTTCTCTCCTTAGCGTAATGTTTTTAAGGTTCATTCACGTTGAAGCAGGAACCGGCGCTTCATTCCTTTTTATGGCCGAGTAATATTCCAGCGTGTGGATGGACCACGTTTGTGCGCCCATTCATCAGTCCATGGGCACCGAGGATGTTCCCACCTTTGGGCCACTGTGAACAATGCTGCAATGAACGCTTTTGTACGAGTGTTGGTTTTCAGTCCTTTTGGGTGTGTTTACCTAGGAGTGGAAATGGGGGTCATGTGGTAATTCTGTGTTTCACTTTTTGGAGAATTGTCAGACTGTTTTCCACAGAGGCTGCACCATTTTACATTCCTAGCGATGGAAGAGTTCTGATTTCTCCACGTTCTTGCCAACACTTACTGTTTGCCTTAAAAAAACCCCCAAACTATAGCCATCCTAGTGGATGTGAAGCGATATTTCACTGTTTTTTTAATATTTATTTTATTTATTTATTATTTTTGGCTGCGTTGGGTCTGAGTGGCGGCACGCGGGATCTTCGTTGCGTGCAGGCTTCTTTCTAGTTGTGGCGTGTGGGCTCCAGAGTGCGTGGGCTCTGTAGTTTGCGGTACGTGTGCCCCGTAGTTGAGGCGCAGCGGCTTAGTGGCTGCAGCGCGCAGGCTTAGTTGCCCCGCGGCATGTGGGATCTTAGTTCCCCGACCAGGGATTGAACCCGCGTCCCCTGCATTGGAAGGCGGATTCTTAACCTCTGGACCACCAGGGAAGTCCCTCGCTATGGTTTTGGTTTGCATTTCCTTAATGACATTACACGTTTTCACGTGCTTGCTGGCCATTTCTATATTTTTGGAGAAATAGCCATTCGGGTCCTTTGCCCATTTCTAAATTGGGTTATTTGCCTTTTTGTTGTTGAGTTGTAGGAGTTCTTTTTGTATTCTGATATTAGACCTTTGCAAATATTTTTTCCCACTCTGGATTGTTTTGGCTGTTTAGGGTCCCTTGCAATTCCATACAAATTTTAGGATCAACTTTTCCATTTCTAAAAAAAAGGCCATTGGGGGCTTCCCTGGTGGCGCAGTGGTTGAGAGTCCGCCTGCCGATGCAGGGGACATGGGTTCGTGCCCCGGTCCGGGAAGATCCCACATGCCGCGGAGCGGCTGGGCCCGTGAGCCATGGCCGCTGTGCTAGCGCGTCCGGAGCCTGTGCTCCGCAACGGGAGAGGCCACAGCAGTGAGAGGCACGCGTACCGCAAAAAAAAAAAAGGCCATTGGGATTTTGGTGGAGATTGCATTGAATCTGTTTATTGCTCTGGGCAGTATTGCATCTTAACAGTATTAAATCTTCCAGTCTATAAACACAAGCTGTCTTCCCACGTATTTAGGTCTTTAATTTCTTTTAGCAGTGTTTTGTAGGTTTCAGTGTACAAGTCTTTCACCTACTCGGTAAAAGTTATTCCAAAGTATGTTATTCTTTTTGATGCCATTGTAAGTGGCATTATTTTCTTAATTTCCTTTTTGGATTGTTCACCGCTTTCTGGACTGTTCACAGTGTACAGAAATACAACTGATTTTTGTGTGTTGATCCTGTACCTGGTAACTTTGCTAAATTTGTTTACTAGCACTAATAGTTACTCAGTGGAGTTTTTGAATTCTCTATATGTAAGGTCGTGTTATCTATGAACAGAGATAGTTTTACTTCTTCCTTTCCAGTTTAGATCTTTCGTTTCTTTTTTTTTTTTTTTTTTTTTGCCTTATTGCTCTGGCAAGGATTCCACCGCTATGTTGAATAGCAGTGGTAAAAGCCGGCATACTTTTCTTGTTTCTGTCTTAGGGGGAAAGCTTTCAGTCTTACACCATTGAGTATGATGTCAGCTCTGGGCTCTTCGAAAACATCCTTTATCACACTTAGGAATTTTCCTCTATTCCCAATTTGGTGAGTGTTTTATCATAAGGGGTGTTGGCTTTTGTGAAATGCATTTTCTGTCAGTTGAGATGATCGCGTGGCCTTTTTCCTTCATTCTATTAATGTGGTGTATTACATTGATGGATTGGGTAGCTCTGATTTTACAAGATAAGCTGGAAATCTGAATTCCAATGGGAAATCTTCTTTCTTTGAAACGTTGACATGCGTAAAAAAATTGCATGGGCCAAATCAAACTCAGCTGAGAGCCAGATTGACTCTGGGGCCACCAGTTTGAAATCTCTGATCAAGAAACTTAGACATTATTCTTCCCTTTGACTTAGGAATTCCACTTCCAGGGATCCATCCTGAAGAAGTAATCCAAAATACAGGCAAAGTTTTAAACCTACACTTGAGTGTCATTTTTATTTCTAATTTTTTTGCGGTACGCGGGCCTCTCACTGTCGTGGCCTCTCCCGTTGCGGAGCACAGGCTCCGGACGCGCAGGCCCAGCGGCCATGGCTCACGGGCCCAGCCGCTCCGCAGCACGCAGGATCCTCCCAGACCATGGCACGAACCCGTGTCCCCTGCATCGGCAGGCGGACTCTCAACCACTGCGCCACCAGGGAAGCCCTTGAGTGTCATTTTTAAAGCCTGAAGTCGGAAAGTTCCTGCACCCAGCAGTGGAGGTCTAAGGGTGCCGTGTTTGCCAGGGAACCCGGGCTTTACCGCCACTTCAGGGAGGTTTTTGTGAAGATGGGGGGCCGGCAACAGACCCAGGCGAATAACCGTTCTTTTTGGCACTTCTCCTACATTTGATTCACATTTGAAAACATTTGAATCTCAGGAGCGCATTTCCGTACACCAATTTCCATTTTGCTGCTTCCGTGGTCCACCTCCGTTTGCTGGTGGGTCATTATACGTTAAGTGCTTTGGGCAGAAATCCGTCCCTCGGCCCCAAACATCCCTGTCCTTTATAAGCACTTGAAGCAAAAACCATCTTGAATGTGGTTTTTGGCGTGACTGGCCGCCAGGGACCCACACCTGTTTAAGAATTGAACACCAAGTACAACAGTGTCCCCTCTGTGCTGATTTTGGCCATTTAAACTGTAGCCGTAACACTAAGCGGCTTGGATAGAGGCTGGCCTTGAGATTTATTACTTTATGAAATGTGCCACACCACAGAGACCTGATAGTTCTTTCCGTGGGTTCATCCTGTAAATCCTGAATTCCATTTTGAGTATTTCAGGTCTAGGTATCCATGATGGTGCCTTAATAAGAAAAAAAAAAAAAAAAATCCTGCGGCAGTTTTCTGTTTTTTTAAAAAATTTATTTAGTTTTGGCTGCGTTGGGTCTTCATAGTGGTGCACGGGCTTCTCACTGCCGTGGCTTCTCTTGTTGCGGAGCACGGGCTCTGGGTGCGCGGGCTTCAGTAGTTGTGGTGCGTGGGCTTCAGTAGTTGTGGCTCACGGGCTCTAGAGCGCAGGCTCAGTAGTTGTGGCGCACAGGCTTAGTTGCTCTGGGGCTTGTAGGATCTTCCCGGACCAGGGCTCGAACCCGCGTCCCCTGCATTGGCAGGCAGATTCTTAACCACTGCGCCACCAGGGAAGTCCCCCTGCTGCAGTTTTAATACCGAAGTGGGGATGGCCCATCCCTGCTGCATAAGGATGGGGCAGGACGGGGCAGGGGCTCTGACTCCGCAGAGCTGTGCTGGGATATCGTTGTAGAGGTGAGCGTAGGTGGGAACATGCGTCCCAGCCAGCAGGTTCAGTGCAGTGCGGTGCAGACCCCACCCAGCGGCCCACGTGCTCTGCTGGGCGCGGAGGACAGGGGGCTGGTCCTGGTGGTGGTCAGGAAAGGCTGCATCAGGGGCCTCTGCTGAGTTCAATAGAATGCACCCAAATTCCCGTCCCCCTGGCCTGTGATGTGATCTCATTTGGAAATGGGGTCTTTGTAGATGTGATCGAGTTAAGAATGAGGCGTACTGGATCCGATGACTTGTGTCCTCACGGGAAGAGGGGAGCGTGGACGCAGATGCACGGGGAGGCGTTGTCCTGTGAGGACTGAGCAGAGGTGGGGCAGGGGACCGCCACCCCCGGGAGCTGGGGAGCCCGGGAACTCCCTGGCCCCGGATTTCGGGGAGGGGGGCTCTGGGCTCGGCCCTGGGAGGGATAAAATTCTGTAGCTGTCACCCCCGGGTTGGGTTGCGGAACCGCACAGACCCCGCCCGCACCCGCAGGAAGCCCGGCCCTGAACGCACCCGCGCGCCCCCCGCCTCCGCCAGCAGGTGGCGCCCCGCCCGTTCGGCGGCCGCGCAGCCCGGGTGTGGCCGGTGTGGCAGGAGAGTGGCGTCCGCGGGGCTGGGGTGCGCGGTGCCGGCTCCGCCCGGGCCACCCTGATGCTGAGGCCCGTGTCAGGACCCCCCACCTGATCCACCTGCGTGAGGAGGGGGCGTCGCCCCTGTGGGGGGAACCAGTCCGCCGTCCTCCCTCCGGGCCGGCCGCCAAAGGACACCGGGGCTCGGGAAGGAGCGCGCGGGGTCTAAAGTCGGGCGGAGCCAGGCCCAGCTCCACCCCCGCAGCCCACCCCAGCGCCCCCCACCCCAGCCTCAGTTTCCCTGGCGACACTGGCCTGAGCTGCGCTCCACGGAGCTTGTGCACGTGCGCGGCTCTGCCCACAGACCCTGGCCGACAGCAGAGGAACCTCCGCAGGTGGTCTTGGTTTTTATTTTGGGGGTTTGTTGTTCTAGTATTTTTATTGTGGTAAAATATACGTAACGTCACATTTACCATTTTAAAGTGTACAGTTCGGTGGCATTAATGTTCACGTTGTTGTACAGCCATCACCGCCATCCTCTCCGGAAATTATTCATCTTCCCAAACCGAAACTCTGTCCCCATTAAACCCTCACTCCCCACCCCTCCCCCAGCCCCTGAGAACCACCCTTCCACTTCCTGCCTGTGTGGATTGGGACTCTAGGTGTCTTACGTAAGTGGGACCGTGCAGTACTTGTGCTTTTGTGCCGGGCTTGTTTCACTCGGCAAAATGGCTTCAGCTTCACGTGTGTTGGAGCCCGTGTCTGAATCGCCTTTCTTTCCAGGCTGAATACTGTTATTCCGTGGCACGCGTAGACCACACTTCGTCCATCTGTGGACAGGCATTTGCGTGCTTCCACCTTTGTGCTGCTCTGAACATCTGTGGGCAGGTACATATGGGAGGCACCTGCCTTCCCAGGGCCTGCCTCTGAAGGGCCCCCGGAAGTGTGGGTGCCCCCATCGTAGGACAAGCACACGCTCTGGCATCAGGTGTGGCCTGTGTTTGCAACGTGCGTCCCACACCCGAGCTGGGAGAGCATACCCGGATTTGCAGCTTGTTCATCCTGCGGGCGCCTGGCTGAGCAGAGAAGGTTTCTGAGACAGAACCACCTGTGCCTGCCACTCTTCTTCCTAAAAAGGCACCGCGTTCAAAGAGCTTCTCCAAAAGAAAGGCAGAGAATCTTTCCACCTTGAAACCTCACCGCTTATGATCCTTAAAATCATGCACACGTAATATTTATGTAACTGTGTTCCTGTGACACACAAAGGCTTCCAAGCTGCCTGGTGCGTTCAGGAGCAGAGAAGGAGGGAGAAGACGTGAAGATCTGCTGTGCCTTGTCTGTCCACAGCCCAGCAGTCGGAGACCAGCTGGGGGACAGGCACTGGCCACTCAGCGGTTGCACTGCGTGGGCCTCCACTCTCGCACACCAGCAGGATTTTCACTGCCTCCTGGAAAGCAAAGCCAGCCAGTGGAGAGGCAGATGTTGGCTCAGGACAGAGACAAGCTTTCAAATGACTAGAGAAGTGACCTTGAGAGGTGGTGAGCCCCGTGTCCCCAGAGGTATGCAAGTAGAGACTAAAAGACCATTGGTGAGGGATACTATGACAGGCAGAGAGTGGAGGGTGGTTCTTGGAGGACCTCGGTGGCCCAGCAGTGTTGATGCTTCTGAAGGAATGGTGTTCGCCACACTGCCTCGACGCTACAGAGCCTTGGGAGGCAGCGTCCACCCAGACAACAGCAGAGCAAATAACGGCACTAGCTGCTGCATGAGGGCCCTGTAGGGAGGGCCGTCCGGGGCATGTGCTCCTGGCAGGAGAGCTGTGTTAAGAACGTGGATTCTGGAGCCCAGGAACCTGGGTCCAACCCGTTCGTGAGGCAGGACAGGACCCAGGTGGAGGATGTTTTGATGGAGGTGACAGTGAGTCTCCCACAGCCAGGAAGGAAGGGCCTCCACTCTAGACAGTCCTGTCCTACTTGAACCATCACCACCACTGTCTTCATCCCTGTGGGAGTCTGCTGTGTGCCAAGTACTATTTCAGTAACTCACTGAATCCTCCCCAGCCCTCCATTCTAAGGAAATGGAGGCCCAGAGAGGTTCATTAACTTGCCTAAGGTCACACAGCGGATCCGTGGTAAAATCCAGTAAAGCTGGGATTTGTGGGGGCTCCAGCTCTGCGTGCCTGTGCGCAAGCCGGCTGCCTGCAGCCCCGACGTCCGCTGTGATGGGACCCAACAGCCCTTCGAGCCCTCTGCCAGTGACACCTTCTTGACCACAGGCTGCGTCAGTGATGAGTCACCTCCTTCATTCCAAGGAGGAGCTGGTTCCGGCCTGGTTACCGCTGGGGTCCGCCCGCAGACTTCTGCAGCCTGTCTCCTCCCAGAGCCCCTCGGCAGTTGTCGTCACCCGCCTTTCCGCAAGCCCTCTCTTCGGGAGGCCCCGCGTTTACACACACACACGCTGTGGTTACTTCTTAGATTGCCTGCTTCCTGGCGACATCGTGGGGGACAGTGACCAGATGAGTCTGAGGCTCATCCCGGGAGGAGCACCTGGGGCAGGCACCCCCATCTGGAGGGCAAGCGAGGGATGTACGCTCTGGCAGTAGCCTGGGTCCTCAGTGACCTTCAGGTCAGGGGCAGCCTCCCAGCTCTGACACTTGAACAGGCCACGTTCCTTCCTTGGGCCTCAGTTTCCCCCCGGACCTCTCAGGGGTGCCGTGGATGCTGTTAATGCTCGCCCACACCCGCCGGGTCCCTTTCGTCAGACCCACGCACCGCCCGAGCTACCGTGTGTGCTCACCTGCAGGGCTCACTCCTGCACCCTGGCCTGGGCTCCTGGGGCGGAGCCGCTGAACTGTGGGTGGCCCCTCATCCACCCCTGTCCTCAGCTGGTGACTGACGAGGGCTGGAGTTGAAAGCCCAGGTCCCACCTACTTCCCCGAGATGGAATTTATGCCCTGAGCCACCTGCAGCATCCAGCTGGGGGGGGGCTTCTCCTGAATAAGCCACTCACACCAATACTTGTCGGTGGGCTCCTTCCAGAATCAGCCGAAGACGAGGGCATAAATCTCCCCCCACAGAGCTTGAGCCCACCTGACGTGACCCTGTAATAGAACCTTCCTTATTGCTTATCTCGGAAAGCACCTGTGGTTAATAGGCTCTGGTGTTTACCTGCCGTTCTGGAGGAGAGGCCATGCCCCTTCCCGAGGGGCACCGCGTGGCTCTAACGAAGCAGGAGAACCAGCAACACCGGCAAAGCCCGTTTAAAGCACTTGGTTTTAGGGATCAAACTCACCTGCTTCTAGCAGTGGCTGGCGTTGGAAAGTCCCTTGTCTCTCGATATCCCAAATAAGGCAGAAGGAAACCGGGCTTGGATGTTGAGCACAAGAGCCTGCTCATTGCCTGCGCAATATCTAATCTCTTCTCTCAAGGTGACCAGGTGAGCAGCTAAGACTACCTTCCCCGCTTCCCTAGCAAACAGGTTGGCTAATGACATACAAGCAGAAGTTGTTGGGCAGGACTTCCAATAAAGCTTCTAAAGAGCTCGTGTGCTCTCCTCTTATTTTCTTCCTTTTTCTGCCTGCCTGGAATGTATATGTGATGGCTGGCTCTCCAGAGGCCATTTTGTGACCTTGAGGGTGGAGCCAAACTCTAAATATGGCAGAACAGAAAGAGGATTGGGGGTTCCCGATGATGCTCTAGAATTATCATACCTGTCCTGGGAGTCCCTGACTTCTTTGACCTCTATTTTATCTAAGCCACTATTTCCCAGGTCTCTGCTACTTATAGCTAAATACAGTTTCTAACTAGTATAGATGTTACCACACATCTACAGTTTGGTTTTTTAGTTTTTTTTTTTTTGGTTTTTTTTTGCGGTACGCAGGCCTCTCACTGTTGTTGCCTCTCCCGTTGCGGAGCACAGGCTCCGGACGCGCAGGCTCAGCGGCCATGGCTCACGGGTCCAGCCGCTCCGCGGCATGTGGGATCCTCCCGGACCGAGGCACGAACCCGTGTCCCCTGCATCGGCAGGCGGACCCTCAACCACTGCGCCACCGGGGAAGCCCATGTCTACAGTTTTGATCCGAAGTGAAACAGGGTTCTCTCTTCCCAGTCTCTCCTTCACCAGGCCCTTCACCTGGCCCTGCTCACAGAGACTTGACTAGAAGGAGCAGGTGACCGTTCATATCACCGAGAAAACTACACCAACCCTGCGGCCCAGGACTGCTTAAGACAATCGGAGAATTGCACCTTCTAGCCTAGGGCCAGAGTGGGGACTTCCTGGTTCTGCACAGAAAAGGGGGAAACGAAAGTGGACACAATCCAGGGCTTTACCATCTCCATGTAATGAATGACAGTGACAGAGAGTCAAAGTGCCGGAGCGGCACTGTTCATAATAGTGGGAAAAACCCTGGGAATAGTCACATGCCCACGAGCAGTAAGATGGGTCACTTGTGTGTCTCCACCCGGTGGGCACGATGTCACTGAACGTCTGCTGCTCGCGGAAACACACCTCTTGCAGGCGTGACGTCCAGAGAAGACACTGGATACGGGTGACTGTCGGCTGTGTGATTTCGTTCTGAACATGAAGTTCAAAACCCGGCAAAACCGATGTGCGGGTGGGAAATCAGGACGGCCGTTACCCTTGGGAAAGGCAGTAGTGGGGCGAAGGGGGCTCTGGGCTGTAGTCCCACAAGCGTGGTCACTTTTGAGATTCAGTGAGCTGTATAATTACGATTTGTGCAAATGTCTGCGTGTGGGTTGAACTTACAGAGAATTGGTGGTGATGGACCCAGAGGAGGGAGGTGACCTAGTTTGGCAGACGTAACACAAAGCAGGCTCAGCACGTGGTGGGGGTCTCAATAAGTGGCATTACGACCCGAGTGGAACTTTCGGTGGAAAGGGCTGGGTGCTCCTTAATGTGTAGGTCAGCTGTTCTTTTTTTTTTTTGCTGTACCGCATGGCATGCAGATCTTAGTTCCCTGACCAGGGATCGAACCCCGCGCCACCTGCAGTGGAAGCTCAGAGTCTTAACCACTGGACCGCCAGGGAAATCCCAACGTGGGTCAGCTTTGAAAAGGAGCTTCACTCAGGAGAGTGGCCGTCGCTGTGGCACTTGGGGCGCCGTGGCCAGTGCAAGGTGGCGGTGGTGGATGTTGTTAAGGGGGAAGGGGGGAGGGGAGAAGGGGGGAAAGGAGGCGTCCACATAGATCCACCCCACAATTCGTAGCTGCTATGCGGTTTCCCATATTGTGAACATACTATCAGTTATTCTCCTTTTGATAGAAATCTGAATTGTTACCAACTTGACGGAAGGCCGCGTGTGTGGACCTTTGCACAGCAGGGCAGATACTCCTCCCGGGCTGCTTCTCACAGCGGGCATCTTGGACAGAGGGGAGCACGCGTGCGGATCCTGTAACTTGGTGGGTGTGCCAGTGCCCACCGGTAGCTCTGCACCGTGAGGCTTTCACCCCAGGGCTCTCTCCCCGCATCCTTGGTGATGTCCGAGTTTGCTTATCAGTCTGTGCCAACCTGGTGGGCCCGTGGCATCTTGTCCGTTTGCTCCTGCTTCTTTGCTCCCGGGTCACGTGTGCTCTCGTGTGTGTCTGACGGCTGGGGGCACTCGCGCACGTCACCTCTTGGTGTCCTTTTCCGCATTGCGATTTGCTTGCCTTTTTCTTGCTGGTTTGTACAGCCTTCTTATATCGTGGATGTTAACCCTCTGTCCTGGCTGACTGGTTACTGACATTTTCTCAGTTGATATCTCACTTCCAGCCCTGTTGACGGGGGTTTGTGCGTTTGTTTTGCCCTGTGTTTGGCCTTTGGGAGCGTTTCACGCTCATGTAATCAGATGTGTCATTCTTTCCCTCTGTCATTTCTTGTTTCTGTATTAGGAATCCCCACTCTTAGGCTACATTCTTGGCCTCCTGCTTCAGACTGGCCTGCCATTCTCTCTAGGTTGACTCGCCCGCCTCCCATTCTCTCTCGCCCTTCATGGAAAGCCAGGTGGCCATTCTCTTCCCCCGCTCCACAAGAGCAAACTCCAAGCACCCCGTCCA
The DNA here is from genome assembly GCF_003031525.2 of Neophocaena asiaeorientalis asiaeorientalis. Taxonomy (NCBI): domain Eukaryota; kingdom Metazoa; phylum Chordata; class Mammalia; order Artiodactyla; family Phocoenidae; genus Neophocaena; species Neophocaena asiaeorientalis. The sequence goes on along the minus strand of NW_020172141.1, from coordinate 5,995,428 downwards.
GGACCCTCCACCCTCCCGTCCACTTTTCTGACCCACCTTGGGGTCCACCTCTCACTTTGCTCCTCTCTGGAGCCTCAGAGCCCAGCCTGGTCGCCCCTCCCGTCCAGGACCCTCCACCCTCCCGTCCACTGCCCTCCCTGACCTGACAGCAAAGCTCAACACACGTGCTCACCAGCACCGCCCAGCCCGGGCGGGGGGTCAACATGCAAGGTCATTATTTCTCCAGAAGGGAGTCATCGGGTCGTCCAGATGATTCGGGAATGATCTAGAATCACCTGTGGCTTTGCCCCAGGTCTGCCCTGCTGGTGCCTCCTTCCTGCCTTCTCAGCCCGAACTCCCCCGTATCTGTCCCGCTGCCCGTGAAGGAGCACTTCACCTACGGACCAGGCTTGTCACAAGCTTGCCACAGGAGTCCAGAGAAGCATGCCGTGCGAGCTCCTGCAGCGGGCTCTGTGGTCCTCTCCTCCCCAGCTGGCCAGCGGCAGCGGGCGTAGGGAGCTCGGTCGGCCTTGTAAATATCTCCACGGATGGAGCAGCTGTAGGAAAAAGGTCGCTGTCAATGAACCACATCCCGCCGGGTCGGCTCCCAGGCCGGGACCTGGCAGCCTCCTCGTTGCTCCTGGCTCCCGGGACCATGCCCGGAGCTCCTGGTGCCCGTGCCAGGGTGGCCTGCGTGGCCAGGAGCAGCTGTTCCCCTCCATGCCCTCTGTGGGCTCCGGAAGACCCCGCCCTGCAGGTGGCAGGCAGGGGGCCCCTGCAGCCATGGCCAGTCTGGTCCTCACCTTCCCCTCCTGTTTTCATTGGCAAAGGGCCCCAGCCGATGTGGTGGGGAGTCCCCTCTCAGGTGCGCCGGCGGGTGCCTGGTTCCCAGCTGCTTGGCAGCTTGCTCAGGTCAGTGCACATTTCTGCAGCATCCACTGTATCTTCTTGGTTCCCTTGGGAGATCTTGCTGAGTGCCTGCTTTTATTTCTTCTGTGACCCCTGACCCTTGCTTCTGTTTTGCCAAGTGCCTGCTATATGCTGGGCTCTCTTCTACGGGCTGGGGATGCAGCCTTGAGCAAAGATGTCACTTTGTGTCCTCCCGGAAGCCGGCAACAAGACGAGCTAGAAATGCAAGGAACATTGGGGGACCCCCCTGCAGTAAGTGGGAAGGGGGCCTGAGCAAGCAGGGGGCGGCTCCAGCCCACAGAGGAGTCTGTGGGAGGGCCAGCAGGGGCCTCGGCCAGGCCAGCGGTGCAGCTGGAGGCCGTCGGCTGACGGCACTTCTTGTGGCAGCGTCTCTGGAAGGGGCATTGCCTGAGCAGCACACCCCACCCCGGCTGCCACGGCGAGACGGTGTGCAGCTGATATCCTCCCAGGTTGCAGGGGGCAGACAGCATACCAGCCACATCCTCCTGGTATAGAGGCCGGTGCCAGCGTCTGGAAGGAAGAAGGCACCCCTCCTCCCTCCTTTGCTCCCTGCTGCTAAGGACAGGGATGTGGTGGTGAACCATCTCGAGCCTCGTGGCAAGACAAACGCCCTAGGGGTGGCCAGAGAGGAGCCGGGGCCCAGCGACTGCCGAGCAGAGTCTCCACGCCAGCCCTGCACCGCCTCCCTCCAGACCAGGTGCAGGAGAGGTGGATGCTGTCTGTTTACGCCACTGGTGTTACAAGTGACAGACCCTATATCCTAAATATAGGGATCGCATTCTTTTTTTTTTTTAATTTAATTAATTTATTTATTTATGGTTGCGTTGGGTCTTTGTTGTTGGGTCTTCGTTGCTGCACGTGGGCTTTCTCTAGTTGCGGTCAGCGGGGGCCGCTCTCCGTTGTGGTGCATGGGCTTCTCACTGCGATGGCCTCTCCCGTTGCAGAGCTCAGGCTCCAGGCACGCAGGCTTCAGTAGTTGTGGCTCGCAGGCTCTAGAGTGCAGGCTCAGTGGTTGTGGCGCATAGGCCCAGTTGCTCCGCGGCATGGGGGATTTTCCTGGACCAGGGCTCGAACCTGTGTCCCCTGCATTTGCAGGCGGATTCTCAACCACTGTGCCACCAGGGAAGTCCCAGGGATCCCATTCTTTTTGTCCACAACAGGACTCTGTCCAACAGACAGTGGCAGGAAAAGATCCGATCAGCCCCCAAGCCCCAGCCCTTAGCACAGAAGGCTTAGTTGGGGGGAGGGAGGACGAGGGTGGAACTCCTTTGGGGCACACGCTGACGTTTTCTATTGGTAAAATATACATAATGTAAAATTTGCCACTTTAACCGTTGTAAGTGTTTAGTTCAGTGGCATTAAGTACATTCATGTTGTCGTGCAGCCATCACCACCATCATCTCCAGAACTTTCTCATCTTCCCAAGCTGAAACTCTGCCCGCGTTAAGCCCTCACTCCCACCCCTCCCCCAGCCCCTGTGACCCACCCTTCTACTTCCTGTCTCTGGATTTGGACTCTAGGGACCTCCTATGCGTGGAATCATACTGTGTTTGTCCTTCCATGTCTTGCTTATTTCAGTAACGTCCTCAAGGGTCATCCATGTTCTAGCAGGTGTCCGTCTCCTTCCTTTTTAAGGCTGAGTAATATTCCACTGTGTGGATGGACCCTATTTTGTCATCCATTCATTTGTCAGTGACACTTGGGTGGTTTCTGTCTTCGGCTGACTGATGCTGCTGTGAACACGGGTGTACAAGTATCTCTTTGAGTCCCTGCTCTCTTTTCTTTTGGGTATATTTATACCTGTAAGTGGAATCACTACATAACAGGTTAATTCTACGCATGACCTTTTAACTCGTTTTTAACTTACTTGGAGCCTGAGTCCTAACAGGGCCGGGTCCCTCCCACAACAGCTGGGAGGTGGTCAGTCCTGTCCTCTGGGGCCGAGCCGGGCCAGAGCCCTGGGCACCATGGCCCAGGAGGCCTGAGGCGTGTGGCTTTCTTGGGCCGGGGTCAGAGGCTCATGGCATTCTTTCGGCCCCGTCTCCAGGGCTGGGGGGCTTGGCATGGGGACCCCTAAGAAACGCTTTTCCCCATGACGGTGTAGCTGCCATCAGGAGGGCCACCCGGAAGGGTCGGTGACCCGGGGCCGAGATGCAGCTCCAGCCTCTAGCTCTCCAGAGGCCGAGCGGTCAGGGCCAGTGCGGCCGCCGCAAACCACCCCAAGCTGGACGCCCTTCAGGCGGACCGGGGGACTCCTCGGGAACGAGGGCGCTAGGCCTCCCCTCCTGAGTCACGGGAAGGGCACGGGCTGAGCCCAGAGGCCCCGGTCTTCCTTCTGGGGCCTCACCTGGCTCCCAGGTGAGTCCCACCTGCCAGACCCTGGGTGGGGGCTCTCTTTGGGGGTAAAGCCCCTGCCGCGTCCCCCAGAGGAGGGGGAGACGCGCGGGTGGGCAGGGAGGGGCCGGGGGAGCCCTCAGGCAGGACCCCCAACTGACTGCTGGGAGGCTGCTCTCAGAGGAAGTTGCGAAATCTTCCTTGGGACTCATTTGGGTTTTGGTTCGGGGCCAACCAGGCCTCTCTTTATGGCTCCGAGAACGTTCCCGGCGGTAGACATTCCTTCCGTGACGTGGCTTCATGAACACTAGACTCCCGGGTTCCTCACCCCTTCCTGGGGGGCCGTCTGCTCAGCCTCTCCGAAAGCCTTCGCACTGGGGAGGGAACGATTGCCAGCACACGGGACAAAGGGCTGATTCCCCTCCTGTACCAGTAACGGTCTCGCCACGGGGCGCTCGGTCAGGGGGGCCTGGTCCCAAACCCTCTTCGCGGTGGCTCCCCGGGTGCTCATGGAGGAGGAGGCCTGGGGTGCCGCGTGGGCAGCAGAGCCAGAGCTGGACCCCGAGGGAAGCAGTGCCCTGGCCTCCCTGTGCTGCCCTCACGTCAGTCCTAATGACCGACAGGCGGTGACAAATGGCGGAAAACAGACCAAGGACACAGACGATGCACAGAAGGAAAGAACGCCAAATGGGTACCCCTGCATTCAAGGGAAACAGCGAGGCCCAGTTGGGACATGCTGGACTGGCTCATGTCTTAATGGTTTCCAGGGAGTCCGCGGCCGGGGAGCCTGGGGCAGGTGCCCCGCGTGGCGGGCGGGCGTGGTGGGTGTGGCGATGGTATAACTTTTCTGGAATGCCGAGACGCCTGCCACCAGGCAGGGCCCGCCAAATGCCCTTAAACGCCAGCAGTGTCACCCCAGTCCTCCCACCTTAGAATCTCCCCCAAGAGCCTGCTCAGAGGCGCGCGCGGCAGAGATGAACGGATAAAGCATTGCTTACGCAGGTGAAAAATACACAAATTAAAAGGAAATTGTGGGCAGGCTGCTGGGCAGCCATGCAAAGGGATGCTTTGGAGGCAATTTTTGTTACACAGGAAAATGCTCATGATATAATGTTACACGAAAAGACCAGGATACACAACTGTGTGTGTTTAGGGAAAGAGGGTACGTGATTGCTTGCGAGCCAGGCATTGAGCGGGTGAACGGGGCGCCTCCCTGAGGACTAAGGCACCAGGTACCAGGGCCGGGAGACCCGCTTCCCTGCCTTGTGAGCGGCTGAGATCTCTGTCGTGTACATGTATTATTATTAATTATTATTATTTTGTGCGGCATGTGCGACCTTAGTTCCCCAACCAGGGCTGGAACCCATGCCCCTGTAGTGGAAGCGTGGAGTCTTAACCACTGGACCGCCAGGGAAGTCCCTACATGAATATTTTAAAAGTTTCTGTTCTGAAATAATTCCAAACCTACAGAAAATTATTAAGAGTAAAAAAAAAAAGAACTTCCGGGGCTTCCCTGGTGGCGCAGTGGTTAAGAATCAGCCTGCCAATGCAGGGGACACGGGTTCGAGCCCTGGTCTGGGAAGATCCCACATGCCGCAGAGCAACTAAGCCCGTGCGCCACAACTACTGAGGCCCGTGCGCCTAGAGCCCGCGCTCCACAACAGGAGAAGCCACGGCAGTGAGAAGCCCTCACACTGCAGTGAAGAGTAGCCCCTGTTTGCCTCAACTGGAGAAAGCCAGTGTGCAGCAATGAAGACCCATTGCAGCCAAAAAAAAAAAAAACACTTCCGTGACACCCTTCACCTTGGGTCCCCGTGGTCAGCGTTTGATCACGTTTGTTTTCTCGCTCACACTTTGTGCTAATGTGGGTTACACGATGCTGCACGTTGTGCTTTACTGTTATATGCATCATACGTGATGATTACACGCAGCCATGTATCACGTGTGCACGTTTACTGAGGTGTTTTTGTGAGCCACTCGCTGGTAAACTGCAGACCACACGTCCTTCACCCTGATGACTTCAGGGCGATCCCCTAGGGTCCTGAGATCAAGGGCGTTCTCTTCCCCACAGCACAGTGATGGAATGCACAAAGTTAGCGCAAATAAGCCTGGTATACAGTCCATCTTCAGACTTTGTCACCGGCCCAATAACGGCCTTTAAAGCCCTTCGCCCCACTCCCATCTCCCACCCAAGCCAGGGTCACATCTATTTCACTTCCTTTAATCCTGGAAACGGTTCTCAGCCTTTCTTCATTTTCCATGACTATAGACAGTTGCTTTGTATAAAGTCCGTCTTCGGGTCTGTCTGGTGTTTCCTGGTGATTAGATTCACGCCGTGTGTCTCGGGGACGTCGCCGCAGCGACCCCGCAGGGGAGTGAGCCTGAGCTAGGAGGCTGAGCGTCCTTGCCTGCAATAAAAATCCTTGTACTAGTGTCATTTGAACACGTGCAAATGTCCTTGCAGGATAAATTCCTAGGAGGGAGTTTTTAGGTCAAAAGGCACATGCATGAAAAAAACGGGACTTCCCTGGCGGTCCAGTGGTTAGGATTTGGTGCTTCCACAGCAGGGGGCACGTGTCTGATCCCTGGTCGGGGAACTAAGATTCCACATGCCACCTGGCGCGGCCAAAAAAAAAAAAAGTGCACTCCCACCAGCAATGTGTGAGGGCTTGTGCCTCACACCAACACCAGCAGTGTCATCACTGCCAACCCAGAGGTGAGAAATGGAGTTGGACTGTACTTTCAATTTGCACTTCTATTTTGAATAAGACTAAACATCTTTTCAAAAGTTTGAGACTCAGTTGTATTTCCTGTTCTGTGGGCTGTCTGCACATTCGTGCTCACTTTTCTGTTGCAATTTTTGTTTTGTCTTACTGGCTTGTGGAAAGTCTTTACTATTACGGAAAGGTGAGTCTCGAACAGAGGGACGCACGGATGGCAGCAGAGGGGGAACGTTCTTCCCTGAGGCTGCCCGTGAGTTGTTTCCTAAATCTCTGGCCAGACAGGTTCTTGCCACTTATTCTTTTGCTTCTGTGAGCCAAGTACATCCCCTGCTTGTTTTGTTTTGGCTTCATTCACCAGAGTGGAGTTCAGTGATTTAATGAACTGTGATGTGTCTGCCTTCTCCCCCGCACAAGGTAGAGGTCCCAGGAAGGGTCTGAGGCGGTGTTCTCCCTCCTGGACTCCCTGCTTCCTCTGCTGCCCCCTGATTCCCAGGTCCCAGGAGACCCTGCCAAGCGTCTGCAGCTTCCTGTGTCCCGTCCCCTCGTCCTGGCCGGGGCTGCTGCTCTCTTTACTTAGGAGGTGGTGGCAGGGCCTGGGCTCAGAGATTGTTTGTGCTTCCGGCTCTGAGAATGTGGATGGCGGGTGCCCCTTGATGACTGTACCCCAGAATCTCAAGGTCAGGGCCCATGGGCCTCAGGGAGCCTGGGGCTGGCTGCCTCTGTGGATGGAGGAGATGCAGTGGCCAGAGGTTGGCTTTCGCGGGGAAGGACTGGCTGCCCCTTAAAGGCTTCGTGGGAAAGCTTGGTGCTGGCTTGGAGGAGGCGTGACTCTTTGCGGGAACCACCCCGCCCTACGTGGCCACTGCGTAGCCCATCCAGGCCTCCCCTGAGCGCTTTCTCTGTGACACCCCTCTCCTGGGGAAGTGCAGAACTCACCCATCAGCCCCAGCGTGGGGCGGCCAGCAGCCAAGGCCTGGTGGGAGTTGGCGGGTCAGTATCCTGATGGCCAGTGGGCTGGTGACTGGGGGCTCCTGCAGGCGGGGGAGCCCACCGGGGCTCCTTCCCTTCCCCTCACCTACAGTTTTTCGGATTCCCTCCACCCAAGCCACCCGCCCTCAGAACCTGTCTCAGGCTAGGGCACCGCAGAGCCAAAAGAGCTCGCGCAGGAGCCCTGGTTCTCCCCCTACCCGCCCGAGCCACGAGGTGTAATCCGATGCTCCTGACCTGTAAATTCCGCAGAATCGGAATCAGCCCCTTCTTGCTCGTTGCTGGCCCCCAGCCCTGGTAGGAGGCACCTGGGGGGTGGTGTTGGGCTGGGGCTCCTGCAGAGAAGGCGGTGGGGGGGGGGCCCTGGGGGACTGAGGCCTTTCCCCAGGTGAACTGGCCACAGGAGTCGGGCGGCCGTTCTGCAGGGCTGAGTTCTGTCTGCAGCAATCCTGCCAAACCGGCTGGAACCTGTCTGGCTGGGTGCAAGGCCCCTGGGACCTCGGTCCTCCCACTCAGGGGCAGTGGCGTCAGACAAGGCCGACAGAGGCATTTCCACTGCTGGGCCCCTCCCTGGACAGAGCCCCCCTCCAGATCTGCCTGGGGGCCATACCCTGGGATGGCCAAGTTCTTCTACAAACCCAGAATGGACTCTAGAGTTTGCTGGTCGTCACTGAACACATCCAGTACGCTGGACGCCAGGCTGGGGATGAGGACACAATGATGGGTAGCAGGATATCATGGGGTTTCTGGCCTCCTAGGGGAGCCCAGCCTGGATCGTGTGTCCCGTTCCCAAAGCCTCCAGTGCTGGGCAGGGAATGAGTGGGCAGCTCCGAGGGCCGAGGACAGAGCGGCAGGTGTGGGGGCAGATGGGAAGGTGGCTCAAAGAGGGCGGCCCGCAAAGACTAGTTTGGGCCCAGCGGAGGCGAGTGCCACGGCCCTGAGGCAGCAAAGAGCAGGCATTTTGAGAGCCCAAAGGGAGGCCGGAGGGGAGAGAAGTGAGGGGGGGGGGGGAGCGGGGAGTGGGGGGGTGCAGGTGGAGCCTGGGGGCCCACCAGGAGTGCTTCTGGGTGTGCTGTGAGCGGAAGCGGATGGGGAGCCGGGCTGTGACCGTTCTTGAGACGCAGGCCCTGGGAGGGGTGTGGGCATGAACAGGCCTCACACAGCTGCCCTCTGCCCACTTCACAGTCGAGGAAACTGAGGCTTGGAGACAGGAGGGAATTTCCCCGGTTCCCCCAGCAGCCCCCTGCAGCCCCCTGATGCCAGGCTGTTCTCTGCCTCCCCCCAACGTCTTGATGCGGGCCTCATGTGGCCAGGGCACCTGTGTCCCCAAGGGGGGGGACGAAGGAGGGAGGGGTTTACCCACACGAGCCCCGGCCTGCAGCCCTGCCCCGCCGTGTTCCGTGTTCTCATGGCTTGGCTTGTTCAGTGTGCTGTCCGTGCTGGCCAGGAAGCAAGAACACGGGACCGGCCGGGCCGCGGAGCCGACCAGCAGATAAAGGAGTGCACTCGGAGGCGCCCTCCTCTGCTGATCAAGGTCCGACCCCACTCACGAGGCCAGGTGACGGGACCTTGGGTCTGACCTCACCTCCTCCCGGTACTCTCTTGTATGGGGCTTCCTGACCCCTTCGGCCTCCAGGCTCCCAACTGGAATGAGAGGATCCTTAGAGATCCTTCCAGCAAGCAGGGGCTGAAGCCCGGCCAGTGGCTCCTGGCCCCTCGCCCGTCAGCCCCACGGGGTGCCTCCCACCGAGGCCCCGTCTGCACTGGCCTCTGCCCCGGCAGCTGGGCTTCCGTGGGGCTGGGACCCCTGTCGTGGCCCCCAGGGCTGGTGCGTCCTACCCCAGGGAGAAGGCCGAGAGCAAGGGTCTCTTTCACTAAGGAAGCTCCTGTCCCCTCCAGGCCTCAGTTTCCCCTGCAGTGAGGGGTGGATGAGGGGTCTGGGAGGCTGGGATGCATTCCCAGAATCCCTTGGAGTCCCGGGACCGCCCACGCCCTTTGTCCCGCGATCCTGAGAAAGGCCAGGCTGATGAGGCTGTGGGTGGGAGGAGGGGCCTGGCCGCTCAGCTGCGCTGTCGGGGCCCCGGAGGTGGGGGGCAGCGGCCTGGGCTCCGGGCCGCCAGGGCACCACCCTCCCGGCATTTCAGCGATGCCGCGACGCGCCGGCCACAGAGGGCGGCCACAGTCTTATTTTGCAAGGTTTCCCGGAAAGAATGCCAAGTGGTGTAGGAGGGGAGGCGTGGCTGCCCTGGGCCCACCCCCAGCTGGGTCCGTCTGAAGCTCGCTCCTGAGCAGCGCTATTGTACCTTCTCCCTGGAGGATGGGACGCGCTGGCGTCGTTTCTGGGCTCATCCCATCTGGCGGGCGGGGGGCACGGTGCAGGACCACTTCCCTCCCTACCACCTACAGCCCGGCCTCTCCCCTAGGCCTAGGGATGCAGTTCAGACTCCGTGCCTAAAATTCCACCCTCGAGGCACAGTTCTTGCCAGGTAAGGCATCACCTTGGGTGAAAAATGTAGGTTTCCCTACTGTGAAATGCAAGCAGGAGGGAATCGAAACGGGCTCAAGGAAACCGGCCGCTTTGCCCCGACGCCTGGCTGCGAACACCCAGAAAAAGCTGCTGCGAACAAGCAAGCCTGACAGATGGAGCTGGTCCAGGCCCAGGGCTGCCTTGCCCAAGGAGGGCCCTGAGGGGTGCTCCCATGGGTTAGGGGAGCGGGCACCCCAGATGAGTTAAGGGGGTGTCCCGGGGCCTTCCGTCGGCTTCTGGTGCCATGAGGTATGGGTGTGGGGTAAACGGAAGCCCTGAGCGCCCCCGCCCCCCGTGGGACCTCAGCCACCTTTGCCCCACTGAGCACCGTCTTTCAAAGGGCGTCACTGTGGTCCTCCTCTCAGAGCTGCTGGGAGCAGGGGGCCGAAGCCGGAGCCAGGGCCGGGCACACACTTGGTGCTCAGTAAACGCTGGTGACGCCATAAGTTGCACGTGGCCCCCAAGCCCGTTTGACCCCCGAGACCTTTTCCATGGGGCGCGCCCAACGGTGCTTGGCAGTGGGATGACCCCCTTGCAAGAGGGTGAACTCCCCGTCGGTGGGTGAGGCAGGTCACCAGGGTCTGGCTGGAATGGCCTCTGGTGGCGGAGGGGGAGGCTGCAGTGGCTGGGGACCCAGGCAGGGCCATGGGAGCCTGGTGGGCCCCTTCCCACGTGGTCCAAGCCCACCACGCTCAGAAAATATCCACACTTCCTCTGAGGGCTGCCCCTGGTCTGGGCCTGCTGGGAAGGCAGCCAAAGACCTGGCAGGCGGGGCTCACGGAGGGGCTGTTAAGTAGCATCCCTGTCGCTGTGACACTGGGGTCAGGAGGAAAGCAGGAACTTGGGAGAGACGTTCAGGAATCCTTTTTCTTTTTCCTTAGTGTTAGACCCATCTGTTCTTTAGTATGTGAGCAACCATTATCTCCCTTCAGTGCCCGGAGACTCATTCTCTGCCTCTTTCTATATATGTGTATATATATATAATTGGTTGCACTGCGTCTTAGTTGTGGCAGGTGGGCTCCTTAGTTGTGGCAGGCGAACTCTTAGTTGCGGCATGCACGTGGGATCTAGTTCCCTGACCAAGGATCGAACCCAGGCCCCCTGCATTGGGAGCGCAGAGTCTTACCCACTGAGCCACCAGGGAAGTCCCCAGTATACATATATATATATATTTTTTAATAGTTTTTATTGTTCTTAATTTTCAAAAAAATTAAAAAATTTTTTATTTTGTTTATTTTTGCCTGCGTTGGGTCTTCGTTGCTGCACGCGGGCTTTCTCTAGTTGCGGCGAGCGGGGGCTACTCTTCGTTGCGGTGTGCGGGCTTCTCACTGCAGTGGCTTCTCTTGTTGCGGAGCACGGGCTCTAGGCACGCGGGCTGCAGTCGTTGTGGCCCGTGGACTCTAGAGCGCAGGCTCAGTAGTTGTGGCGCATGGGCTTGGTTGCTCAGAGGTATGTGGGATCTTCCCGGACCAGGGCTCGACCCTGTGTCCCCTGAATTGGCAGCCAGGTTCTTACCCACTGCACCACCAGGGAAGTCCTATATATATATATCTTTTCTCATTTTTTTTATTGTGGTGAAATATACACAATATAAAATTTACCATCTTAGCCATTTTTATTATTTTTTCTTTTTTCTTAGCCTTTTTTTTTTTTTTTTTCGGTACGCGGGCCTCTCACTGTTGTGGCCTCCCGTTGTGGAGCACAGGCTCCGGACGCGCAGCCTTAGCGGCCTTGGCTCACGGGCCCAGCCGCTCCGCGGCATGTGGGATCTTCCTGGACCGGGGCACGAACCCGTGTCCCCTGCATCGGCAGGCGGACTCTCAACCACTGCGCCACCAGGGAAGCCCCTCTTAGCCATTTTTAATTGTACGGTTCCGTGGCCTTAATAAACACGTCCACATCATCGTGCAACCGTCAGCCCCATCCACCTCCAGAACTTTTTCCTCCTCTGAAACTGGAACTCTGCACCCATTACAACTCCCCCGTCACCACTCCTCCCCAGCCCCTGGCACCCACCATTCTGCTTTCTGTCTCTCTGGGTTGGGCTCCTCTAGGAACCGCATGTGAGTGGGATCATACAGTATGTGTCTTTATGTGACAGGGGAAGCCCTATATTTTAAAAATGTATTGATTAGCACTAAAAAATGATGAAACCTTTCAGACATCCATAACAAACATCGACGTTTGCACCCCTTGGACTTAACAAATGGTCTTCTCTCCAAAACTAAATTAGACTACACATCAGAGATGAGTTGATAAGCAAAATGTATTCCATCCATATAACGGAAAATCATTCAGCCTTAAAAAGAAAGGAAGCACTGACACGTGCTACAACGTGGATGAACGCTGAACACATTATACTGAGTGAAAGAAGCCAGTCACAGAAGGCCACACAGCACGTGATTCCACATGTGCGAATGTCTGGAATAGGCAAATCCATCGAGACAGAAAGCAGGTGAGCAGTGGGGGGGTGTGGAGAGTCTGAGCAATGACCGCTCAATGGGTCCAGGCTTTCCTTTTGGGGTGAAGAAAATGCTGTAAATTTCGATCAGGGTGAGAGGTGCGCAAATCTGTGAACAGAATTAGAGGAGTGAATTCTGTCACGTGTGACTTATACCTCAGTGAAGACACTTGTTCGTTTGCTGGGGCTGCTGTAACAAAGCCCCACACGCTGCGTGGCTTCAACACCGCAACCTCCTGTCCCCCGTCTGGAGGCCGGAGCCCATCCAGGTGTCGCAGGGCTGGTCCTGCTGTGGCTGTGACGGGAGGAGCCTCCCCAGTCTCGCCCCCGGGACTGCAGACGGCCGTCTTCTCTGACGCGTGTCTGTCTCTGTGTCCAAATTTCCCCTTTTTAAAAGGGCACCTGTTATGTTGGATTAGGGCGCCACCTTAATGACCTCGTTTTAACCTCATGAGCCCTGTAAAGACCCCGTCTCCAAGTAAGGAGACATTATCATCCTTTCCGGCACGTGGTTATTGACACAGAGTCCAGGAGGATTGAGGGCTGGGACACCCGGAGGAACCGGCCCCGGGTCCTGGTCGAGGCCCTCACGAACTGTGCAACTTGGGGAAGTCACGTCCTGACAGAGGAAGGCTGTTGGCCCCTGGCAAGAGGCCAAGTCGGCAGCATCTGCTCCGTCCAGCCCAACCCAGCCGAGCCCAGCGTCCGCCCGTGGATTGCCGAGTGAACACGTGTGGAATAAGCGTCTCATGGCTCATGGTATAAATCTTCCCTCATTGATGACAGTCAGTCACTGGACCGCTCTCCAGGCCAGGCCCCCTGCTCAGAGCTTTACTCCCGACCCTCCCTGCGGGACACTATTGTCCAGGAGTGGGCTCACCCCTCCCCCCAGAGGTGGGGACCCAGCCTGGCAGGGGTGGTACCTCCCCAAGGCCGCTGCTCAAAGGAGCAGCAAGATTGAAGCCAGGCTCCAGAGCCTGTGCTTCTTTTTTCAGAGTTACTCATTTTAAAATCTCGTAACTTCCACACCGTAAAGCGCATAGATCTGGTGTGTAGCTCACACGCGCGTGGTACCCAGATGGGGACCCAGCGTCTTCTTTGAGCTCTGTCCTTGCTGTTGGTTCACCAGCATTTATCCTGACCCCTCCCTTTGCAGGTGAGGAAGTGAGACCTACGGGGTCACAGCAAGAGCAGGACAGTGCTGGGACTCAAGCCCCGTGTTCTCTGGGGCCACCATGTGCTCCGTCTGGGCAGGATCTGGGCTCACCGTGTTGCCGAGAGCTGTCTGCTAGGGGCTGTGCTGGCTGTGAGTCCCGGCTCCCTGTGCACTAGCTCTGCGAAAGGGGACAGGTGTCCCAGGCCTCCACTTCCCCGTCTGCAGAAGGGGCATGATGACAGCATGTCCTCCTCAGGGGTGTCAGAAGGGCTAGAACGTGCCTGTGTTGGGGAAGTGTTACACACATGATTTTGTTTAATTAATTTTTTTTTTTTTTTTTTTTGCGGTACGCGGGCCTCTCACTGTTGTGGCCTCTCCCGTTGCGGAACACAGGCTCCGGACGCGCAGGCTCAGTGGCCATGGCTCACGGGCCCAGCCGCTCCGCGGCATGTGGGATCTTCCCAGACCTGGACACGAACCCGTGTCCCCTGCATCGGCAGGTGGACTCTCAACCACTGCGCCAACAGGGAAGCCCACACACATGATTTTATAACACGGGTTATTTTTTATTTATTTATTATTTTTATTTTTTTAAATAAATTTATTTATTTTATTTAGTATTTTATTTTTGGCTGCGTTGGGTCTTTGTCATTGAGTCTCCGTTGCTGCGCGCGGGCTTTCTCTGGTTGCGGCAAGCGGGGGCTACTCCTCGTTCCGGTGCGTGGGCTTCTCATTGCAGTGGCCTCTCTCGTTGCGGAGCACGGGCTCTAGGCACGCGGGCTTCAGTAGTTGTGGCACACGGGCTCAGTAGTTGTGGCACGTGGGCTCAGTAGCTGTGGCCCACGGGCTTAGTTGCTCTGCGGCATGTGGGATCTTCCTGGACCAGGGCTCGAACCCGTGTCCCCTGCATTGACAGGCGGATTCTTAACCGCTGCGCCACCAGGGAAGCCCCACGGATTGTTTTTTACTCTCATTATAAAGTCTCAGCGTGTGGTGGAAAGATCAGATAATGATCTTTATTCCTGGAGCTGCCCAGACAGTCTTGGTTGGGGGGGCCTTCCCCCAGCACCTCCCCGGCTGCCCTCTCGGCCTGGATGGTCCGACGGCCTCCACCTTCACCTCCGGGTGGGGTCAGGAAGGAATCCTGGGAGGTGGCTCACAATGAGCCGCATTCTTCGGAGAGGCTGCCCCGTCCACAGTCCACCCCGCTGATGTAAGCCTGGGGCGCAGCCAAGTGCACGCAGGGGGCAGGTCTGCAGCCCCGTGACCCAGGGAGCCACACGCATGCCCAGGGCTCGGGCTGCCAGGTGGCCCAGCTGAGGCCACCGCGGGTACGACTGCCAGCTGTGCCTCTTTCCTTGGCTGCGTGACTCTGAGCTTCAGGCTCCCCATCCTGAACCGCAGGCCAGTCCCCTGGAGAGGCCACACCTGAGGTCAGCCCCGAGGCTGGGCAGGGCAGGAAGCGGAGGCTTGAGGCTGAGGGGAGAGCTGTCATGTGGGAGGTGTGCCCTCAGCCTCACCAGCTGCTGGCTCTGGGACCAGCCGGGCCCCTCCAGGCCAGGCCCGCTGCACACCCTAGGCACCTGGGCCAGTGACCTCCCACCCCTCCCACTCCCTCAGAGCCAGAACCCCTCCCTTCAGGCCGCTGGGGGTGGTGACAGCGTGCCCTGCTCCCCTGGGCCATCCGGTCACTCCAGGAGCCTCCGAGCCTCTCCCACGGCCCAGGCAGTTTTAGAAGGAAACTTGGGGAGCGGGTGTTGTACAGAAGGAAGCAAGTTGCACAACAGCTCCGTCCGCACAGAGCAGACCGTCCGGTACGGGAAGCGTGAGATTTCAGAGTGAGGTGCCGACCCATGAGGGTGAGAAGGGCCCTGGGAGCACGTTCCAGGCAGAGAGAGGGGTGGGGCAGAGGTCCTGGGGGAGGGAGTGTCGGGCGTTTGGGGGGGCAGACAGCAGGCCTCTACCCACCGCTGAGGACAGGGCTTACCTGTCCCGTTCTTAGGGCCTTGGGGGCCCCTCCACTAGTTATGTACGGCTATGCCATCCGCTTTTTTTAGAGAGGACGTTCTTCCTAAGATAGAACCAAAGCCTCTCCCCTCGACGTGAAATCTCAGCTTCTCTTCTAGGCCCCCTGGACCCAGAGCAAGCTGGCCCCTGCGGCCACCTCCTCCCCGGCTCCAAGGTGACTATCGTGGTGGGGAAGTGAGTGGAACACCCGGTGACCTAAAGCATCTGCCCATGAACCCAAGACAACCAGATGGGCCTGTTGTATCAGCCTCGGACGCAGTGAGAGGAGCCAAACTCTGGAAGAGCAGCTGGACCCAGGGCAGCGAGGGGAGGCTGGGGAACCGGTCTGAGCGCTCCGTACAGGGACTGGAGGGCTTTCATTCAGCCTGTGGGGGAGGGGAAACAGGTGGACGGTACTAGTGAGGGTGTTCAAGTGAGTGCCCAGTAACTGAGAGGAGAGAAGGGAGCTTGGGGATCAAGTGAACCTTTGCTATGCTTATGATCTGTCTCTGTGACTAGAGTATAAGCTCCATGAGGGCAAGGGTTGTGTCTGTCTGGTTCATGCCTGTATCCCCAGGGCCTGGCTACAGTAGGTGCTCAGTACATGTTTGTTGAATGAATGAATGACTCCTGTGGGCTGTGAACCCTGGTGCTACCCAGCTCTCTGAAGGGAATGCCAGTTCTGCTGGGGAATTGCTGTGTGACCTCAGGTCAGGATCTTGCCCTCTCTGGGCTCAGTGTCCTAATCTGTAAAACAGGGGACTGGACCAGAGGGTCTCCAAGGGTCCCTCTGGCCTAAGGCTGTGAGGCTTCCTGCGTCTGTTACTCACCCCGGCTGACCCCCCATTCACCCATCGCCTCAATCCCCCAACCCTCCCCCAGCCCCCCCAGCTCACCTGTAAACAAATGGCCTTCAGGCAGTACCTTGGTGGGCTGTGGGGGCTGTGTCTTGGATCAAAGACTCTTCGAAGGCCAAAGGCAAGGGCCCCCCAGGAGCCATGCCAAGGCAGGCTGGTGGCTGCAATGTGTGGAGGGGACGCAAAGGAGCGTACTCTGGGGCCTCCAAGCCTGGACTCTGCTGCCGGCCCACCCTTGGCCTTCTCACCCTAGGCCTCGGGCTCGGGAGCTGGAGGGGGTGCTTGGACCTACGTGCTTCTCACGGGGACTTGCAGGAACCAGGGAATTGAGAAGCTGGTGATGATTGTGACCTCTAACCCCCAAACCCTGACCCCTGACCTCCAGTATCCAACACTCCCACACACATGCACACATATGTACACTCAGTGGCCACGCACACAGTTACAGACACTAACGTACACCCACACAGAGGCACAGACACACCCGAGATGCCCATACATACAATAGACATACAAGCAAACACAACTGAACAGAGCAGACACACACACACACAGGCAGTCCCACAGAAACACAGATATGTAGGCATTGGGGTCAGCCAGCCAGGGCACCTGCCCACAGACACATAAGCACAGAGGATCATCTCACACGCATACAACAGAGACACAGATGTGCGTATCTGCACGATGTGCCCTCACACTCACGGTTGTGGACCCGCGGATGAACGCGCCAGCTCTCACGTAGGTACGTGGCGTGGCCATGCCTGTGTACGCTCTGAAAGACGGCCAGACCCACCCAGACGTGCACAGACACGGACACCCGAGGGGATGCCGGCTCCATCGCTCACACGCATGCGCGCACACATGCACGGTGACCTGCCCAACAGAGGGTCAGCACCGGCCACGTGGGCCCCGAGCAGCCCTCCGTCCCAGCCTGGCCGCGTGCAGGGCCGAGGCCGGGAAAGTGGCAGCCCCCCCAGCCCCCACCCCGGGGAGCTGGCAGTCCTCCAGGCCCAGGAGCAGAGGGGGCCAAGGTGGGGCGGCCCCGCTGACGCCCGGGTTGCCTGCCTCTTGGCACCCAAGCCCTCTTCTCCTTGGCTGTGTGACCCTGGAGGCCTTCTCCCCACGGCCGAGTGGGTCCTAGAAATTTGGGTAGCAGCCTGGATTTCGATTTCTTTTGGAGAATGAGAAGATCCGTCGGGACTGGTTCCAGGTCCTGTAGGACATTTCAGAAGGACGGTGGGCACCAGCCCACCTCTCCCCCTTGCCCTGGGGCTGCAGCATTGGGAGTCTGTGCACCCAGACCGTATTCTCCTGCGTGTGTGTGCGTGTACATCCATTCACGTATATGCACACACCTTGTCAGTGATATTTTTACAAAAATGGGCTCATTCAGCAAAAACTGTATGAGACCAGACACAGATTTCCCCTTTAATATATCATGTGTACATTCTTATGCTAAAAAATATCTACCTTCAGGAATTCCCCGGCCGTCTAGTGGTTAGGACTCCGAGCTTTCACCGCCCGGGCCTGGGTTTGATCCCTGGTTGGGAAACTGTCCTGGAAGCCGAGGGGTGGGGCCATAAAAAAAAAGAAAAAAAAAAGGAAATACCTACCTTCTGGCTCTTTAAAATACTACTACATTTTGGAACAATTTAGATTTGCAGCAAAGAGAGCACAAAGGGCTCCTGTCCACGCTTTACCCAGCTTCCCTGAATGTGAATGTCTTACTTAACCATGGCACATTTGCCGAAACTAAAAAATTAACATCGGTGAATTATTATTATTTTAAAAAATATTTATTTACTTATTTATTTGGCTGTGTTGGGTCTTAGTTGCGGTACATGGGCTCTTCGTTGTGGCACGCGGGCTCTCTAGTTGTGGCATGCTGGCTCTAGAGTGCACGGGCTTAGTTGCCCTGCAGCATGTGGGATCTTAGGTCCCCAACCAGGGGTCGAACCCATGTCCCTGGCAGTGGAAGGTAGATTCTTAACCACTGGACCACCAGGGAAGTCCCAACATTAGTAAATTATTGTTAACTAAACTAGGGGCTTTATTAGGATTTTGCGAGTTCTTCCACGACTGTCCTTTTCCTGTTCCAAGACCCTGTCCAGGACCCCATACGGCATTCAGGCCAAGCTGTTACCTTTCCTCCTGTTTTGTGACCTTGACAATTTTGAAGGGCACCGCTCAGGCATCTTGTAGAATGTGGGTCCATTGGGTTTGTCTGATGTTTTTCTCACGATGAGACTGCGGTAACGGTTTTGTGGGGGAGACCCTTCTCAGTGCATCCCATCCGGGTACCTGACGTCCACATGATGTATCACTGCTGGTGTCCAGGGGCGGAGCATCTGCTGGGCTTCTCCACCGTAAACTACTGTCGTCTGCATTCCTGCTCCACGCTCTGGATGTCAATCGTGAAGTCAAGCCACGCTTGAGGGAAGGGGGAGTATTGTGCGTTACCACGACCTGATTTCAAATGACAGGGACAACACTCCATTGTATGGATCTGTCGTCGTTTGTTGAGCTGGGACCCTAATGTCTTACATGTCTTCTGTTGCTTTTGGTTTTTCCTTTTACAAACAAAGCAGCAAAGAACAACACTGGAGCTCAACCTCACATTCGACAAATATTTTCCAAGCAGCCTCTCTGTGGCAGGCGCGCGGCACACCCGGCAACAGTGTCCGCCTCTCTCTTTCATCTTGTTTTCCTAGAACAAATTCATGGGTTGGGATTGCAGGGTCAAAGATAAGCATATTTTTAAGGCTTTTGATAAGTGTCACTAAACAAACCTGCAGGAGAGTTGTACCGGTCTGTCTGTCCCCTGGATTGGCTTTCTTTTCTTTTTCAACCTTTATTATTATTATGAAAATCAGTCACGTTTTTGAGATAACTGGAAGTTACCGAACATAAGATATTAAAGAATTATTGTTTTTTTAGGTGTGATCATGGTTTGTGGCTGCTCTAAAAAAATAGTCCTTGGGACTTGCCTGGTGGTCCAGTGGTTAAGGCTCCATGCTCCCAATGCAGGGGGCCCAGGTTCGATCCCTGGTTGGGGATCTAGATCCCACATGCGTGCCGCAGCTGGGAGTTCTCATGCCTCAACTAAGGAGCCCGCGTGCTGCAACTAAGACCCAGCGCAACCAAATAAATAAATAAATGTTAAAACAAAAATTCTTAAAAAGAAATAGTCCTTATCTTTTAGAGACACACGTTGAGGTATTTTTGTTGTCGTTGTCGTGCTTTATTGCAATATTCATTTTATGGCAGTGGTCTGGAACCAGACCCACGATATCTCCAAGGTATGCCCGTGTATGATCTTTGCACACGTTGAAGTACTTACAGAAGAATGGTATGAGTTTGGGGTCTGCGCTAATGTAATATGGGAGGGGAGGGGAGGGGAGGGGAGGAGGGTGCCTGAAAGGAGGCTCTTCCGGAGCTGGACTGTTGAAGCTGGGGGTGGGGACACCAACCTTCGTCACGTGACTCTCTATAAAACGCAAAAGTTTGTTTTAAAAAGTTTACACGCGTGATATAAACCAGTAGCTTAGCTGAGAGCCCACGTTCTTGTCCCTCCCAGGGTTAATTTCAACAGTTTGGTGTCTGCGCCTCTAGAACTTCTCTGTGCAAATACGGTGTATGTTGTCTCTGTATCTACTTAAGACAGGAGGGAGCTACCAAGACACACGCCATTTTCCTACCAGCTTTTAAACTTCACCTTACGTTGTTGCAGACGGCCGGCCGCTTCAACCCTCTCATTCTTTACTAGCTTTGCGGTGCTCCCCTGTATCAAAGAACCATCATTTATTTATCGGCTCCTCCGGTGGTGGCCAGCTGGCATGTCTCCACGGTTCTGCTCTTGAGAACAGTGACGCCCTGAGCATCCTTGTGTGTAACATACCTTTGTGCGCGTGAACAACTCCACACCTATCTTTCTAGAGGGAATCACTAGGTCAAAGGGTGTGCATGCTTAAAATTTTAATAGAATGGCGAAATTGCCCTCCTGCTGGACTTTGTGTGTCCAGTGCCTGTCGTTCTCTTCAAGTGCATTTCTGAGGACTATTGTCATTCGGTGTCTGCAGGAGTCAGAGCTGGAAGGGGCCTCCATGATCCTCTGATCTCCTTCCAGGGCAGCTGCACCTGAGCCCCCGGGGAAGGGCGGGGCCCACCTGCCCACAGCACCCTTGGCCGGGGTCGGGTAGGGCAGTGGTTATGGATATGCTGCCCACGTCTGAATTAGGCCTCACCACTTACTGGTTGTACGACCTTGAATGATGTCCTCGACCTTCCTGGGCCTCAGTTTCCTCACCTGTAAGCTGGGAGTAATACTAACCCCAGGCGGCAGTCAGGGAGGGGCTAGTAAGCTGCATTTGGACCATTTGGGGTGGCTTTGGGGGACTGCTGGAGGATGGGAGGTTAACAGTGACCCCCATCAGGCACCACTTGGCACTGCCAGAACTGCCTTCCAATGGTGGTAGTTGGGTTTAGTGAGATTATATGTGATGGAACCTAGCATCCAGCATAGAGCACACCGACAGCGCTCCGTGACCATGGAACCCCGAGAGCCGACGTGATGGCTGACAGGGGCTAGACCAGGGCCAGGGAGACCCACCTTCCTGAGAGACTGGCCAGGACAGTGAGGCCCGACCGAGAGGAAAAGAGGGGACCCAAGGAAGAGGGCCGACCTGGCCCCCCGCTTGTTATTGTAAATAAAGTTTTATTGGAACACAGCCTCACCCACGTGCTTATGTATTGTCTATGAAGCCTCCACGGGACAACAGCAAGAGGGGGTTAACTTGTGACAGAGACCATGGAGCCTGCAAAGCGTAAAATACAAGCTCACCAACCCCGACATAGAGGTTCTAGGCATAATAAAAGCTGAACGTTTCGGAGCAGTTACTGTTTCAGATATCAAACTAGACACGTCACGTATATTAATATATTTTGTCCTCACCCAATAACCTATGAGTAGACACTGTTTGTGACAGCCAGTCTCAAGGGGGCCCCGGTGAAGCTCACGGAAACGGGACTGAGGCCCTGGGGCAGTGCCCGGGGCTGGGGCAGCGGTGCTGACTCATAGAAGGCGGGGAGGGATTTTGAGACCCTGCTGGCTTCTGCCTCCCCCTCCTGGAGCACTTTGGGGATCCCTGAGCTGTGGGGAGAGCCTGGGCACCGTCTCACTGGGCTCACACTAGACCCCCAGGCCAGGCCAGCAGGACGGAGCCAGGGCCCAGTCAGCCCGCACAACCGAGAGAGGCAATAAAGCAGCGGCCGGTGGCGCTGGGTCGGTGGGTGGTTTCATGCAGCCGTGTGACCTCCTGGGCCCTCCTGGGCTGGCGACCTCGTGGGCTGTCCCTCCCACTCTCCCTGAACCAGTGGGCCGCGCCCCTGCCCCTACAGTAACTCCCTCGAGGAGTTTTTCCAGATGCCGATTAAATCCGAATATCTGGGAATGGGGGCCTAGAGTAGGTATTTTTTAAATCGCTCAAGACTGGAGAACCACAGCTCTGCCACTGTTTCCAAAACTCGCCTAAAGATCAGGCAGGCCTGGCAATCCATGGCTTCCAGAGCGCCGACAGGCCCTGGTTCGGCATTTCCAGGGAAGGCCCCGTGAGCTGGAGAAGCAACACATCCCCCAGGTGAATCTTATTACCAAGTTAAGAAGCAGAGGGGGAGAGGAGGGCCAGCCCCCAGATGGGAGGACTGTCCGGGAGTTTCCTGTTCTGTGAAACACAGGCTCACCAAATCCCCAGCTGTGTCCTCTTGGGTGGTCCCAACAGAAGTAAGTGCTTACGTGGGCCAGAGTCAGGCCAAAGGGTGCCCCTCCGAGCCTCACTCACCACGGCCCAGACTGGGGACGTTCGCGGGGCCGCCCAGCCAGTGGACTCTGAGGCAGCGGTGAGAAGTCGTGAGGCACCGACACACGTGACGACACAGGGTGCACAGACCCCCAGGTGAGTGAGAGAGCCAGACACAGAGCGCACATTGCACTCACACGCGGTTCAAGGGCCGAGATTAGAGCAGTTACCTCTGTGAGTGTGTCCACACGGGGGTTCCGTAGCTGGGTCTAAGAGTGGATACGCACACGTGTGCACGCACAAGTCCCACTCCTTACAGGATGCTGTCAGGCGTGCAGAGCACGACTTGCCTGCATTTGGGGCCCAGGTGAGAGAGCTTTGCTTGCTTGCCTGTTTATTGCCTATTTGAGCTTTACATTATCCACAGAGATGTCTGCAGTGAACAGGTCATAAGCGTACAGCCCGATGAATGTTTCTGTGTTCATGTGAAGTGTTTGACCTTGTCCCAAGTGCTTGTTCTAGGATCCCGGAAAGCGGAAACCAAGGCTGGAAGACACCCTGTTCGCATGGGCTTTATACTCTGGTGGGGGAGAGACGACAATACGAGACAGAACGGTCGGTTTTCGTTGGTTCACACTTTGTGAGTGCCTACCACATGCCAGGCGGTGAAGCAGGCGCGGAAATGCAGCCGGAACCACGACCCAGCCCTGCTCGGACAGTGCCACAGTCTGGTCATGTCTGGAGAGCCCCACTTGGAAGGGTTAAGTGCACCCGTCCGTCCTGAATATTTCCCGAAGTCTCCCACTGACTCTGTCCTAATTCAAGCCTCTACCTTCGCTGCTCTGTGGCCTGTGGGAGTAGTTTCCTAACCCGTCATGTTTCTGGTCTCCACCTCTGCTTCATTCTCCAGGCCAATAGCCCTTCTTAAGTGTTCAATCTAAAGATTTCACTTAATGGTTCCCTACTGCCCAGGCAGCTCTGGGGTCAGTCTGTGCGGGCTTGAATCCTCCCTTGGGGAGTGCATGTTGGGACCACAGGCGAGTTCTTTAAACGCCCTGAGCCTCATGTGTGTTTTCTGTAAGATGGAGACAAAACAACAATAATGAACACCAACACCGCCCATCTCCCTGAAGACGGTGAGCTTTACCGTAATACCGTAATAGGTATTCGTTCAGCGAGAGCTAAACCTGTGCGAGCACCGTCTGTTTACTGTTCCCCCTCACTCTCACCTCTCTGTGCTACTTCTGTCTGGAGTGACTTCCCTCTGCCTTCTCCTGGCTGGTTCTTATTCAGCTCAGGTCTCAGCCTGGCACTGCCTCCACCAAGGAGCCCTCCCTGAAGCCACAGACAGAGCTGGGTGCCCTTGACTGGACCCTCACAACACCCCGGATTGAATTTGTCCATCTGCCCTCCGTTCTTATTTGTCTCCGCTTGCTCAAGTGTGAGCTCCTCCCAGGCAGGCCCGAATCAAATGCCTCTTTATTTCCCCAGCTGCAGACCCTTGCCATTCAAGACAGGCACTGGATGTGTCCGCTGACTTGAGCGGAACCTGCCAAGCATTTTCTTTTTTCTTTTTATTTATTTGTTTGGCCACCCCATGTGGCATGCGGGATCTTAGTTCCCCAACTAGGGATCGAACCCATGGCCCCTGCAGTGGAAGCACGGAGTCTTAACCACTGGACCTGCAGGGAAGTCCCCCAAGGATTTTCTTAAGGGAAGGGGCCTTTGAGTTGGCCTTGAGGCATGGGTAGGACTTTAAAAAGTTATTTTAAAACAAGTTATACATGCACACAATATCAAATCCAAAGCAGGACTTTAAAAAGTTACTTTAAAACAAGTTATACATGCACACACTATCAAATCCGAAGAAACAAAAGGGCTCACAGTGAAAATTAAAAGTAGGTCACCTCTCACCACCCAGCTCCCTCCCCAGAGGCCACCATTGGTGTCAGTTTCTGAGTATTCTGTGCAATTGTCTGTCTTCCCCACCACACACACACTTTTTTATTTTGCAAAAATTTAAACCAACAGAAAAGTTGCAAGGATAGGACAATAAACACCTTTTGCTTGGATTCACCAATTAACATTTTGGCACATTATGCTAAATATTTGATAGGCATTATATCACGTAATGCTGACAATGAGCACACAATCATGCCAATTTTGTAGATGAGGTAACTGAGGCAGCAGGTAGGTGAAGGCACTCAACCAAGGTCAAGAGCTGGCCTTCCCCCTTAGGAGACCACAGGAGTTTGATCCACCTTTCTTCAGCTCTCTTGGGAGGAAAGTATTTTCTTACACTGACTTGAAACTCACTTCCCCGGGCTGTTCACCGGATGCTCAATGGAAAAGTACACAGTCTTGGAAGCAGTTGCCGCTTCTCCTGAAACCTTCCATTCCCTTAGCAACAGCTGCTGCCGCTGCCACTAACACATGCCTCAGTGTCACCTCCTCTGTGAGGGCTGAGTTGGCTCACCCCCCGTTTGGAAACTCCCATGGTAGACTCCTGGCTGCCGGCAGGATGACCTTTACGCGCGCCCGAGCTTGGAACCCGAGGCGTGGGGTGCCCTGGCCCTCGGGAATCCCTCAGCCTCGTCCGTCCTGCTCCTTCCTCTGCTACCTCCACCCCAGCCCCTCTCGACCTCTCACCTTCTGCTTGAACTTCCCCTCCTCTCCGAAGCCACCCCTAATTTCCCGAAGGAGCCCCCCTCTCTTGGCTGCTGAGCCTTCTGCCTGCGCCCCCTTTACAGTCTTCTCCAAGTGGTCTTCTGGCCAGGAGGCTGGACAGTGGACGACTGGAGTGACAGTTGGCCCGCCTAGTAGACCCCGCTCACGCACACATCGGAGCCTTATTTTCCTCAAGCACGTAGTGGGGACAGGAATGCCTGGCTCAGTACCTGGCACCGCGTCAGCCCTTACTAATCTTCTGCAATAGAACTGACAGCTCTTCCGGGCTGACATCTCTAAGTCACCCCCCGCCGCCCAAAACCCTACGTCCCTCTCCTTAACTTCTCTGCGCCTCAGTGTCCGCCCTCATAAGATGGGGATGGGGATGGGGAGGCCGTGAGCCTTCACTGAGCTCATGCATATCAAGTACTTGGAACAGTATGTAGCCTTGCTGACCGCCACGCGGGGCCGGCGCATAGTGGGTGTCAAACTAATCGTCTCCGCGTGGGCGCGGGACCGCGAGGT
>NW_020172141.1:5891849-5970467 GCF_003031525.2 Neophocaena asiaeorientalis asiaeorientalis | reverse complement strand
TCCGTCCCCCCAACCGCCACGAGCTTCCCTTGGTCCCTCTGCGCGAGGCCGGGAGCCCCTTCCCGTTCCAGCCCAGCTGACTTCGTCGTGGGCGCTCCTTCCACCGACACGCTGCTTTGGAGTGGACCGGCCTGGCCGTTTCTCTTGCTGCGAAGTGTTTACACGGCCGGCCGAGTGGGTGGCAGGGCAGGGGTGACGACCTGGGACCGGCTGCCTTCCCCAGTGGCCAGAAAGAAACTTCTGGTACCCGAGACCCAGAGCTTCACCCCGCACCCAGGGCTGCGGAGTCAGAGCGTTAGGACGGCAGGGTCCGTGTCCTGGTGGTGTGCCGGCCTGTGGTGGGCTTCTGAGGGAGATGCTCTCCTCTCCACTGGACGCCTTGCCCTGGGAAGCAGTTCATGTGGCCATGAGGGTCCTGGACCAGGAGTCAGGGGACTGAACTTTTAGGCTTGGCTATCACTTGCAGCTGCGTGACCTTGAACAAGTCCCTTTGCCTCGTTATAGTTTATTTTCCTTATCTGTAAATTGGGAGCAGGGATCCCTGGCTCTCCTGCCTCACTAGGCTGCTGTGAAAAGCAAGGCATGACATCGTATGAAGCTTTTTCTTCTTGCGGTTTAAAAAACAAATGAACAGGAATCACCTACAGAACAGTAAGCTTGGATTTAGGAAGTTTCTGGCTTGGCAAGGGTTATTCTGAGAGAGTTTTCTGGTTATTCCAGGCAGCTGCCAAAATTGGGTGTTTACACCTCATAGGGCTTGTTTTCCGATTCTTAAACTTAGATGAATTAGAGTGGAGTCTGCATATTTGAATTGAATGTGTTTTAAAATGCTGATTATTAGTGGGGTTTGGTGGGGAGGGGGATGCCACAGATTTAGAAGTACCTTAATCTTGTACTGTATTCACAGTTGAACTGTGGGTTGGAGTAGGCCTGGGCCCTCCGGGGCACAAGTGGAGTGGTCGCTTCTGAAATGAGTGGGGTTATTTGTGCTGGGAGAGACTAGGCCAGCCTTCCACCTCTTGGGATCTTTCAGGAAGAAACTGTTCTTGAAGAGAGACGGAGGGAGACTCAGGGCTGTTGCCAGCAGCCGTAGCTGCTGCTCCCTGCATCCGGCCCTCCCCCAGCCTCTTACTCTCATCCTCATGGCTCCATTAGAAAACCTCAGCCGACCGGTTCCCATCAGTCTCCTTCAAGCCCCTGCTTCCTGTTGCCCCTCCCACCCTGAGCTTATTTTAGACCATCAAGGCTGGAAGATAGATCAGTGATCATTGAGGCCACCTCCTCTTTAAGGCATTTATCCTTTAGTCCTTCTCCTATGCATTTCTCTGCATACATGCAGACTCAAGTACAGTTAAAAAACCTATTTAAACCTAAACTGTATGTGCGTTTTTGCTCTGAAGTATATTTTGTTTTTTCTGCTTAATGATGTTTTATAGCCATTTTCATGGTAATACGTATCAATATACCAAACTTGTTTTTTGCACATTGTACCATCATCAGGGATGTACCATAGTTTAACCATTCCCTTATTGGTGGACAGCAAGGTTACTTCCAGGTTTTGTCATTATAGACAGTGAATGTCTCAACGAACAGCTTTCTAACTGCTTTTGGGTGTGTGTGTGTGTGTGTGTGTGTGTGTGTGTGAGAGAGAGAGAGAGAGAGAGAGAGAGAGAGAGAGCGAGAATGCATGTGCGTGTGCGCACGAATGCAAGTATTTCTCTGGGGGCAGATACCTAAAAATAGAATAGCTAGATTGACATCAAGTGCATTAAATTTTTTTTTTCTACAGATAATCACCAAATTGTCTTCCAAAAAAGCTGTATCATACCATTGCCAGGATTGGGTATTATCAAATGATTTAATTCTTTAATAATTTCCCTAGTTACCAGTGAGATTAAGCCTCTTTTAGTAGTATTTATTGAATATATTTTGTTCTTTCGTGGATTTTCATATTATTTGCTCATTTTTCTATCGGGTTAGGGCCCCCCCACCATTGATTTGTAGGAGCTTCTGTATATACTCTAGGTCAGCGGTCCACAAACTTTTCCTAAAGGTCAGGTAGTAAATATTTTAGCCTGTGGGCCATAAGATCTTAGTGGCTACTATGTAGCTTTGCCATTGTAGCACAAAAGCCGATGTGTGAAGTTGCTGTATACAAGACATACACTAAGGGGTATGGCTCTTTCCAGTGAAACTTTATTTACAAAAATAGGTAGCTGGCAGGATCGGCCTGTGAGCCATGGTTTGCCGACTCCTGCTCTAGATGTTAATCTGGCACCTGTCATACATTGTCTTTAATTGTATGGTCATTTCTCTTTCTCATGTGGTAGTTTTAAATATGACAGTTTAATTTCCATATTTTCGTTTATAGTTTGTAGTTTTATTCTCATTCTTATGAAGGTGTTCTTTCCAATGTTATAAAATAGTCTCTGATGTTTTTCTTAGTTCTTTTATAGTTATTTTTATGCTTAGCTTTGCTTGTTCGTTTGGTTTTTGGCTGCACCGCATGGCTTGTGGGACCTTAGTTCCCTGACCAGGGATCGAACCCAGGCCCTTGGCAGTGAAAGCGTGGAGTCCTAACCACTGGACCTCCAGGGAATTTCCTATGCTTAGCTTTTTAATCCATTGGATCTGTGTTTTAGGAAGATAATTCTGGCTAAAGGCAGAAGTTCTAATAGATGCTCTTGAAGAAGTCCAATTAAATGTCAGTAAAGATCTTCTCTAGGTCAGTGCTGGCCAGGAGGGAAAGGAGTCGTCAGACACCAGGGACAGGATATTAGCAGTTGATCGGAGTGGGGATTGAGGAAACCTGGGTGGATAAAAGTACCCTTAATGGCAGTTGAGAATAGCAGAGTAGATTGGAGGGAGTAGATTGGAGGGAGCGGGGAGGAGTAAAAATAGTGTGGTAAATTTGACTTGGAGGAGGTGGAGGTCCAATTTGGTCCTTAGGTGGAGTCACCCACTTAAGGCAGTAGGCGGTTAGAGCTGGAGGAGGGGTGGGGCCAGGTGGGAATTCTGATGTCATGGGAGTGAATGGAGTCACTCAGGAGGCTGTGTAGAGTGAAATGAGAATAGAGGGAGCAGAGCAGCAGGTCTGGAACTAGGGTTCTTGGCTGCCAGGTCCTCGTCCCAGCCTGGGTTCCTGGTGGGTATTGACCTGACATGATGTCTCATTCTCCTGCTGACTCGTGCACTATTAGGAATCACTTTTTGTGGAAGGAGCCACCAAACTTCAGTTGTAGTCCCTGGTCTAGCATTGTTTTGTTGTGGGACCTTGACTGGGTTGTTTCTCCCTCCTGGAAAATGAGCAGGTCGGTCTTGATCTTTCCCAGCTCTTCAGTCCTCCTTTGTTCCCCCTCAGCCCTCCTGGTCTAATTCTGCCCCTTGCTGTGTCCATACTCCGCTGCTGGGACTGCTGGGGCCTTGGTGTAGGAATCCCAGACATAGAGGTGGGTGGGCCAGGAGCTGGCCTCAGTGAATCATTTCATCAGTCATTTCAGTCAATCATTTCATCATTTCCCTTTGTTCCGGTGACTTTCTTGGAAGTTCCATGGTATGGAACTTCTTTATTTGACTTAACATTCATCTCAGAAACAATGGGAAGATTCCACGCCCACCCTTTTTAGAAGATTTGTGATTATTCACAGATTGGTAGATAGTTTGGCAAGGGGTGTGTCAGAAGTTCCAGACCTTACAAATGGCCAATAAGCACATGAAAAGATGGTCAGCATCATTAGTCATTAGGGAAATGCAAATTGAAACCATAATGAGGTACTACTTCACACCTACTAGGATGGCTTTAGTAGAAAAGGGGAAGTATTAAGTGTGGTGAAAATGTGGAGAAATTGGAGCCCTTGTGCATTGCTCGTGGGAATGTAAAATGGTACAGCCGCTGTGGAAGTCAATTTGGCAGTTCATCAGAACAGTTAGCGTATGACTCAGTGATTCCATTGCTAGCGTATACCCCAAAGAATTGAAAACAGGTATTCAAACAAATAGTTTTGTGCATATGTTTGTAAGAGTGCTATTCACAATATCTAAAAAGTAGCAACAACCCAAATATTGATCAGTGGATGAATAGATCAACAAATTGTGGTCTAATCCATACAATGGAATATCATTCAGTCATAAAAAGGAATGAAGTACTGAGACATGCTACAACATGATGGACCCTCAGAAACATGATATTAAGTGAAAAGAATCAGACTCAAAAGGTCACATACTGTATGATTCCACTTATATGAAATGTCTACAACAGGTAAATCTGTAAAAACAGAAAGCAAGTTAGTGGTTGCCAAGGTTCTGGTAAGGGGGGAATGGGGAGTGCCTGCTGATGGGGTTGGGGTTCTGTTTTCGGGTAATGAAATGTTTTAGAATTAGATAGAGATGCTGTTTATATAACATGAGGAAATTACTAAAGGCCACTGAATTATGCATTTTAAAGTGGTTAATTTTATGTGATGTGAATTTTATCTCAGTTAAAAAAAATAAACGTGCAAAAATCACACACACACACAAATTCCAAACCTGCCCCCTGCTCCTTGTGTCATTGGAGTGAATATCTGATTGTTTCTAGAGTCTAGACAAGGGATTGGCAAATTTTTTCTTAAAGGGCCAGATAGTATATATTTTAGGCTTTGCAGGCCCATAGGAAAAATCAAGGAATTTAAGTAGGTACTTATATAACTCTTTGAAAATGTAAAAACCATTCTTGGTTTTGAGACCTTAAAAAAATAGCCAATGGGCTACATTTGGTCAATGGAACGAGCATACATAGCTTGCCAACCCCCCCGGGTTAGACCAGCCCTGCCCAATAGAAGTGTAATGCGAGCAACATATGTAATTTAAAATTGTCTAGTTGCCACATTTAAAAAGTAAAAAGAAACAGGTGAAATTAACTTTACGTTTTATTTAACGTATCCAAAATATTATCATTTCAACACGTAACAAAGCTGTTATATACATTTCTACCTTTACAGCACCTTTGGTCCGGACTAGCCACTTTCCCAGTGCTCGGTAGCCACGTGTGGCTGGCGCCTACAGTGGTGGATGGGGCGGCTCTGGCTGCAGTGGCCTGGCCTGAGACCCTTGGGGGAAGTCCAGGGTGGGAAGGCTGCGCTTGTGGGTTTTTCTCCTTGGCCTGCATTCGGATTCCTGGAATGTTGGCTCTCTCGTGCTGTTACTCCTGTTTGCATCCCCCTTTTGATGTCTTTTTGCCAACTTCAGGGGGTTCTTTCTTTGAATGTCACTTCTTTTTTGGTGACTCCTTTTACTGTGTTTTAGAGCTCTGGGTCTCTGATCCCTACTCCCTGCAGGGCAGAAGAGAGAAGGGTGTTTGCTGGTCAGGGCTTAGTGGACCTATGCTGTGGGGAGTGAATGAGAGCCCGGGGTGGGGGGGCGGGGACAGGCTTACATGTCCCTCCAGGCACATGGCAGGACGTGGTGACTGCATTCTGCACAACCCTTTGTATTTGCTGAGTGTTTTGCAGCTGTATCCTAGCTGCCTTTTTCCCTGTGTTCTAGCCTGCTACTTGACCTTTCTTTCTGAGTTCCTGTGCCCTTGCCACGCAGAAGGACTACAGTCGACGACCTGTGTTCTGTTCTTGGCACAGACGTGGCAGTGTGACCCAGAAAGGTTACTTACATTCTCCCGGCCTTGGTTTCCCACCTGTAAAGCAGGTGCCCACATTCTATACACAGGGAGTGGTCCACTAATGGAATGGATGGAGACTCCTGAACCCCCTTTGTGGTAATTAATATTCCAAGAAGCATAATGACGGTCTCTCCTGTGGGGAGCAGATCTGCTCTCGCCTCATCACGAGGACCCTGATGTTGTGTAGCTGAAATAAATTTGACTTGGAATAGTTATCTTTAAATTGTTCCCAAGCTGCCAGCTAGACTTGAAGGAGAGGAGAGAGCATTGCAATCAGGGAAGAGAGACAAGAGGGAAGTAATATCCTACTGCCCACATCCTCGTCCTGTGGGGGAGCGAGGCACACAGGGAGGCGTGGTGAGCACTGGGTGCCAATTTCGCAGCATTTAATCTGAGAAAACAGGCTTTTCGTTTATCCTTGGAAACTCACTCTTCCAAGCATCACTTTCTCATCTGAAACGACATGGTTGGACCAGGTCAGTGGTTTTCAAACTTTAAATTGCGGGGCCTTTTACTCAAAGGAATCTCATACAGAAATATTGTGTATGAAACAGAAAAAGTGACACTGTTCTGGGCGACACGGGGTCAGAGCTTGGCCTCTCAGCCATCTGTTTCCCACCCATGGGACCTCCAGTCATTTCTGAGGTCTGCGAGGGGCAGGTTTGAAAACTCTGCCCTAGATTTCGTGGTACCTTCAGTTTGAGCAGCTGAGACTGTGAAATTGTCTGCGGCTCTTTCACAGCTGCCCTGGGATGGGACCCCTGAATGCCCATCCCCACGACTCCCATTATACTGTCACTTCCTTTGGAGGCGAGAGAGCCAGAGGATTGATTCGCTGCCATTTTGTTTCTGGAGCCTGGAGCTAGAATCTTCCAAACCACTTGCTGGTTTTCTCAGTCAGGGTCATCCTAGTTCATATGAAACCACAGCCTGGTTCTTGCCTGGAGTCTGTAACCCTTCCAGCTCCTTCCTCCCCTCGCTCAGCTTGGTGTGTGTGCTGCGCTGGACGGTGTCCTGCCCGATCCTTGGGGCAGCTCGCGGTGAGAGTGAGTGGACGGGCCTGTGGAGTCCTCCTGAGCCTGCTTCGCACTGGATCAGGTGTTGTGTGTACCGTGACTTCCTTCCACCGCCGGCGGCTGGGGAGGCGAGCAGGGCTGGTGGCAACATGGCCACCTGTGGAGTGTAGGGGACGTCGAGTTTCAGAGAGGTTGGGTGCCTGCCCTAGGTCACGGAGCTGCCTGCGGATGGGGCTGTGTGCCACATGGTATGCGGCCGGGAACCTGCCCTCCCTCCTCCTGGCAAGGCCGCTTTGACTTGTTAACGTGGTACTGTTTCAGTAGGAGGCTGGGGTATTGCAAGCTGAGTTAGAGCTGTTTAATGGAGCTCTAATTCCTTCCCCTGGGAGGAGGGGCCTGCGGGGCTGGGGGATCCTCCCACCCTTGAGCAGGTGAAGGATTGTCCCTATTAGCAGGTGGAGCCACTGAGACCCAGGGAGGTGCAGCCTAGGTCACAGGAAGGCCAGTGTGGGTTTTTTCAAAGTTTTTCTTGGCCCTCCCTGTGTCTGCTAACATGCATTAACCTTTGCTGTCAGAAACAGGGCCTTACCCTGACTTGGATTCCTTGGTTGCTGGGGGCGCATGGGGCAGGCAGAGCATTTTACAGGTCCTCCCGCAGGTCCTAACATCTCAGCCTTGGGGTGTCTCACGTCCCCTGGACAGGCTGCTGGCCTGTTGCAGTGACCACATCTTTGGTGCAGCCCTGAACAGGAAGCACTGTTTTCCCCTGAGGATTCAGAATCAGGAAGTAGTTGTGTCCTTGATCCCTAGGTCCTAAAACACTGGTTGGAACAGGCAGACCGGGGAGACTCCATGTGCACCTGCGGTCCTGTCTCTCCCCTCCTAGTATCCTGGCCCACAGCTAAAGGGGCTGGGAGGGGGAGCAGCTGCTGGGAGTCCCAGCTGAACCAGAGAAAGAGTCCAGGTCTCCCGGGTGCCGCACTCAGAGCCTGTGTACCTGGGGCTGGCGGGTCTTCCGCTTAGGGACCGCTCTGACCTAGAAATCTGACACAGTTACACGTGCTCAGGTAAGGGAATGGGAGGGTTGAGGGAGGGGGCTTTCAGCTCAGATTTGGGTCTTTTGCTGCTTGAGCAACTTACCCAGAATTTAAGAGTCTGCATCCCTCCTCTGAAAACGGGGGCTGCAACAAGATCCATGTCTGTGGGCGCCTGTGAGGATGGTGGAAGATGCAGGAAATAGCAAGAGTGCCACATCTGTGAATGCTTGTGTGTGTAGTGGGCGCTCAGTATACGGGCTTCGTTTCATCAGCACTGACCCAGAGAGGCGAGCCACCTCTGTGGCGAGGTGCTAGCACGTGGGATGGCTGGCCCTCAGACTCTCTGTCTGCCCTGTGCCCACAGAGCAGGGGCCCAGGCCGCCTACTCTCCTGCGAGCTGCTTGGCATCACCCTAGCAGCTTCCCCACGTCAGCCCCGAGGGATTGGAAGGGCCTTGTGGGTTTCCTTATGTGGGTTTGATTTTCAGAACATGTTTAAGTGTAAAGAGTGAACTGATTTTAAGAATTTTTAGAGTATAAGAAGCGAAGAGGCAGGACTTCCCTGGTGGTCCAGTGGTTAAGACTCTGCACTTCCATTGCAGGGGGCATGGGTTCGATCCCTAGTCAGGGAACTAAGATCCCATAGGCCGTGCAGCGTGGCCCCCCCCCCCCCGAAAAAAGCGAAGAGGCCAGGTACCATCAGGCTGAGACTTACCATTAGAGGGTGTGGGCTGCTCCAGAGGCCAACAGCCAGCGTGACAGCCACCCCTGAGCACCTGCCAAGCCCAGAGAAGTGCACAGTGCAAGTCCCGTGAATGGCAGTGGCACATCCCGATTTCAGAAGTCACTTTGCATGGAAGTGTCTGAGTGGCCATCAGCAAGGTGGGAGAGGGTTAAGAGAAGCTGCTTATCCTGCTGGTGTCCCTGGGAGCAGTTGTCTGGGAATCCAAGTTTTCTTGCCCGTGGGCCTGGGGGAAATGGGCAGAGGAGGGTAGAGAGCAGCCTGGGCCCAGTCCTGAATCACTGGGCAGTGAGCAGGAGGTCTGGCCAGGCCGTTTGGTCACCAGCATTGATTAACTCACTTCAGCTGGCAGGTGGGTTCTCCAGCTTCCTCCCCTGCTGTCCCACATCCTTTACAGATCACACACTCTTCCAGGGGGTGGAGCGTTCCGTGGGGTCTAAACAAGCAGATGTGGCTCCTTGCGAGAGACTGTGAGCAAGCTCTTCTAACAGGCAGATGCCATCTTGGCACACAGCCCGTTGACTCTCATCCCCACGTCTCCGTTCCCTCCTAGAAACCCTGTGAGCTTAGAGGATCTTCCTGGGAACTGGGCCAGCGAGCTGGCCATGCAGCCTTGTCTGGTGTGGCTTTCTATACTTAAATCGAAGGAGCAGTTGACGTGCTCTGAGATTATTTATTGTGGCAGTGGTCAGTGGTGGCATTCATAGCTAACAATAACTGCTGTGTGCCAGGCCACTGTTAACTCATTTATATTCATAACATCCTTATGAAGTAGAGAGATAAGAAAACTGAGATGGAAAGAGGTCCTAGAACTTGCCCGGGGGTGACACAGCAAGTGGCAGAGGTGGGACGCAAACCCAGATAGTCTGACTTGGCCTCCTCCCACTGTTCCCCTTGTGGACCTGGGTGGGCTCAAGTAGGCTTTCTGGACCTTAGATCTCTATCTGTGTGTGTCCCTTGGCTCCTCGTGTCCAGCAGCCAGGGGCTGCCCTGCCAGGGGTATATGTGCTGGGAAGGGTGGGGCTGGAGGATGAGGCTTGGGCTGAACTTGTTAAATTTCCTGTCTCTTTTTTTTTTTTTTCCTTCCATTGGACTTTCCTGTCCTACCTGTTACTTTATAGGAAGCACAGCTTTTTGAGGGACAGGGTGTGATATTTTTCCTGCAAAGCCATTGCCTCAGAAATTAGTCCCCACGCATTCTCTAGCATTCCTCCCTTTGCCACAAGTGGCATCATGTTCCAAAAGTTCCACGGCCATCGGCTCCTTGTCAAGCCCAAACAGGGAAGGGGCTTTCGAAAGTGTCCCTTTCCCCTCTTCCTGCAGCTGCTGCTGTCCAGGGAGGAGCCCTGGGCGTGGGCTGGGCTTGCAGGGCATGTGTGTGGGCGGAGGGGTGAGTGGGCAGCTGAGCTGGGGCGTGGGAGGGAGGATGGCCAGCAGGCCGGTGGCCTCGTGCCCTCCTGTCTCTGGGCCTGAGATCTAGTGAGGTCTGCGTGTGGGTTTTTGTTTGTTCTTGGTTTTTTGAGGTAAAATTCATGGGACGTAAAATTAATCACTTTAAAGCGTACAGTTCAGGACTTCCCTGGTGGCGCAGTGGTTAAGAATCCGCCTGCCAATGCAGGGGACACAGGTTTGAGCCCTGGTCTGGGAAGATCCCACATGCCACGGAGCAACTAACCCCATGCGCCACAACTACTGAGCCCGTGCGCCACAACTGCTGAAGCCCGCGTGCCTGGAGCCCGTGCTCCGCAACAAGAGAAGCCACCACAGTGAGAAACCTGCACACCACAAGAGTAGTCCCGCTTGCTGCAACAAGAGAAAGCTGGCGTGCAGCAACAAAGACCCAACGCAACCAAAAATAAAGTGTACTGTTCAGTTGCGTTTAGCACATTCACAATATGCTAAATTCACCACCACTCTGTAATTTAAAACATTTCATCACCCCAAGAGAACACGCCATTACTATTGAAGAGCTAGGCTCCACTCCCTACCCCCATCCTCAGCAACCACCAATCTGCTTTTCTTCCCTATGGATTTACCTCTTTTGGAAATTTCACCAAAATGGAATCGTAGAAATTGTGACCCCTTTTGTCTGGCTTTTTGCACCGAGCATGTTTTCAGGGTTCATGTGGTAGCATGAACCTGTGTTCACTGCTTGTTTCTGGCCGAGTATTGCATTATGTGGCATAGCGCATCTTGTTTATCTCTTTGTCTGTAGATGGACCCTTGGGCTATCCTGCCTTCTGGCTGTTGTGACTAGTGCTGCTGTGAACACCCACATGCACACTTCTGTCTAACCCTCCTTTCAGCTCTTCTAGGTGGAAACCAGGGGAGGAATTGTTGGGTCCCGTGGAATTCTGTCGTGAGCCGCGTTGGGAAGCGGCACATTAAGCCAGACCTCA
This sequence comes from Neophocaena asiaeorientalis asiaeorientalis, assembly GCF_003031525.2. NCBI lineage: Eukaryota > Metazoa > Chordata > Mammalia > Artiodactyla > Phocoenidae > Neophocaena > Neophocaena asiaeorientalis. The sequence goes on along the minus strand of NW_020172141.1, from coordinate 5,959,621 downwards.
GCACTGCGGACTGTGGGGTGGGCGGGCAGATACGGCGCTGGGCGGGTGGAGGAGCCTGGGATGGGGACCTGGGGTCTGTGGCAGAGGCGCTGAGCCCGTGTACAGGGCTGGCCGAGCCACCTGGAGCTCTGCCCCCTCCTGAGTATCAGCCTAGCTGCCGAGAAGGAGCTAAGCTGGGGCTTCAGAGTTGTGGGGAAGGGGGCCGAGGGGGCGTGGGAGCTGAAGGCCAGGCCGTGTAGAGACACACCGGTGCACCCCAGGGTGGTGAGGTGCAGAGGAGCTGCTGAGAGCCAGTCTCCGACCGGATCTGGCCTGTTTACTACTTTTTATTTTTATTTTTTGCGTTACGCGGGCCTCTCACTGTTGTGGCCTCTCCCGCTGCAGAGCACAGGCTCCGGACGCGCAGGCCCAGCGGCCATGGCTCACGGGCCCAGTCACTCCGCGACATGTGGGATCTTCCCAGACCAGGGCATGAACCCGCGTCCCCTGCATCAGCAGGCGGACTCTCAACCACTGCGCCACCAGGGAAGCCCCTGTTTACTACTCTTATTACCAGTTTTCAAACTTTATTTCTTTAGCCATGGAGCATGGAGCCCCTTGAAATGGAACGCGGAACTTGCCCATGTGAAGTCCCCGGAGGGGGGAAGGGATGGTTCCCCAGCCGCCTGCCCCACCCCATGGTCTGCAGTGGCCCTGAAGCACTGTTTGAAAACCACTGATTGACTCTAACCCTTGCATTAAAATTTGTTAATAGAATGAAATATTTGATATATACGGAAGAACTTCAGTGGCGTGTGTGTACAGCATAGGTGCAGCCTTCCTGCTGAATGTTCGAGGTGCTGGTGTTTCTGCTGTGTCAGCCTCCCAGATGCTGGGATCCAGGGGAGGGGACCACAAGTAGGTGTTGCCCCATTGTTGGGCCCAGCCCCCTCTGCAGACTTCCTCTCCATGCAGAGGCTCGCCTCTCAAGAGGAAGGTCTCCCTGCCCAGATGTGTGCAGGAGTCTTCCAGTTCCAGATGGACCTTAAGGCAGCTGCTGGGGGCAAGTCTGGTATGAGATGCGACCCGTTAAGGTAGTGCTGTTGAGGAGAAAGGACTCCGTGTGGAGACCTGGAGACAGACCTGAAGGCTTGTGTGTTTGGGCTGACAGAGCCAGCGTGTGAGCAGGGCCCCCGAGAACCAGGAGGGCTGATCTGAGGACGGGCTGGGCTGGGGGTGGGGCGGCTGGCTAGGTCAGTGGTTCCCAGACTGTTTGTTTTTGGGCCCCTTTGTGCTTTTGATTACTGAGGTCTTCAAAGGGCTTTTGTTTATGTCGGTTACATCCAATGGTATTTACTGTATGAGAAATTAAAACGAAACATTGAAAAAGTTTTATTAATTCATTAAAAAATAAAATAAACTTGTTACATGTTCACATAAATAACAGGTATATTCTGAAAAATAACTTTTCCAAAACAAAAAAAGTTTTGTTTAGAAGAGTCACATCATTTTACCTTTGCGGATCTCTGTACCATCTATCTTAATGGAAGACAGCTGGATTCTCATATCTTTTGCACATGATCTGTTGTGATATCCTGTCGTGTAGCCTCTGGAAAAGCCTATATGCTAGTGAAAGAATGAGTGCAAAAAGGGCAAATGATGACTTAGCATTTTTGTAAAAATAGTTTTGGCTCATGGACCCCTTAAAAGGGTCTCGGCCCCCTTAAAAGGGCCATCCCTTTGAGGACCACTGGTCTGGCTCAAGCTGGGCCATTTGCTTGAAGGCCCCGAATGCCTCACGGGAGCGGCAGTGAGGACGTCTGTCAGGACGGGCAGAGCCCCAGGCGGTGCTCAGAGTGCTGGGGCGGGTAGAGGATGGAGCGGGGGTCATAAGCAGCCACACTTGCCTCCTGCTGCCAAGGGCTCTCCGTGGAATAAAGAAAGTGTGGGTAAGGCACACGGCATGTGGTGGGGACTCGACGTGACACACAGGGAATGTTTATTCTGAGGCTTGGAGAAGTTGTTTTGCTGTCACATCTCCCCACTGGGCTCTGCAGCTCTCAGGAGGGAGGGGTGGAGATGACCAGAGGTTTTAGGATGGAGCCTGCAGTGCTGGGGCTGGTGCCACCGTGAAGTGTGGCGTGAGAGGTGGCTGAGGACTGCGGAGCAGGGCGGGCAGGCAGTCCTCCTCGGTCTCTGCCGCTGGTTTGCTCGGCAGCCAGAAGGCAAGGTGACCTCGCTCTTTTCCCCTAGTGCTGCTTGACACATTCCGAGACCCTGGAGGCACAGGGTTGGGGCTTGGGTGGGAAGTCAGGGTGGAGAGGGAGATTAGGATTCCTCGCTCTTGGAGTGACGGTCAGTCGGTCAGTCGAGTCCTGCGCCCTTGAAGCATGTTGGTGGGAGGGGGATTCATGAGAGTCTCGGAGGCCCCCAGAGGTCTCCGGTGACACAGTAGGGATTTTTAAATTCTATTTTGGGGGAAGAAGCTTGGATCAACCCTCAGGATTTTCCTTGGAGGAGGAAAATTACCTCTTCTCTTTGGGGTTAAAGTGCTCCTTAGCCGGGTCCTGCCCCTTGGATTTGGTAGCTGGCAGGAATTTAGTTGTCTTTCTTTAAAAAAAATTTTTGGCTGCACCTCACGACATGTGGGATCTTAGTTCTCCCCAACCAGGGATTGAACCCGCACCCCCTGCAGTGGAAGCACTGGAGGCGTGGAGTCTTAACCACTGGACACTCAGGGAAGTCCCGGAATTTCAGCGTCTTTAATGTTAGATGAGAAGATATCCCCATAGACATAGACTTAGACCTTTTAGACCTCTGTTAAAGAAAATATTTCTTTGCCCCTTCTTGTGCACTGGTTGCCCCGCCCTGTCCAGCCCGTGTGTGGCCGGCACGTGGAGGCTTCCATCTTGAGCTTGATCTGAGCAGTTGGGGCTGCTGCCCCCCAGTCTGCTTTCAAGGAGCCTCTCAGGACTCCCTTGCAGCACCCCATTCAACCCTTTTCCCTTTGCAGCTTTTGAAGAGCTAATTGTTCAGACTTCACATGACATGTGGTGTTTACCTCTTTGGTCTCTCCTAAAGGAGTTTTAACAACAGTCACCAAACTTGGATATGAATGTTCACAGCCACCAAAAGGGGAAAACAACCCCAGTGTCATCAATAAACAGATGTGGTCCATCCACACAATGGAATATTACTTGGCCATGAAAAGGAGTGTGGTACAACCAACAACTACAGCATGGATGACCATCGAAAACATCCGCTCAGTGGGAGAAGCCAGACACAAAAGACCATGTGTTATCTGATTCCATTCATGTGAAGCGTCCAGACTAGGCAAACCTGTAGAGACGTAAAGCAGATTAGTGGTTGCTGGGGACTGGAGCGGGGAGTTTGTGGGGAATGATAGCTAAAGTATACAGGGCTTCTTTTTGGGATAGATTTGATTATGGTGGTGGATGCACTACAAACCATTGACTTGTACACTTTTAAATGGGTGAGTTGTATGGTATGTGAATTATATCTCAAAAAAGTAAGTTATTACAAAAAGACACCAAACAGTTATTTCCCTCACCCCCCCCCCCGCTTTTGGTTTGTGCTTGTAATTCACATTTTTTTTAAAAAAATTATTTATTTTTGGTTGCGTTGGGTTTTCGTTGCTGCCTGTGGGCTTTCTCTAGTTGTGAGCAGGGGCTACTCTTTGTTGCAGTGCGCAGGCTTCTCATTGCAGCAGCTTCTCTTGCTGTGGAGCACGGGCTCTAGGTGCGCGGGCTCAGTAGGTGTGACTCGCAGGCTCTAGAGTGCAGGCTCAGTAGTTGTGGCGTACGGGCTTCGTTGCTCCGTGGCATGTGGGATCTTCCCAGACCAGGGCTTGAACCCGTGTCCCCTGCATTGGCAGGTGGATTTTTTTTTTTTTTAATATTTTATTTGGTTGCTCCGGGTCTTAGCTGCAGCAGGCAGGCTCCTTAGTTGTGGCATGCAAACTCTTAGTTGCAGCATGCACGTGGGATCTAGTTCCCTGACCAGGGATCAAACCCTGGGCCCCCTGCACTGGCAGTGTGGAGTCTTATACACTGCGCCACCAGGGAAGTCCCTGTAATTCACATTTTGCCAAACCTTTATTTGACATCTTTGTTTCCTGTCTTTTTGTCATTTTTGGTTTGACATCTGCTACCCATGAGTAGCTAACACCTCAGATTCTACCTCCGTCCTGCGCTCTGTCCTGGTTACCCCAGGCCCCCAGGAGCATGCTGGACGGGCATGGTGTTGGCCTCGCCCTCTCACACCCACGTGTGCGTGTCTGTGCACGCACAGCTTGGGGCTCAGCCGTGGTCAAGTGCGTGGCAGCTGCGTGGCAGCAGCGTGGACGTGTTCTGTGCTGAAAGCAACTGGCCATCAGATAACTTTATTTGGAGTTCGGTTTATTGTTTCACCAAGTATTTATTGTCTTTGTCTCCACCCAGTGCTACTTCTGATTTGGCTGAAGGGTGGGACTTTATCTCGAGGTTTAGAGCTCTGGAGGAGGGGGCCCCCAAAGACACTGGGCCTTATGGTATTTTGGGGGTGTGCCCTCTCCCCTTGGAACCCCGCGCCATAACATGCTGCCGGGTGGGCGGCACGAGGCAGTGGGTGAGGCTTGGCGGCCTCTGGAGGGAAGTGTGGGCCTCTGCACATGCCAGCCGGCCTCCCTGTCGCATGTCCCCTGACCTCCATTTCTGAGGTTGCCTTTGCTGGCTCCTCACGGAGGTCTCTCCCAGATCCCTCCTCTGTGCTCCCTGGTGCTGAGTTCCTTACCCTTAGCTCCAGTTTTTGTGTCTTTGTCTCATTGTGGGTATTCTCAGTGGCTTTGTTGTCTTGGCATCCTGACATTTGACAGCAAAGATGGGTAAACTGCATTTCTTATAAGTTTCTTTCTTCTGGGCCACATGTCCTTGTGTAATTAGTAGGTTCCCTACTCATTCCCCAAAGTATCCCAGTTTGGATGATAAATGTACAGGGTTACTCTACATTTGAGGCTCTACTTTCTCTGGGTGGAGGTGGGAGCCTGTGCTCACACTTACGTCTTTCATCCACAGGTAGGAAAGACTCCTCCTTCTGGAGAAGAGCCCCATGGTCTCTGTCCAATCCCCAAATGCCTTCACAGCCCGTAGTGCCTGGCCAAGCTGGGTGGGCGGCTCCATGAAGGGTGGTTTGTGGAGGTTCATCCTCTAGTGAACTCCTTACGGGGACCATGCCTTGGCACTACACACAGGCCCCAGGCCTCAGCTGCAGGGATGTCTAGGGGAGGCCCTGAGTGAGGTGCTGGTCAGGACTAGACCCCCAAGGAGAGTCACCCACTTGGGAACGTGCGTCCTGCTGGGATGGCACCAGCCTTTACTTTTGGGAGTGGCTCACTGATGGGCGGTGTCGAGAGGTTAAAGGCAAGATACGGGGCCAGGTGGCCTTGACTCACACCCGCTTAGACACTGTGCTTTCCTTGTATGTGAAATGGAAGAGTGGCACAGGGTACATGACGTGAAGTGCCTGGAGCAGTGACCCGCCTCGTAAGCCGTGAGCGTTGGCTGTGGTGACAGTGGGGACAGCTGTGACTAACAGAGCAAACCGATGGGCATTTCAAGCAGACTTCCCACGTGCTCACTCAGAGGGAACGTGTTTCTTCAGGGCCACATACCTGATGCTTTTCTTTCTCGGAAGCTGGGCTTCACCCTAGGCCCTGATGGCACTGAGTTGCATACGGTGGCTGCCCCACGATTGTGCGTATCTTCGCAGCGGCTGACGGTCCTCTCCTGACTTTCAGAGGCAGATGACAGGCCCTGGGCGCTCGTGCCGGCAGGTGGTGCCCACATGGAGGAATGTAGTTTGGGTCTAGAACTGAATGTCTGTAAAGCAATAGGACAGTATTCTCCAGGGCTTGATTGAGACACCTTGGACAAGGCTTAGAGACGAGTTCCAACACAGTTTGGTCCACGTGGCATTGGGAGAAGCCTGGTGTGGCCTCTTGAGGGATCTGCAGTGATGGCTGATGCTGGTTGGCCCTGACGGGTTTGTTCTAAAAGAGAAGCCCCACGTTCCTGGGGTCTTGGCCCTACTGGCCTGTAGAGGTGTGTGCTAACCCAGGCGTGGGTCGGGCAGGTGGGCACAAGCTCCGCTGACAGGCCTCCCTCTGCGGTGTGCTTGGATGAAGTGGTCTTTGGGTGGACAGGACACAGCGAGGTTTTGGCGGGGGTAAGGCCTCAGACTGACTTGGACATGTGCTCACATTTCCTTTTACTGACTTAACATCTACACATCCCAGAAGAGACAGGCAACCTTGGAATCTCCCATGATTTACAAGCTTGTAAAGATGGCCAGACGGCTGCTACCCAGGCATCGTTTCTCCTTTTGGAATTGAAATGCAGAAAATATTATACATCCTGTTTGCTATGAGTGTGGAAGCGTTTCCACAGAAACTCTTTTGTGGAAAAGAAGGTCAAGGAACCAACCTCAAAACCACAGAAGATGTATTAGCTGCAATTTACACACCTTCTGCCCGTAGATCTTTCAGTGAATCCTCTACCAAAGGGCCATTTGCCCTCACCTCATGCTTGAGTGCAGCTCCTCAACCCCCCATATCGGGCCCAGAGAAATCTTTGCCCCAGGAATCTCCCTGAAGCTGGGATACTGGCCCCCATAGGTATGGATCCTTCTTCAAGGCTGCTTGGAGATTGTTCTTCTTGAAGAACTTTCATGGGGATGGTCATTGTGCTTGGAGGTTATATGTTCAGGCTTGTGTGCGGGAGCCTGTGTGGGGTTTGCATGCTTTGCCCCTCCCCTCAGAGTCAGGATTCCTGGGGTCCATCTGGACTGGCCTTGAATACTCTACAGTCTTTCCCTTCACACTTGGGGTTCATTCCCCTGAGCGCTGCTGGCCTCTACACACCAGCTGTGTGCATGGGCCTGAGTAGATGCTGGGATTTATGTCCCTGACTCTCAGGCATTGATTGTTCAGTGACTCAGTGTGTGTTTGTGTCTGATGTCATTTAAAAATTTTTTAATGGCAAGGATATATATTTTTTCCTTTTATTGTAGATGTTGAAACTGAGATTCACAGCCATAGTGTCTTGTTCTGGGCTACACAATGATGAAGTCAAGGAACCAGGACTTGAACTTGGGCCTCCTGGCTCCCAGGCCGGGGTCTTTACACTGACTACCCAGAACTGTTAGGTCATGTTGGTGGAGAGTGCAGTACAGGGGTTCCCTAACCTCATCTTCTGCCGGGAATGATCAAGGCTGTATCAGAAGGCGTGCATGCATGGGCACTCAAACATCTGCCCTTCCTTTTAAAAAATAACATCTAGGGGCTTCCCCGGTGGTGCAGCGGTTAAGAATCTGCCTGCCAATGCAGGAGACATGGGTTTGAGCCCTGGTCCGGGAAGATCCCACATGCTGCTGAGCAACTGAGCCCATGCACCACAACTACTGAGCCTGTGCTCTAGAGCCCGCGAGCCACAACTACTGAAGCCTGTGCACCCTAGAGCCGGTGCTCTGCAACAAGAGACGCTACCACCATGAGATGACGGTGCACTGCAACAAAGAGTAGCCCCCGCTCGCTGCAACTAGAGAAAGCCGGCGCACAGCAATGAAGACCCAACGCAGCCAAAAATAACTAAAATAAATAAATTAATTAATTAAAACAAAAAATCTGCTAAGTGCTATATAGTAGCATTAGTTTACAAAAAATGATGTTAAGTAAACAAACAAAAACCCCCAAGAGTTGTTCATGATCCCAACAGTGAGCACAATAGCTGTTTTCTTGTTGACTCCCAATCTTACTCAGTCCTGCTGTATTTTTAAATCATAGGCCACATTTTCACATCCTGCCTTGGTTCCCTGAAGGAGACATCCCTGGTCCCCTTCACTAGACTGAATGCCCCTTGGGGACTATATATGTGTGTTTCATGTTTTTATCTCTGATACCTTGAGTGATTGCAGCTTCAGAGCAGCTTGTGGGGAAATTCTGCTGAACACTTCCAGAGGGCTCTGGTCACCCAGGAGGCAGAGAGAAGCCCCCAGCTCTGGGTGGGGAGCATTGACTTGATGGGAGTCCTGTGGGTTCATACTCTAGAGGGTTTCTTGACTTCCTCATAGTTATCTATAATTAATTAATTATAACTGATTGCTGTGTAATATTTTAGAGAGTTGATAGATCAGCATTCATTTAGCCATTCACTTGTTGGACAGCAAGTTGCTCCCAAGTCGTGAGTGGAGCTGTTTGTTGCTCTGTGTTATTTCTTTAGGCTCCGTTTCTGGCTGGTGGGATTCCTCGGGGTAGGAGCATGGAAATACCATGGTTCTTGCCACGTGTGGCCGCGTGGCTGCTCCCCAAGAGTGCTGGCTTCCCTGTGGTGTTTCTGCCTTTTGTCGAGGCCAGCGTGGCGCACACGGTGTTGGTTGGGGATTGGATTCAGGAAAGGGAGAAAGACGGTTGGAGGTCAGCCTGTCTGCGTGCTCCTCTGTGTGCTGGTTTGTCCCTCAGTGTCGGGGGCTGACTGGTTCCTCCCGGTGACCGGGCTCTGAGTGTGGAAGGCAGAGGTGTGGCCTGGGCTCACCCAGCCTTGGCCGGGAGCCCTCACAGCAGCACCCGGAGAACAAGTAGGGAGCAGTTGGGTGACGCATCAGTGTGTCCACTGACTCATCCCAGTCACTCGGCCCTGCTTTGCACTGGGCACCTCGCTGGGCGAAGGTGTGGAAACGGGAGGGATGGAGATGGCACGGGGCTGGGAGATGGGTCTTAGGGGCGAGCAGATCGTTGCCAGCAGGATGTGGTGAAGAGCCCTCCACGCAGAGAACTGCTGTGCAAAGCCCAGAGGCCTGAGGTGGTTTTCTTTCCGTGGGGAGGTGTAAGTGTAAGAGCAGCTCAGCCGGAGGAGCCCCAGGAAGTTCTCAGTAAGCATCTGGCTTTGGGTTGGTTACTGTACTTGAAGGGGGTGTGCGTTTTAAAAATATATATATATTTATTTATTTATTAATTATTTGGCTGCATCGGGTCTTAGTTGTGGCAGGCAGGATCTTCGTTGCAGCATGCGGGGATTCTCTTTAGTTGTGCTGCGTGGGCTCAGTAGTTGCGTTGTGTGAGCTCAGTAGTTGCAGTGCTGAGGCTCTCTAGTTGTGGCATGTGGGCTCTAGAGTGCACAGGCTTAGCTGTCCCGTGGCATGTGGGATCTTAGTTCCCTGACCAGGGGTCAGACCTGTGTCCCCTGCATTGGAAGGCGGATTCTTAACCACTGGACCACCAGGGAAGACCCAGGCGTGGGATTTTTTCTTTTTTAATTTAATATTTATTTATTTATTTAGGTTGCATTGGGTCTTACTTGCGGCAGGCAGGCTCCTTAGTTGTGGTTCGCTGGCTCCTTGGTTGCGGCACATGGACTCCTTAGTTGCGGCTCAGCAGCTCCTTATTGTGGCATGTGAACTCTTAGTTGTGGCATGCATGTGGGATCTAGTTCCCTGACCAGGGACTGAACCCATGCCCCCTGCATTGGGAGAGCGGAGTCTTATCCACTGGACTACCAGGGAAGTCCCCTGGGCATGGGATTTTGAGGGGACCTGCACAGGGGACAGGGAATTACCCTAGTCCATGGAGTAGAGGTGTTTGTGTCGGGGGGGTCAGCTTTGGAAGTGAGGGGCCCCAGTCTGTAGAGCGCCTTTAGGATGATGGGGTGTTAGCAGGGGGGTCGGAACGTGGTGCCCACATTTCTGCAGGGATAGTTTTGGGTGCTCCCTCTGTGGTGCCATACTGTGTGACGTGTCTGACTGCCTTTCTCAATGCCCTGTGCACTCTGAGAGCGGGTGAGTCTGAGGGGACAGAAATGTGAGCTTCACCACCTGGCAGAAATCTGTCACTGATGTCTGCTCTCTTTGAGCCTCAGATGGGCACGGTGAAACTGAGAGCCGAGCATGTAATGTTCTGGACGTCTTGGAGCTGGTTGTGATCGGGCAGCTGTGTGCAGAGGCCTGGATGTGTCTGGGAGGCATCCGTGTGGCAGCTTGACCACGCTGTGTAAAGCCAGCCAGGGTGTTTGCTCCTTCACCTGCCTGCAGCCCGCCCACTTGGCCTGAGTCGAGACATCAGGCTGTCCTTGATGCAACGCAGATCTGCCTGAGGAGGGTGGCGAGGGGGAAAGGGGCTGAAGAATCTCGCCACGGTCAAGTCCACAGGCCTCAGAGAAGGTGTATGTATGTGTGCCTGTGGCCTCAGGAGAAGCTGGTGGAAAGGCCAGTGGAGCTCATGCAGCACAGCTGAGGGCCATGCAGGGCCGCCTTGCCTGGGCATGACCCCTCTGGACTGCAGAGGCTTTTGTGGCTGGAGCCTCTGTGCTCTGGGGCTGCGATGGGTCCCCTTCCAGGGGTAAACGCTCGTATGTGGGTGCAGGGAGTATTCTGAAGTAACAGGTTTTTTTTGTTTGTTTGAATTTTATTATATTTATTTTTTATACAGCAGGTTCTTATTAGTTATCTGTTTTATACATATTAGCATATATATGTCAATCCCAGTCTCCAGTTCATCCCCCCACACACACTTTCCTCCCTTGGTGTCCATACATTTGTTCTCTGCATCTGTGTCTCAATTTCTGCCTTGCAAAATGGTTCATCTGTACCATTTTTCTAGATTCCCCATATATGTGTTAATATACGATATTTGTTTCTCTCTTTCAGACTTTCTTCACTCTGTATGACAGTCTCTAGGTCCATCCATGTCTCTACGAATGACCCAATTTCATTCCTTTTTATGGCTAATATTCCACTGTATACATGTACCACATCTTTATCCATTCGTCTGTCGATGGACATATAGGTTGCTTCCATGACCTGACTACTGTAAATAGTGCTACAGTGAACATTGGGGTGCATGTGTCTTTTTGAATTACGATTTTCTCTGTATATATGCCCAGTAGTGGGATTGCTGGGTCATATGGTAATTCTATTTTTAGTTTTTTAAGGAACCTCCATACTGTTCTCCATGGTGGCTGTATCAATTTACATTCCCACCAACAGTGCAAGAGGGTTCCCTTTTCTCCACATCCTCTCCAGCATTTGTTGTTTGTAGATTTTTTTTTAAATATATATTTTTAAAATTTAGTTGTTTTATTTATCTATTTTTGGCTGCATTGGATCTTCGTTGTGGTACATGGGCTTCTCATTGCAGTGGCTTCTCTTGTTGCAGAGCACGGCCTGTAGGCACACGGGCTTCAGTAGTTGTGGCACATGGGCTTCAGTAGTTGTGGCTCGTGGGCTCTAGAGCACAGGCTCAGTAGTTGTGGCACACAGGCTTAGTTGCTCCGCGACATGTGGGATCTTCCCCGACCAGGGCTCCAACCTGTGTTCCCTGCATTGATTGGCAGGCGGATTCTTAACCACTGCGCCACCAGGGAAGCCCTGTAGACTGTTTTTATTAAACTTTTTATTTTGAGATAATTGTAGTTTTGCATGCAGTTGTAAGATACATGTTCTCCATTTCTAGAAATTCCACATTTCAAGAATGTTATATCCGTGGAATCATACGTCATGTAACCTTTCAAGGATTGACTTTTTTCACTCATCCTAATTCTCTGGAGATTCATCCAGGTTGTGTGCATCACCAGTTGTTTCCTTTTTATTGCTTACTAGTATTCCATGGTGTACACGGCCTAACCACTCATTCGCTGAAGGACGTCTGCATTGCTTCCAAGGTTTTTTTTGGCCTTTACAGATAAAAATGCAGTAGCCACTCGTGTACAGTTTTTGTGTGAGTGTAAGCTTTTATTTCTCTGTAATAAATGCCCAGGAGTGCAGTTCCTGGATTATGTTGTAGTCGCATGTTTAGTGTTTAAAGAACCTGCTAAACTGTTTTTCAGAGTGGCTGTACCATTTTATATTCCCTCCAACAACATACGAGTTTCTTCACATCCTTGTCAGCATTTGGTGTTGTCACCATTCTTTTTTTTTTTTTTGCGGTACGCAGGCCTCTCACTGTTGTGGCCTCTCCCGTTGCGGAGCGCAGGCTCTGGACGTGCAGGCTCAGCGGCCATGGCTCATGGGCCCAGCTGCTCCGCGGCATGTGGGATATTCTTGGACCGGGGCACGAACCCGTGTCCCCTTCATCGGCAGACGGACTCTCAACCACTGCGCCACCAGGGAAGCCCTGTTGTCACTATTTTTAATTTTAGTCATTCTGATAGGTGTGTAGTAGTATCTCATTTTTTAAAAAAAATTAATTAATTAATTTATTTTTGGCTGCGTTGGGTCTTTGTTGCTGCGCGTGGGCCTTCTCTGGTTGTGGCGAGCGGGGACTGCTCTTCGTTGAGGTGCGCAGGCAGAGCACGGGCTCTGGGCGTGTGGGATTCAGTAGTTGTGGCTCGTGAACTCTAGAGCGCAGGCTCAGTAGTTGTGGTGCACGGGCTTAGTTGCTCTGTGGCATTTTCCTGGACCACGGCTTGAACCCGTGTCCCCTGCATTGGCAGGCGGATTCTTAACCACTGCACCACCAGGGAAGTCCCTCTCATGTGGTTTTAATTTGCATTTCCCTAATAGCTAATGATGTTGAACATCTTTTCATGTATTTATTTGCCATATGTATATCTTCTGTGAAATATCTTTTCATATGTCTTTTGCCCATGTTCTAACTGGGTTGTTTGGTTTTTTTTATTATTGAGTTTTGAGAGGTCTTTATATATTCTAGATACTAATCCTTTGTTAGATATGTGGTTTGCAAATATTTTATCCCACTCTTATTTTTTCACCCTCCTAGTAGGGCCTTTTGTAAAACAAATACTTTAAATTTTAATGTGGTCCAAATTGCCAATTTAAGTGTGTGCTCCATTTTGAGTTAATTTTTGTGTAGGATTGAGCTTTATTTATTTTTTGCCTATGGATGTCCAGTTGCTACAGTACCATTTGTTGAAAGACTGTCACTCCTCCCCTGAATTGTTTAGCACCTTCGTTTTTTTTTGTTTTTTGTTTTTTTTTTGGTGGGGGGTGCCTCGCCGTGCAGCACGTGGGATCTCAGTTCCTCAACCAGGGATCAAACCTGTACCCCCTGCAGTGGACGCATGGAGTATCTTTTTTAAAAAAAATATTTATTTTTTTATTTGGTTGCACCAGGTCTTAGTTGTGGCATGCAGGATCTAGTTCCCTGACCAGGGATCGAACCTGGGCCCCCTGCATTGGGAGTGCGGAGTCTTAACCACTGGACCACCAGGGAAGTCCCTTTTAGCACCTTTGTTCAAAGTTAAATTGGGCACATTTGTGTGGGTCTGTTTCTGGGTTTTCCAGTCTGTTCCATTAATCTATGTGTCTAACTTTCCATTAATACCACAGCTTTGATTACTGTGGATATATAATAAATCTTATAATCAGGTAGATGGATTCCTCCCTCTGTCTTCTTCTTTTTAATTAAAAATAGTTCCTTTGCCTTTCCATATAAATTTTAGAATAATCTTGTCTATATCTGCAAAAAAGTCTTCATGAGCTTTTGTTAGTAATTGAATTAAGCTTATATATCAGTTTGGGGACAATTGACAATTTAGAATCTTCCAGTCTATGAACACAATATGTCTCTCCCATTTATTTATGTCTTCTTTGATTTTTCATCAGCACTGTGTAGTTTTCAGCATGCAGTTCCTGTACATGTTTTGTTAGATTTACACCTAAGTATTTCATTTTTTTTAACAATTGCAAGTGGTATTTTATTTTTAATTTTGGTGTCCACATATTCATTACTAATACATAGAAATACAGTTGATTTTCATATACCGATCTTATATACTATAACCTGTTGAACTCACTAGTTCTAGGAGTTCTTTTTTAAAAATAGATTCCTTGTGATTTTCTACATAGACAGTTGTGTGATCTGTAAATACTTTATTTCTTCTTCCCAATCTGTGTCTTTTATTTCCTTTATTTGCCTTATTGCACTGGCTAGATATTCTAGCACTATGTTGAATAAGAGTTCTAAGAATAGACAACATTGCCTAGTTTCTGATCTTAGAGGGGAAGCATTTAGTCTTTCACCATTATGTATAATGTCAGCTCTAGGCTTTTTGTAGATGCTCTTTGTCAGTTGAGGAAGTTCTTTTCTATTTCTACTTTTCTGAGGGGTTTTGTGGTGGTTCTTGTTTTTTAAATGAATGGGTGTTGAATTTTGTCAAATGCTTTTTCTGCATTAATTGATGTGACCACAGAATTTTTCTTCTTCAGCCTGTTGTTATGGTGGATAACACTGATTGATTTTTAAATAGTAAACCAGCCTTGCATCCCTGGAATAAACCCCACTTGGTCATGGTGTATAATGCTTTAAATATATTGCAGACTTCTATTTGCTAATTCTTTGTTGATTTTTGCATCTATATTCATGAGGGATATTGGTCCATAGTTGTTCTTTTTTGTCCCCTTTTTTGGTATCGTGTCTGATTGTGATATCTAGTTAATACTGTCTTCATAAAATGAATTGGGAAGTGTTTCTTACTTTGTCTTTTTCTAGAAAAGACTGTGTAGAATTGGTGTTAATTCTTCTTTAGACATTTGGTAGAATTCTCCAATGAAACCCTCTGAGCCTGGAGATTTCTTTTTTGGGGAATTTTTAAATTACATACTTAGTTCTTTAATAGTTATAGGGTCATTCAGATTGTCTATGTTTTTTGAGAAGTTGGTCCGTTTCATCTAAGTTGTCAAGTTAAAGTTTGTAGGGCTGTTTGTAATAGTCCTTCGTTATCTTTTTTTTTTATTTATTTATTTTTGGCTGCGTTGGGTCTTCATTGATACACGAGGGCTTTCTCTAGTTGGGACAAGTGGGTGCTACTCTTCGTTGTGGTGTGCGGGCTTCTCACTGCGGTGGCTTCTCTTGTTACAGAGCACGGGCTCTAGGCACATGGGCTTCAGTAGTTGTGGCACATGGGCTCAGTAGTTGTGGCTTATGGGTTCTCGAGCACAGGCTCAGTAGTAGTGGCGCATGGGCTTAGTTGCTCTGTGGTATCTTCCTGGACCAGGGCTCGAACCCATGTCCCCTGCATTGGCAGGCGGGTTCTTAACCACTGTGCCACCAGGGAAACCCCTCTTTGATTTTTATTTCTCTTCCTGCTTGATCTTTTTGGGTTTTTTAGAATTTCTTTTTTTTTTTTTTACGATAAATTTCAAGATTTATCTATGGTGATTTTTTCAGTGTAGATTTTTTTTTAGTGGCTGCTCTAGGAGTTTCATTGTATATACATAACTTACCACGGTCTGTTGGTGGTGTCATTTTACCAGTTCAAGTAAAGGGAGTACCTCCCTTTATGTCCTTTTACCATTCCCTATGTAAGTGTCTTAAATATTTCCTCTACATGATTCAGAACCACATTAGACAGTGTTACAATTTTTGCTTTGTTCATCAAGCATAATCTAGAAAACTCAAGGAAAGCCTGGTTACAGGTAGTTTTGCTTACTGTGTTTCCTGCTTCCTTTATGATGATCCAGGTTTCCTTCTTTTATCATTTCCTTTCTGTTTAGAGAACTTCCTGTAACCATTTTGTAAATGTAGGTCTACTAACTATTTCTCTTAGTTTTCCTTCATCTGAGAATGTCTTGATTTCCCTTTTGTTCCTGAAAGATATTTTTATTGGTTACAGGATTCTGGGTTGACCGTTGTTTTCTTTTAGCACCTGAAAAGTACTGTGCTACTTCCCTCTGGCCTTCGTGGTTAAGCCCAAATCATTATATTTGGTTTCTCCTATCCAAAACCTGTTGTTTTTCTCTGGCTACTTTCAAGATTTTTTCTTGGGCTTTAGTTTTCAGAAATTTGTTTTAATGTGTCTTGGTGTGGATTTTTTTGGATTTATCCTTTGGAGTTCAGTCAGCTTCTTGAATTTATAGGTTACCATTCTTGCCAAGTTTGGGAAATTTTCAGTTATTCTCTCTCTGAGTATATTTGTACCCTACCCTTCTTTCCTTCCAGGACTCTGATGACACAAATGTTAGATCTTTTGTTATAGTCCCACAGGTCCCTGAGACTCTGTTCTTCTCTTATTTCTTTTTTTCAGTCTGTTTTCTCTCTGTTATTTGATTGGGTAATTTCTGTGCTTTTGTATTCCAGCTCACTGATTCATTCCATGGTTCCCATCATTCTGCTATTGAGCCCATCCATTGAACTTTTAATTTCAGTTATTGTATTTTTCAGTTTCAGAATTTCCGTATGGCTCTTATAGCTTCTGTTTCTTTGCTCAGGCTATCTGTGTTTTTTGTTTATTCCAAGCATGTTCATAATTTCTTGTTGAACCATTTAGCATGGCTGTTTTAAATCTTCATCAGATAACTGTGACATGCCTGTCACCTCGGTGTTGGCATCTGTCTTCATTCAGTTTGCAACCTTCCTGGTTCTTGGTATCATGGTGATTTTTCAGTTGAAATCTGGACATTTTTGTGTCACATTAGGTGACTCCAGGTTGTGTTCGACCCTTCCCTCTCTTTCAGTTGGCTTTTTCTAACACTGCTGCAGCAGGGGAAGCAGGGCTGCTGCCTTTTACTTTTAGGTGGAGGTAGAAATCTGACTCCTCACTTGGGCTCCATTGATACTTGAGGCAGGAGATCCCTTGTTACCGACGCAGGGTGTGGGGTTCAGCTTCCCAGGTGTCCTCCTCCGACGTTGTCCCAGGAGGGAGAGGGAGGAGACCTGTTACTGCTGGGTGGGGCTGAAAGTCCCAGCTCCCTGCCTGACTGCCTGACACCTCCCTGGTAGGGGTGCTGGGGCGCCTCTTAGCTGGCAAAGGGAAGTCTGGCTTCTGCTGGTGGGGGTGAGGGTGTGGCTCTCTCTGTTCTTTGGTGTCCGGCTGGAGTAGGACAGTTATTGTCTAAGAGTTCTCTGTCTTGCCAAGTTGTTCTTCCCCGGTTCTTCAGCCAGATAGGGCCTTTACTGGGGCTTCTGTGTTTTTGGTCTACGCCTGTTGGCACTTCCAAGTTGCCCCTCCTCCAGACTCCAGTCTGGGACAGTGAGGCAGAAAGAAATCCAGGGTGTACACCTCTGTATGGTTCCTTGGGTCTCGAGGTTCCCAGCCCCTCTGCCTTCTACTCTCCATCTTTTCGAGTCTTCTTAGGTTTGTCTTATATACAGTGTCCAGGGTTTTATTTGTACTTTGTGGGAGGCATAGGGAACATTACATCTACCCTATCTTGAAGCAGAAATTTCCAGTGACCATTTTCCAAAGGGCTTTGGGCTGAGGAGAATGCCTAGGCCACCAGCAGTCTCTTCCCAGAGATCAGCCGGAAGCGTAGCCTCTGGTTTATTGGGTTTGCAGGGCATGGCTCAGTTTAATCGGAAGGGAAGAGGCTCAGCGGGTGCTCTCAGGTGGTGACTTCTGCACAGGTCTGGTGCTTCTTCCCAGGTGGCCTGCCTGAAACAGAACTCAGTCCCATCTTTTGGGTCCTCAGTGTTGACAAGAGTTACCCGCTTCTCCTTTCCCCGCTGCCCCTTAAAGTAAAACCCCAGCTGCCCAGCCAGAAAACAGCAGCAGAGCTACATACCATTAAGAGTTTCTAGAGCCCACTTCCTGTGCCAGCCGCCTTTGGGGTTGCCACAGTTCGTACGTCAGGTTTTTGGGGGGCTCCCAGGAAGAGGGTGCCTTCGGGCCTGTCAGAGGCCCCGCCCCGCCCCAGAAAAGATGAGGCAAGAGAGGGAGGAATGCTGCCCTACAAAACCTCTGTCTGCTTGTGAGCCTCTCCCATGGGGACAGAGGCTGTGGTGGGTGTTTCTGGACTCACTGGCATGGCTGGGTCTGCTGTTGCCATTTTTAGACAGTCTGAGAAATAGTGGGAGCAGCAGCACCTCTGGGGCGCCCTTCCATGCCTGTGGGGTTACCTGAGAGAGCGGGGTGTCCTGGTGTGTGGCTCTCCAGGCCTGTGGACGGGGTTCCAGGCGCTGATGAGTTGAAGGAGGGTGGCAGCCAAGCCGCTCTGCACTGGTGGACGGGCTCCTGCCTCTGTCTTCACTTTAGCTGTGCCCGTGCCAGCGAGTCCTCTCCGCCCCAGGCCACCCTCCTTCTCACAGGTTGGTTGTTCCCTGTTTGTTTGCTTGCTTGGATGGCAGTGCAGGGTGGCAGGTACCTTCCTGTCCCCTGACGACCCTAGCGTTGCGCACTGGACATCTGGAGGTTCTCGTTGTCACCCAGCTGTGGACGCCAAGTCTGCCCTGTTAGCCCTTTGCCCCACTCCCGACCCCAGCAGACCTGAGCTGCTGCCTTGGGCTTCCCTCTGGATGCTGTCTAGTATGTTCTAGCTCGCTTGCTACAAACCAGGGGACCAGCTCATTGTCCTTGGAAACTTTTGTCCCTGTCTCTTTGACTGAAGTTTCCCAAATCTGGCTGGGGGGGCGGGGTGCAGAGCACAGAGTCACTTGAAAACTTACGTAGTGAATCCCTGCCCCCCCAACCCTCCCCCCCACTTCCCTAGACTTGGCTTTCTTAGCTTAGACTTGGCTTTTCTTGGCTTTGGGAGAAGGGCTCGTTAGTTCACATTTCCTGTGGACTGTGAGCCCATGAAGGTAGGAGCAGTTGCTTATTTATCTCTGCTTCCCCACTGCCTTACACAGGCCTTTGTGAATGTTTTTTTTTAAACAGCTTTATTGAGATAATTCTTCACATACCATATACAATTGACCTACGTAAAGTGTACAGTTTGATGGTTTTAGTATACTCCCAGAGATGTGCAACTGTCATCACAATCAATTTTAGAATGCTTTCATCATCCCCAAAAGAAACCCTGTAGCTGTCACTCCCCACAATCCTTCCATCCCCTCTGCCCTGGGCAACCCCCGTCTGCCTTCTGTCACTATGGATTTGCCTTGGTAAATGCTCTTGTGGAACGTTACCCACTTCCCAGGCTGCTAGAGCACTTGTTTCTTGCCCTGTGCCCTCTACTGGCCCAGCCTTCCCACCTTTTAGGACGACCTGCCCACCTGAGATGGGTCCCCTTTGGGGTGATCCGTATATGGAAGTCATGGCCAAGTGAGGTGGATGCTGGCAGGCTCCCCGAGTAGATGTTTGTTGAGCGAATAATGATGCTGATTTCGGGCCAGGTTCTGAGGGACTTGTGCCAGTCGCAGGTCTCCCACTGCCCCTTTTGAGGAAAGGGCAGGTAGGTGTAGATGATAATGTGAAGTCGCCCCAAAGCCCTGCAGCCAGAAACGAGGAGGGTGATGTACGATCAAAGCCAGACAGAAAGGGAGGAGACACGGTCTTGGGGTCTAACTTCCTGATTTTACAGGTCAGGGAACTGCAGGCCCAGTGGCCATGTGGGGGAGTCACCTGGCCGGGGTACACATGGGGTCGTCCCCCAGCACAGACCTCTCTGTCCTGTGTGCAGAGAGAGGCCAACTGTGCTCGCATGCCTGGGAGATGGCTGGGTGCCGCTGGTGTTTGCTGAGAAAACAGACCTCTATTCTCTTTGCTTCTGCTTTCCCAGGCAGCATTTCATTCCACACACCCCATGGTCCTTCTGAGTCATGTCCCTCTAACTCTTGGTCCCCTGCCAGCACCCACTCCCCTGTTGCTTGCTTTCTTTTCTTTTTTTAATGTTTTTTCCTGCCTATAGACATTAGTATATCTTTTTAAAAAAATTAATTTGTTTATTTATTTATGGCTGTGTTGGGTCTTCATTGCTGCGTGTGGGCTTTCTCTAGTCGCAGGGTACGGGGGCTACTCTTCTTTGCGGTGCGCAGGCTTCTCACTGCTGTGGTTTTTCTTTGTTGTGGAGCACGGGCTCTAGGCGTGCGGGCTTCAGTAGTTGTGGCATGTAGGCTCAGTAGTTGTGGCGCGCGGGCTTAGTTGCTCCACGGCACGTGGGATCTTCCCGGACCATGGCTCGAACCCGTGTCCCCTGTGCTGGCAGGCGGATTCTTAACCACTGCGCCGTCAGGGAAGCCCCCCCATGTTTCATCAACGCCAGTCTCGCTCCTTTCCTTCAGCCGACTCCATACCCCTTGCCCGAAGCCCTTCTTTCTGTTCACAGGGAAAAGCCAGTGCTTCCCCTGGGGGCCTGAGGACCCTGCAGAAGCCAAGAAAAGAGGCTCACCCCCCATGCTCTGTGACCTCTGGCAAGTGCCCTCCCCTCTGTGAGTCACAGACTACACAGCTTTTCAAAATGAGGTGGTGTGACAGGGCCTCCCAGTTTGGAAATGTTGAATAAAAAGCATGCTAAGAGGACCCCTAGGGCTTACCCGGAGATAGTCTATGTGTGTAAATAGCAGGCAGAGGGTTTGGGCTTTAATTTGTGTTGCTGCCCTCCAAAGGGCAGTGGACACATTGGCCTGGTTGTGCCTTTCCCAGCCCTTTCTCAGGAGCTGGGTATGGCTAAAAAAAGGGAGGTGGAGTCTTGAGTGTCTGTCTTTATCTTTTAGCTCCTGTTGAACTCCTACTGCCAGTATCTGGGGGGCCAGGGGGACGCTTTGGATATAAAAAATATAAAAATAGCCAGCATTTATTAAGTATTTTAGGCCACACGCTGTGCTCAGGTTTTCTTTTTCTCATGCAATTTTTGAGATAATTCATTTACCATAAAATTCACTCTTTAAAAGATATTTATTTACTTATTTACTTACTTGCTTATTTTGGCTGCTCCGGGTCTTAGTTGCAGCACGTGGACTCCTAGTTGTGGCAGGCATGCGGGATCTAGTTCCCTGACCAGGGATCGAACCTGGCCCCCCAGCATTGGGAGTGTGGAGTTTTACTCACTGGACCACAAGGGAAGTCCCAAAATTCACTCGTTTAAAGCGTACGATTTAGTAATTTTTAGCGTACTCACAAGTTCATGCAGCTGACTCCACTGTCTAATTCCAGAACATTTTCATCACCCCCAAAGAAACCCCATACCTGTTAGCAGCCACTCCCCATTTCCTGCTCCCTCCACATCCTGGCTACCTCTCATCTGCTTTCTGCTTCTGTGGAGTTCCTTATTTTGGACCTTTCATATAACTGGAATCACGCAGTTTGTGGTCTTTTGTGTCTGTCTTCTTTCACTTAAAGCATAACGTCTTTAAGTGAAAGGTTCAACCATGTTGTAGCGTGTCAGTATGTCACGCCTTTTTATTTCTGAGTGACATTACATTGTTTGGATGGACCACACTTTCTTTATCCATTCATCTGCTATGGACATTGGGGTTGTTTCTACCTTCCGGCTATTGTGTATAGTGCTGCTGTGAACGGTCATGTCCAAGTGTTTACCTGAGCACCTGCTTCCAGTTTTCTTGGGGTTGTATATACCTAGGAGTGGAATTCTGGGTCATAGGGATTTCTAAGTTTAACCTTTTGAGGAACTGCCAGACTCTTTCCCGGTAGCCGCTCTGTATTGCATTCCTGTGCTGGGCTGCGTTTTACTTGGATTGTCTCTTCAGTCCTCACATAAGATTCATGAGGTGTAGATATAATTATCATCACTCTCACCTTTCAAGCGGGAAGATAGAAGCTCGAAGGGTTTTCAGCCCAGGGTCATACAACCAGCGAGTTGGTGATTCTTTGGCCAGTGCTAATTATGATCGCTAAAGCAGAGTGTCTGCTCCCAGGCCCTGTTCTGTACCATCAGGATGAGGGGCTTTGACTGTGCTGGTCACGTGATATCCCTAGTGCCTGCACATATTGGCACTCGCATGGTTATGAAGAAAATGCCATTTTCCCCTGATCCTGGTGGCTTGATCAGAAACTTGAGGGGAGGTATCTGTTTCTTAGGAGTTCCTGTATTCTCCGGTGTTTCAGACTCCTGCTGGGTTTGCATTCTCCTCCCCACACCAGATGCTACAGACCTGCCAGGAGGCTCTCGACATCTCTCTTGGCAACTTGGCCTGGGGCTGGGGAATGGGATGCATGGAGTGTGTGGAGCAGAGGTGGATTCTTTTTCCAGCGAGCGCTTGTCAGCTTGTCATTAACTTGACCGTTGAAACTGTCCAAGGCCACTGATGACCTGCCCTCCTTTTTCTCCTCCAGGCAAAACCCATTTATGGTGGCTGGCTGCTCCTGGCTCCAGATGGGACTGACTTTGATAACCCAGTGCACCGATCTCGGGTAAGGGCATCAGAGTGAATTCTTGGGGTGGAGAATTCACCAAGAGAGGGGCCCACCTAAGGCAGATTGACCGAGTGGAGGACGGAGATGGGGGATTGAATGGTGGATCCTGGGATGGCGGATCAGCAGGGAACCCCTACCTATTTGGTGAACTTGCAGGTCCCAGTAGTTATTATGCCTCACCCTCCATTCAAAAGAGATGCACTCGCATGGTGCTACCTGTTTTGTGGGTCAGCTCCACTCTAGAAACAGTTAAATGGAAAAGACCGAAGGGCAGTTCAGCACACATTTGCATTATGCTAATTAGGGTCCGAGTTCTTTCAGGGCCAATGTTCTGCTTCCTGTAGCCCCCGCTCTTTCCCCTCCTTCCTCCCCAGCTGGGAGCTCAGCAGATGAGCAGGAGTGAGGGGAGGCAGGCCTTAAGGGCCAACTTTGCTTGCGTCCCATCTCTCCTGGGCACCCAGCCCCGGGTGGGTCCTGCTGGACACAGGCTACTGCTTGGCCAGGTCTCAGCTGGAGCAGCGAGATGGTCAAACCAGAATCGTCCCGGGTCAGTGGCTTGTTCCTCTGTCAGGGAGCCCCTTTGGATTTGACTCCAGTTAAAACATGCTTTCTTTTTCCACACGCTTTCCTCCAGGTACTGCCGCCTGCCCCCTTCCCCAGGGCCTCTGCCCTGCCTCTGTGTCTCTGCTGCCCCCAGCCTGAATGTTACACTCTAGGGTGGGGCCTTGGTACCCCACAGAACTTGCTTTGTATCTGGGGTCTTTGGGCTTCCTTCCAGAATGGGTTTTAATTTTAAAAACAACAAATAGGAGCCTTGGAAATATTTCTTGGGAAGAGTCCAGGTGGCCCAGCCTCTTACAGGTCCTCTTTGCAAGGCCATGTGAGTGCCCTGTTCCTGCCACCCAGGCGTGAGGACAGCCAGAGCGACTGTGTTCCAGTGGCTGCAGTAACCAGGGAGCAGCCCTCTTTCCTCTTTTGTATTTAGGTCATACAGAATTGCCATTTCCAGCTTCTGATGGGAAAATCATTATTACAAATGATATAATTCTGGCCCAAAGCAAAGAGACATGATATTTTAGTTAGTTCTTGTGGCCTTATTGCCAGTAAAAGTATGAATTTTGTTGGGCTTTTGGAAATGTTGAAAATAGGTCACGGATCTTCGTGATGATTTTTGGGATTTGGGGACCAGCAGTCTCACGTTCTAGACATTTTCCTCCCCACAAAAAGGAAGGGCCTTTCCATTCCACTGTCAGTGCCATCGGACCTCCATCAGCCCCTGGTGGCCTAGCCTTTGGGTGGAGGGCAGCGAGGGGGCAGGGGCACCCTTTGCCGGTCACTCCCTCCCTGGACGTCAGAGTTGTTCCCACTGGCCTCCCTCCTCAGTTTTGATTTTTGTTACTTCTGTCCCCTTCAGTGAATACTGGTGCCCGGCTGGCTTTTTCCCTTTTTCAGCCTCCCTGTGGGTCATTGGAACAACCCTTTTATACCATTTTTCCAGAGTTTTTCAAAAGTGGGGAATCAGTGCTTGGCATTCTCAGGTTATCACATACCATGTCAGGTAATTCATCAAATTAATATTGACACATTATTAGTAATGAGCTCTGTGCTGGGTACATAAAGAATACAAAAAGGTGACCCAGACATTGCCTCTGCTCCTTTTTCTGAGGAGCTTGCAGATTAAAATAGATCAGGCATCTTTTAAAATCTCAGTGATTGGGAACACACTGGGTGGTTTGGGCCTCTCTACTGGCCCAATCCTGGCTGATGAGGCACTGTTCTTCTACCCCTGGGCCCCAGAAATGGAAGCTGTGCAGCCAGCGTGCCTCAGAGGCAGGCTTGTCAGGCGCAGGGGCTCGGCAAGTGGAGACGGGCCAGAACCCTCCCGACACCCTCTGTGTTCCGTTGCAGAAATGGCAGCGCCGGTTCTTCATCCTCTACGAGCACGGCCTCTTGCGCTACGCCCTGGATGAGATGGTGAGTGTCCTCCTCCGCCCCTCCCCTCTCCTGCCCCAGCCTTCGTCAGGCCCCTCCGTCGCGGTGGTGTCGGCCTTGTGGCAGCTGTGTGCTCTTGCTTCGGCTTCTGCGCAGCAGGCTGCTGGTTGCAGCAGCCCTCACAGCCCCGACCTTTGCCTCGAGGCACCTTCAGTGGCCACGGGTGAGAGTCACGGTGAGGGAGGAAGTCACTTCTGTTCAGGGTGGTAGGAGTGCCTGGTTAGAGAGAAGCGGAGGAGGTTGCGGGCCCGCGGGAGCAGGTGCGGCCGCCCTGGGTGGGCGGGTGCCAGCTGACCCCCGCGGATCCGTGCGTAGTGCAGGGCTTCTCTCAGGTCCATTGCTGGAATTGGTGTCGCTCATCGTATTTGATGTTCAGAGGTCTTCTGGCCACAGGGTTAGTGTTCTGGTCACTAAGCCAGGGTGTACGGGCTCCATCCCGTCCTGTCACCCACCTGGTTTGTTTCCTGGGCTGGATGAGTATTTACCAACCAGGTAGAATATTCTGGCTTTTCTTTTTCCACCCATTTTGTCTCCTGACTTTTTTCTAAAGGAGATCAGTCTGTCCTAACTAATCAAAAGTATGACTGAGTTCCAAACTTTATAAAGGATTGAAGGTGGAAGCTTTGAGTGCCTTTTACTGTTCCATTGGCGCGCGCGCGCGCGTGTGTGTGTGTGTGTGTGTGTGTGTGCGCGTACCTTTGTGTGGGCAGCATTGTTAAACTGGGACTGTCCAAGAACATCTGTTCACACCGTGTAAGACAGGTTGACCCCACCCCTTTCAGAGTTCATTTCCTTGCTGCAGGGGTGAGTGCAGGGTTCTGGAAGTGTGAGCACAGCACCTTGTAGTCTGTTGGGACACTTGGATGTTCGGTGGTTATCACAGCTGATACGTGACCAGGCCGTGACCATCGGTGTTTCCGTTTCCATGTGGGGTCTTAATCTTTGTGATGCGTTTTCCATTTTGTTTGTGGGACAAGTTAATGGGTATGATATCTAGGAATGGGAATTAATAAGTATGATACCTAGTTCTGTGTAGACTATTTTGCCTCATTGGTTCCTTCAAAAAAAGAATTTTCTTCTTTTTCATTCTTTCTGATGAGCATATTTGTACAACGTGGGTGGTCCACAGAGGGTTTTTGCTGTGGAAACATCTGTGGTCCAGAGTAGTTTGAGGCAACTGGGTTGGTAGAATTTACTAGAGGCAGGAGCAGTGGGGTGGATTCACCTGGACACTCATTTCCTTTGGTGACTCAGCACTGCCCTCTGTGTTCTCCTGACTTGACCGTCATGTCAGCAGGCGCCCTGGGGCGGGAGGTGGGCTCCGACCTGCCTGGAGGTTTACTTTGTCCTCCCTGTGCCTGTCTGACTGCTGTTAAGTCCCGCAAAGACTAACCACAGAGGAGGGGCCTTGGAGGTCACTGGATGACATCCAGGCTGGGCCGGGCCATGAACCAGCCCAAAACACAGAATTCCCTGGACTCGGCTTGGAGACTGATTCTTCTGGTCAGGAAATCTTTCTTTAGGTCCAGCTGGAGTCCGGTATAGTCCAGGGTTCTCTTCAGCTGCACGAGCACGAGGGCGGCTGCTGGGCACAAATGAACAGCACACGCTGGTCCGAGAGCTGCTTTTGCACGGCTGGGACTGTGAGCCGTGGGCGACACCCGGCCGTGCCTTCCGGTCTCCCCACAACCTGCCCGTCCTGTGCTGCTCGGGCGGAGGTGGGACGTGCCAGCCATGGAGGAGAAGGAAGCCGGGGAAAACCGGGGCTGCGGAGAGGGTGTTCGGGCTGCCCAGAGTGGAGGGATGGGCCCAGGTCACTCTGGCAGATCCCCGTGGGGATGAAGAGACTGACCGGTGCTGCCCTGTGGCCCAGACTGCAGTGCAGGGACACAGCCCTCCCGAGGTGAAGGGGCATCATTTCTGTGAGGGACAGGAAAGAGTAGCAGTTGTGTTGAAATACCTTTAGAGTGGCGTGGTTTTCCCTGTTGCATTAGGAAGGCCCCGTGGGGGAAGTTCTGAGGAAGCCTCCGGGCCGTGTGCACGAGGAGGCTGCTGAGGGACGGTCAGGTGCCGGCCGCCCAGTGGTCGGCGTTGGCGGCCGTTGCCGTGGGGGCTTGCGGGTGGGCTCCTCCTTGTGGGGCTGGAGCGGCCTCTCCCACCCCGTGGTCTGCGTCAGGCCTTGTTCTTTGTGGCCGCTCCCCAACCCAGAGGCCAGTTTTCCTGAAGCCTAGACTCCCGCCTCCACCTGGAGCAGAACACCGTGCGTGCAGACGTGTGTGAACCAAGTTCCAGCCGTGCCAGAATTTTCCTCTCTGAGTACCTGGAAGTGGAGCCGTGGTCCTCAACTGGGCACCTTGTGCCTCCCGGGGCTGCCCGGCAATGTCTGGAGTCATCTTTGAGTCTCACAGCTGCACGAGGGTGCAGAGGTGCTATCGGCATCTAGTGGGTGGAGGCCAGGGTGCTGTGAAACAGAGTGTGATGCCCAGGATGGCCCCACAGCAGAAGGTGATCCGGCCCCAAGTCCACAGTACTGGGCTGAGAGACCCTGTGTGACCTGGTCCATGGCTGTGGTGCGCGGGCCTCTCACTATCGCGGCCTCTCTTGTTGCGGAGCACAGGCTCCAGACGCGCAGGTTCAGTAATTATGGCTCACGGGGCTAGTTGCTCCACGGTATGTGGGATCTTCCCAGACCAGGGCTCGAACCCGTGTCCCCTGCATTAGCAGGCAGATTCTCAACCACTGCGCCACCAGGGAAGCCCCATCCCGGTTCTTAAAAGGTTCAGAAGGCCCTACCCCTCAGGTTTCCTGGGAGTGAGGGAGGTGATGGGCAGGGTTAGCCTGCTGGCTGGGATGGTGCGTGCTGCGCCTGGAATAGGAATGGGCCTGTTCCTGGTGGGGAGGGGTTTCTGTGGGGTATTCTTGCACATCAGACGACCACGGGGCCAGCAGAACTGCTTGTGTGGCTCTCTGCCGGGGAGTGGATAGGCACCGCTTCTTGTGGCAGCTCAGGGCAGTTCAGACCTCTGTGCCTGTATAATAGGCCCATCTTGGTGTTGGCCTCCAAGAGCAGCAGCTCTGAGCAGCCGGTAGCCACTGCTGATCCTGCCACTGCTGCCAAGTTTAGCTTTAGCTCTCCCCCTTCCCCCACCCGCCCCATCCCTCCCCAGCGAATCTATTGCATGTAATAAATTAGCGTTTTATGGCTGGGACCTTAACACTTAGTGACAATCTGTTTCAAATTGTTATTTGGACTTTTATACAGTATTACTATTTGTTTTCATTTGCTTAAATGTTATCTTACCTACCGGATGGTACCTTTTTTCTTCAGTGCTGGGCCCCCGATAGTTTTTGGATACGTTTTTGGTACCTTTGTATTATCTGACCTGGGATTTGGGTAGCACAGACCTCGTAAATATTTGTTGAGTCGAAATAATCAATTTTGTAAATGCGTTGCTGCAGGATTTCTGTTTCAGCGTGGGGAGGAGGTGGGACCTGGGCACTCCTGGGAGAGGGATTAGGTGCATTTTGCATCGAAGCTCTTAGCGGTTCCTCAGCAGAAGGGAGAATGCGCTTCAGAGCATAGGGTGGGGACCCAGAGGGGCATTGTGGTGGCCAGGAGGCCTGGAGGAGGAGGGCTGCAGTCCCTGGGTCAGTCCCGGGGTCAGCGCCTGCCTGGAGGGCTGTATCGAGGGGCCCTCCTGCGTGGGCTCTTCTGCTGGGTCTGGGGCCTCAGGCTAGTCTGGCTCCAGAGGTGACTGTTGCCTTCTCTTCCAGGCGGCTCTGAGATGGGACTAACCTCCGGGAGTCACTTTTCCTTTTTTGGGAAATTTCTTTCTCGATACACCCGCATACCCTGTAACCGTTGGGTGTGGAGGAGAGGCAAATTGCCCAAAAAAGGAAAAAAAAAATCCCAAACGCAGGCCGAGGTGAGGTGGGCTCAGGGCAGCCTCACAGACAAGTGGGAGCCTGCATAGTTTGGCTGCGCCTCTGTTTCTTCAGGAGTGGACAGAGTGAAGAATCTAGAAACCCAGGCTGCTGCCTCTCTCTCTCCTCTGCTTTTGTTTCTCCCTCTGTGCTCTGCCTGTTTGTTTACCAAATTCTGCCACTTTCCTTGAGCTTTTGGGGACTGATGTAAAGCTAAGGTGCTGGGGTCACTAGAAGGCTTTCCTGAAGAAGCTCCTCATCCAGAGGGGGATCCAGGGCCCCGAGTTTCAGGTGGAGCCGCTGGGCTGTGAGGCTCTGGGGCTCCGGGGGGGACTGTGTCCGATGAGCTCTGGCAGCCTTGTCTCTTGATTTCGTCTTCTCTTCCTTTTTCCTCCTGGAAGCCAGGCAAAAACATGTTTTGTTGTTGTTTGCTTTTAAACTGTGGTAAAATATGTGCAACAGAATTTACCATTTTAGCCATTTTTGTTTTGTTTTGTTTTGTTTTTTGCGGTACGCGGGCCTCTCATTGCTGTGACCTCTCCTGCTGCGGAGCACAGGCTCCGGACGCGCAGGCCCAGCGGCCATGGCTCACGGGCCCAGCCGCTCCGCGGCACGTGGGATCCTCCCGGACCGGGGCACAAACCTGTGTCCCCTGCATCGGCAGGGGGACTCTCAACCACTGCGCCACCAGGGAAGCCCAGCCATTTTTAAGATTATAGTTCAGTGGCATTAAGCACGTTCACATTGCTGTGCAGCCATCACCACCATCCCTCTCTAGAACCCCTTCCATCTTCTAGGCTGAAGCTCTGTCCCCGTTAAGCCCTCACTCCCCATCCCTCCCCCAGCCCCCACCACATACCCTTCTGCTTCCTGCCTCTACGGATTTGAGGACTCTAGGGACCTCCTGTAAGTGGGGTCATATGGTATTTGTCCTTCTGTGTCTGGCGTATTTCACTTAGCATAATGTCCTCAAGGTTCATTCATGTCAGAGCATATGTCAGAATCTCCTTACTTTATTTTATTTTATTAAAAAATTATCTATCTGTCTATTTATTTAATTTGGTTGTGCTGGGTCTTAGCTGCGGCATGTGGGATCTAGTTCCCTGACCAGGGATTGAACCCAGGCCCCCTGCATTGGGAGTGGGAAGTCTTAACCACTGGACCACCAGGGAAGTCCCAGAATCTCCTTATTTAAAAAAAAAAAGCAAAATTCTGGAAGGTCTAATGCTGTTGAACTCTTTCTGCTCTGAAACAAACTGACCCTGGGTCTCTCCTCTGTGGGAAGCGTGTAGAGGTTGTACCCATGCTTCCACGGCAGGTGTGTGGGGTGTCTCCCCCATCCTCTGCCCTGAGATTCCTAGAAAGTCAGGACAGACCAGAGCTTTGCGCCTTCACAGGGGCCATGCTGCAAGGGCTTCAGTGTGCTTCACATCCCTACACGTAGTAGGGAGAACACTTTTCGCCCTTGGGTAGTGCCTTGTTCGAGGGCAGCTGTGGGTTTGTCAGCCCCCTAGGAGGAGACGCTCCAGCCTGAGAAGTCACCCTTGGGGTCTGTGCTCGCATGTGAAGTGGTGGGCTTGGTCTGAACGCTCTTCAGAGGATTCTGAGTGCTAACAGGGTAGGGTTCTGGCTCCTTTACATTTTCCTTCCTGTAGGATCAAGTCCTGGAGGTTGCTTTGATCCCAGGACGTTTGCCTACTTCATTCTCAATGAATTTGGGCCCCAGGGGAGCATGGGGAGGGACTCACCTTGGCCCTGCTGCCAGTGGGGACTGTCTTTGAGGTTCTCTCGCTCCTCTGCAGCTGAGTCCCCATCGCATCCCCTGCTCAGAACCTCCTGAGGGCAAGGCCCAGGTAGCCACAGTTTAAATAACCACTTCCTGCGATTTTAAGAAGCACAGACATTGGAGAAGCCCTGCTTTAAGCGCTGGCTCTCCTCCCCCTTGCTTGGAGCTTTCCTAGGCAGGCTGATGCGTCTGAGTCAGTGGTAACCACAGTGGCCGTCGTGGCCGTAGCAAAGGGCCGTGGGGGGAGAACACACGGCCGAAAGAAGGTTCCTCTCACGGTGACGCTCACAGCCTGTTGGGACCCACGTGGACACGTGAAGGTTAAATACCAAGCCAACCTCAGTGCGCATGCTCTTCAGGGCAGTGGATGACTGGGGAGTCAGAGGAGTCTTCTAGGAGGAGAGAGGGGGCCTTGGCCACCATCCCGCTCGTCACAGGGTTGGGGAGGGGGCGCATGCTCAGCCCGGTGCTCTGTGTTTGTTCTTCAGGCACGACCTCTAACGTGATGGTCACATCAGTATTGCTTGACAGATACTGTTACTCTGTTTCACGGAAGAAACTGAGGCCCCGAGAGATGGTGGTATCACTCAACTTATGCGTGACAGAACTGGGATTTGTGAACTGGTGAGACGCCTTCTGGGAGAATGACGGGGTCCTTCCCCTGCTGTGTCTAGTGATGGGCGGCTCTGCGTGCCGTGTGGGAGGTGGCGCTGGCCGAGGGCCAAGCTGGCTCTTGGCCTCCTGCCCACCCCTCGGGTCTGTGCAGCTCTAGGAGGTTCTCATGTGCCTTCCAGCTCGCTGAACTAAACTGACTTCAGGCCTGCAGTCCGGGTGTGTGGACGTACATTCAGAGATGTGTAGAAATCAGAGCAGTACTCAGCTCCGTGCCGGTCCGAGCTGCGGAGAAGCTTCCCCACGTCTGATGTTTTACGGATTAGTCTCATGTCTTTAGATTTATTTTTAAACCCGTCATGTGTTTGGCCTGGCTTCGGCCTTCGTACTTTTCCACGCAGTTTCAGCCTCCAGGGCACAGAGGCAGGCCTGCTGTGTCAGGGTGCCGGGAAACTGAAGGGTGTAGGGAGAGAGCGTTGGTTTGGGGTCCAGTAACTAAGGGTTTTACTCTGGTTCCTCTCTTTCTGACTGAGCGTCCTTGAGCAGGGCCTTCTCCCTGCCTGATTTCCCTCCACAGAAACCTCGTGGTGGTGTTGGGCCCACAGTGAACCTGGGCTTCCTTCCGTCCCTTCCTCTGCTCAGCTGCTCTTCTGCAGTCCTGTGCTTTCCGTGGTAAAACTGGTAGTTTTGAAAAATAGCTTTGAACTTGGAAGTGTTCTCATCCTTACGCTAGCCTGTGAGCAAGATGCGGGCTGTTACAGAGCGGAGGCCGTTCCCGGGCCCTGCAGATGCACCACGTTCCACTGGGCCTCCCGGTGCTGTCACAGACAGGTTGGGAGACCTCTGTCTTCCAGTGGAATTCTGCACAGAAACTTAATACAAGTTTTAAAACTGATACAGTCTGGCGCTACTTTAAGTTGAAATTGTGGGATACTCCCACCCCTCCCTCACCACCACCCCCACCCCACCCCGCAGCTGCAGAGAAGAATATGCCCTGACTGGACAGACCTGCTTCTGAGGTAGAATCATCTGGGTGTCTGAAGGCCCAGTCCACTAGCCTGCATGAGCAAGGCACCTCTTCTGTGTCGACCATTTAATTAACTTAGTTTTCCAAAAT
Organism: Neophocaena asiaeorientalis asiaeorientalis; assembly: GCF_003031525.2. Lineage (NCBI taxonomy): Eukaryota > Metazoa > Chordata > Mammalia > Artiodactyla > Phocoenidae > Neophocaena > Neophocaena asiaeorientalis. The sequence continues at coordinate 5,928,177 of NW_020172141.1, read as the reverse complement.
AATGAACTTTTAAAAAAACATTTGCAGAAGTGGTAAGTGCTTTGCCAGTGTTGCCGGTGCGAACAACACCCATCTTTCAAGGTAAACTCTGAGGCCTCTGCAGGGGCTGTTGTTCGTGAGGAAACGCAGAGAGTGGCTCTCCACTCCCAGTGGCTCAGCCTGGGAGAGCTCAGGAGTCACGCACCACCCGCTGGGCTGTCTAGAAGGTGATTCCAGGGTGTTGAGGTGTTTTAGTCCTGCCTGCTTTAATTTTCTAGACTTGGGGGCTGTAGATAGGGGGCTTACCCTATCTTTACTTAATCATGACAAGCTACACATCATTTTCACCTCTTTGGGAGGGATGTTGTAGCATTTAATTCCTTAATGACTCTTATGTACGTTGCGGATAAAATAGAGTCTGTAAATGTGTATTATGTACGCAAGGGCTTCCTTGGCTGGAGGTGTATGTAGTCTCTTGGGGCGGGTGTGGATGACAGCATGAGGGGTGGGTGCAGAGAGGACCCTGAGCTCTGCCTCTGGGCTTCCTGCAGGCCACTTTGCCCTAGAGCATCTTTGGGTCAACTTCCAGTTACTTGGAAATGTTACAGTGAGTGAGCGAGGAAGGGCAAGATGAACCCAGTTGGGACTGGGAACCCCTCCCAACTGACAGCAAAGCCTTCTTGTCAAAAGGTCAGGGGTCAGCAGTGAAACTCACAAGTGTCACATGCCTTCTTTCCTCAAGTTTGACTCACTGGGACGCAGGAGACTTCACCCATTAGAATGAAGCATCCCTGTGTACGGATGTTGTTCCCTGGAAACTGGTGGCCAAACTTTGGGTCCTTCCCTGCGCTCCCCTCCTTTTTACTGAGTTGAGGAGGAGCTTGGAGACACGGGCTTGTTAAGATGTCTGAGCCTGGTGTCTGTTGGAAGGTGCAGCATTCTGCCTCTGGTAGCTTTTTGTTGTCATTTACCACTCTGCATGCTGGCTTGGGTGACATTTCTCAGTATGGAACAGCTGGGGGATGGAGGCCACCAGCAGTTAATTATGGGGCTGTTTGGGATGAAGAACAGAGGTTTCTAGAGATGAGCTGGTCCAGATGTCCATTTGTGGCTGGGGAAACCCAGCGAGGAGGGGCTCAATCTGTAGGTGTGGGGCAAGCAGTGAGGTTACTGGTTGCCTCGTCCCAAAGGGAAGGGCTAACTGTTAACATGGGGGGCCTGAGTCTGGGGCAGGGCAGATGTTCTGTGCTTTCAGTGTTAGGGTCTGTCACCTGGTGGCCTGAGCCTTGTAGAGGAAAGAAGTTAGAGAAGAACACATGGGAATGAGTGGCTACAGAGGGTCAGGTAGAAGGGAGCAAATACATACCTGCCAGGTGGGCTAGAAAGGCTCTACAGGTAACCCTGAATCATTCACAAGAACCAGGAGAAGACACAGGCACCACTCCCAGGTGGGTCCAGGTCAGACCCATCTCCTTCCTCTGTCCCTTGTCCCCAGGGCGCATGTTTCCATGTGGGTCTCCCTCTACAGGGCAGTGAGCACCTCGAGGCAGAGGCTGCTATTTGCCTGCATAGGTGGGACCTTACATAATACACGCGGCTGTGGGAGAAGCTCGGCACCTGTTGGCTGACCGAGTGGGGAATCGGTCTGCTGTCCTCCTTGACTGGCGCTTGAGTCTTTGTCGTAAACGTTTAAGGAGGCCGCCCCCGGGAATCCTTCTTTGACTTTCAGACCAGAGTGAGAGGACTTGGTGACCGGGTTGCCCCGTGAGTGCCTTTCTGTGTTACTGGGACCGTCCCGTGTACTTTCCTTCCTTACCAATTGCCTGAGTGCTGAGTCAAGGACAGCAGAATAGGGATCAGCTACCTGCCTGTGTCTGGTGCCCCTGAGCCTAGTGAGAACCCATGGTCTTCTCTCTGCTTCTCCCAGGGTGCCCGCAGCTGCTGAGGGGACACATACGACTTGTGAACAGAGGAGGCTGCAGGAGGTTCTACGTCCTCTTGTCCACTTGGTTCCCCTGTCCGGCCCGGTGCACGCACACAGCTCTTTCAATGATGGGAGGAGGTGATGGGGGCGGTTGGAGCAGCAGTTCTGTTGAGTTGGGGGAGGGAGTTCTGTGGCCCTCACTCTGCGCTGGGATAGCAGCTGAGGCCGGGCAGTGGTGGGTGTCCTTGTTGGAGGTCTTCAGAGCTGTGGGGGGACTTCTGTGGCAGCTGCAACTGTGGCCTGGAGGGTGAGCGTCTGTGGTAATGGGCTGGGCAGCTCTGGCTCTCATGCAGAGACAGGAGTGACTTTGGGTTTAGGAGAGTGAGCAGCTGGGAATAATTGGTTAGGAAACTAATTAAGTGGCAGCAGGGAGAGAACTGTCAAAAAATGGGTCATTTTACGCGAGTCAGCAGCAGAAAACATTTGGAGTCCAAGAAACAAAGCCAAGTGACTGGTACTGGTGTGTCCACGTGTGAGCCCACGGTGCCCACACGCGCCTATGCAGGGCTGGACGGCATGAAGCCAGGCTGCAGAGACCGCCAGGGCATAGCCCCTGCACCCCGACTTCTCGGGCTCCTCACTCTCTGCCCCCACTCAGCACCCTGTCATGCACCCAGCCCTCCCCACCTGACCATCTCCTTCCTTTGGACTTTCCTGGGAAATTGGCAACACAAACAGTCTGATAAGCCAATCCACTTAAGGCATTAGTTGTGGGTAGGCAGCTTAATATGTTAGTGTCTTAATCTCTCCTGCTCTCCTTCCCTCCACAACACTTTTTCGGAAGAATCTTTTCTTGGCCAGGGAAGGGAAGGGGATGTTCTTTTTGGTGGAAAAGCCCTCTGAACCCGGGGCATGATTCCACTCATAGAATCTCACAGATGGCAGGTGGGGTTTCTTAAGGAAGGTACCTCACTTGGTACCATGTGATGACTTACTCTGAAGGGCTGATCCAGGCCACGTGCATGTGCACATTGATGAACTGATCACTCACAGATGTCTCTCGAGCGTCAGAAGTGAGCTCAAGGTGGCTTCCTTCTGGGCAGAGGATTCTGATGATGATACACAATGTGTAAGTGTATTAGTCTCCCGTGGCTGCCGTGACCACTGCCACTGACCTACTGTTTTAAGACAGCATGACTTGCTCCCACGGTCCTGGAGGTCAGGAGTCCAGCTCAGCATCCCTGCGGCTCCAGGCGATGGTGGTGTCTCTCCCTTTTCAGATTCCAGGGGCCGCCTGCGCCCTTTGGCTCGTGGCCGCTTCCTTGCCTCTCTGCCTGCGTCGTCACCTCTCCTCACCTGTGTCAGTTCTCCCCCGCTTCTCTCCTGAAAGGACACTTGTGATGACATGTAAAGCCCACCCGCATAAGGTGGGATCATCCCCACATCTCAGGATCTTTAATCACACCTGCAGAGTCCCTTCTGACATCTGAGGTCACACTCCAGGTTCTGGGGGTTGGGGTGTGGATATCTCTGGGGCCATTATTCAGCGGCCACAAAGGGTGTGATCAGAGGGACCTAATGCAGAGTGCTCTAGATACAGAGCAGGGCAAGCTGGTTCTGCCTGGAAAGTTTCACAGCAGAGAGGAGCTGGGCCAGGTCTTAGGGCTGGAGGGCTTTGCCTGGGATGGGGCGGGGAGACAGTGGGCATGGCTGGCTCTTGACTTCGTCTTCCTCCCTCCTTCTGTCCTCAGCTCCAGTTCTGGGCAGGGTTAGGTGGTACTTTTGGATGTCCCTGCCGGGCTTGAGACAGGCACAGGAGATGGGAACAGAGAAAGGCAGTACATGGAAGACGAAAAGGAGAACGATGGGCCCACCCACGGTTGTCCCCAACAGCACACATGCGCTGTGTTTCCAGAGTGAGCTGGGCACGGGTGCAGTGTGGGGAAGGACCAGCCCTGCACCCATGAGGGGATGGAGAGGTGACGTTGCCCAGGTTATGGGGTCAGCTCCTCGACACAGCCCTCCCGGCCGAAGGTTCCGCAGCCAGCGCGGCTGGCATCCCTCCCATCGAACTGGCCCGCAGGGCGAGCTGAGGGAAGCGGGAATCCCATGTCGTCCTGTTGGCGAGGCTGGTTCTCTGTGACTTCTAACGAGGGTGGTATTGCTGACCCAGCCAGTGGGACCATGAGGTGCGGGAATGGGGCAGCGCAGGTGGAGGGGACAGAAACCCCCCAAACCGCGGAGGGAAGCGCTGAAGAACTTTGTACCCCGGCAGTTGTGGCCCACCTCCAGCCGCACGGGAGCACGCTCGTCCTCGAGCAGCGGAGAAGGGTCCTTGCGGCCTCATTGCAAGGCCGGGATTCCAGCCAGCTTCTGCTGCACCTGCTCTCTGTCCCTCCTCGGGTCACCTTCCTTTTGGGTTTCTGTCTGTACCTCTGCCTGGTGGATGCACTGGGCTGTTCGTCCAAGTCCACTATGAGTGATTCCCTTTTCCCTCTGAACCCACTGGTGGGGGTTGTACCTGTCTCCCCGCTGACCAGTGAGGATCTGGGGGCCCGACAGTGCTTTGCGGTGCCCAGGCCCCAGCTGAAAGGCCGTGTACACGGACGCTCATCAGTGGCATCAGGCTGTCTGTCTAAGGGCGTGGTGGCTGCCACTGGGGCAGAAGCCCGAGGCTCACTTCTTCCGCGTAGCCATGTACATGTTTTGGAACCAGCTAGCCTCTGATAAAGGCAGAGCTAAAAAAAAAAATCACAGCAATCACTGTACTAGCTGCTCTCACTGGCTTCCCATTTAATCCTGAAAATGGTTCTGTGGGGAGAGCCCAAGGTGAGGTTCCCCCCCGCCCCCAGCAGAGCTGGGCTTCTGGCCTTGAGCCGTGGGTGGCAGGCCTGGTGGGTGGAGCTGCTCTGGCTCCTGTGCTGTGAGCCGAGCCCAGATCCACCTCCCAGCACTTGGTGCCGGAGCTCTGCCTGGTTAACGTGGTGTGATGGGTACTGACGCCTGCTGAGCGCACAGGGCTGTGATGGGCAGAAAAGGGCCAGGCAGCCTTCTCTCCTCCGTCCCTCCCGTAAGGCAGCCAGTGTCTGAAGAATTCCCTGCTGGGTGGAGGCCAGACTTATGCCTGGTGTGGAGGACACGCCTGGCCCTACCTTCCAGCGCTTTCTCAGGAGGAGACCTACCAGCACCGCCACATATTCGGGTGCCGGTGGTTGAGGGGCCGGGGAGTGGTAGATGTTGGGTGGTGTTGAGGGTCCTCGAAGGCATCCTCTCCTTCAGCCCTCACCTTTGACAGATGAGGAAACTGAGGTGCAGAGGGCAGGAGGGGTCTCTGCCGTCACCCTCCAGCAGGTTCAGAGACACGGCTGCACCTCCACGTGGGGGCTCTCACTGCCTGGAGTCAGGGTTGCGTGTGAACAGGAGCTGTGAGCTCCTGAGGGATGGACACGCACCCCATTCCCACACCAGCAGACCCTCGCGTCTGTAATTGGCTCTCAGTCAGGCCTCCCTGCCCACCCGGTGGAGGAAGGTGGGGAGCAGGCCCAAGACAGGCTGGGGTGCCAACTCCATCTTGAGGTAGGAGGTGCGGCGTGAGTGTCGAGAGGACGCTTCAAGGCTTCTGATCTTTTGGGGGCTTCCGTCCGAGACAGAGAAGAGCACACAATTCCTGCTCTGTGAGAAGAGGTTAGGAAAACAGCCCGACCCCACGTTGTTGGTGGGAATTCTCAAATGTTCCCTGATGCACCTTCCTTTCTCTTCATGGGCTTCCCTTGGCCACTGGACCAAGTCACCGTGCCCAGCTTCTTATCTGCCCTTCTGTTGCTGAAATAAACACAAGCCCTGCCTTTCCAAACCAGGAAAAGCAGGGTGAAAGTGTCCTCTTAGGGGTGCCAAGCCATTTTATCTTCTTTGTCTAAGTAGGCCCATGTAGGTGACATTGACAGACATTGGGATGTCTTCTTAGATGGGACCCCTTGTCCTGCTGGTGTGGGCCAGATGAGGGCGGCCACCACTGCCCGGAGGGCAGGGCAGGGCCAGTTCTCTGCAGAAGGAGTGGGTGTGGAAGCACTCCTGTTTTGTTTGTTCACTTATCCACTCACTAACGATTTGCCAGGTCACGGGGCGTTGGTTCCTAAAGGATGCTTGAAAGGTTGGAAGAGGGGAGAGTCGCTGTGTGGAGCGTCAGCCTGTTGGTTTAATAGTGCGAACGTCTGCGAGCTTGGTAGCATTTTCATCCATACTGGCTTCTTCCATGGATTGTTGGCCTCTTCCCATCAGGGAGAAAAGCATTTGCCTGATTTTAGAACACACCTGGTTGTTTAGTTTAAACTTTACATTAAACCCCAGATCCAGTGTTCAGACCGTCACAACCTTAGAAATGATCTTTCCGTGATTACTTCGGGAGACACATGAACTCTCCTCCAGCGAAGACCGTGTTTGAGGTTTTTGACGTGGGAAAAACAGTCGTTTATTTCTAACAGCCTTGCCCAGGGAGGAAATAATATATGAACACACCCTAAAGAGAAGTTGCATCCAGAGCTAACTGACTTGTCTGCAGACCCTGGGGGTCAGCCTCCTGGACCTGTGGGGGTGATGGCGAGCAGTCTTTTGAAAGGTGTGTGTCCGTTTCCAACCAGTAGCTCAGGATTTACCCTGGGATCTCTGTGCTCCCTGACATACGTGAAGCCTGAAAATGGGCCAGATGGGAATTTTAAACCATCATGGGGGCTTTAATTTTTTTTTTAATAATATACATACATATTTTAAAAAGTCAAGTCTGTAGCCTCAAACACTTGTTATACAGAAGCACGCACCACCCTGCCCCACTCCTTCCTCCTGTGCCTGTTCCCGCAGGAGGCCACTGCCAGTTATTGTAGCTGGAGGATTTCAGTACTTACCTCTGTGTTTGTGAATAACACACGTATCCTGTCATTTCTTGAGTTTTGGAAGGCGCTGTCTGTGGATTTCATTCCCCACACGTAGGGTTTGGTTCTTGCGCCTGCTGGCTTTGCCACCCCCACCTCCCCACATGTCATGTGCCTGCCTCACACCCTCTCTCGTCCTCCCCCATCCTGCCGACACAGGCGCAGGGCAGTAAACAGTAGGGTTAAGTCAGTAGTGTTTATGTTTATGGCACTGTAAGAAATGTGCATATCCAAGCCGTGTAGTACACCATGACTATGTTTCCTTTCACATTTGATTTCTCTTGCAGTTGTTAATTGCCCTCCCCACTTCGTTTGTTTGATTTGTATTTAACTAAGCTTGATTGAACTTTAAACTTTCTGACAGAACTACAAAACTCCTCTTAGTGAGGGCAAGTCCCTAGGTCAGTGGCTCTTTTTTTTTCCGTGGTCAGATCCCTCATGGAGCCTTTTCTCCTCTTGTTCCCATTTGGCTCTTCTCCAGGCCCGCTGCTTAGCTCTTGACGTGGGAGTTCCCTTCCTCCTTCTCCTGAGTTTCTTAGATGGATCTCTTCTTTTTTGGTTTGCTTCTCCATTTGGTAAAGCCTCTTGAGAAGGGCACAGGGAAAAAAAGTTTTGAGACCTTGCATGTCTAAAAATGCCTTTCCTACCCACACTCTCGATTGATAGCTGGACTGGTTGTAGGATGTCAGGCTGGAAATAATTTTCCCTTGGAATTTTGAAGGCTTTGTTCTTTGTTTTTAATTTCTACCATTGCTATTGAGAGTTCATGTACAAAGGATCTGATTCCCGACCCTTTGTAAATGAATGGAATTTTCCCTCTGAAAACTTTTAGGAGCTTCTCATCACCCCTTGAATTCTAAAATTTCATGAAGGTATGCTTTGGCGTGGCTCTGGTTCTTTCATTGAGTCAGAAGCCTGTGTACCTTTCAATGAGGAAAGTTCTGTCCTTCTGGTCCAGAAAGTTTTCTTGTATTTTTTTTTCCTGTGGTAATTTCTTTTGCCTCGTTTTCCCTGATCTTTACTCTCAGAGCTCCTGTTATTTGGCTGTTGGTCCTTTTGGACAGGCTCTGATTTTATTGTCTTTTTGCATGGCTTTGTCCTGTCGGAGATTTCATTAACCTTGCCATAAACCCTTCTATTTCTGATCCCAGCTATCCTGTTTTCTTATTTTTATTCTGGTTCTTAGGTCAGCTATCGTATTTTTAGTTTCTTAGGGCTCATTTTTTTGTTCTCTGTGTGTCCCTTTTTATAGCATCTTATTCATGTTTCATGGATGCAATACTTTCTCTTATAATTTCAGTTATTTTGAAATTCTGTTCTGTCTCTGGTCTGACTTACTTTCTTCTTAGGTCCCTTTCTGCCTGTTTTGGTCTTGGGCTTCCTCATCCGAGTTGTGACCCTTGGCTGTACGTTTGTATTTAGGAACGAGACTGTGTGTGTGCGGGGTATACGTGGGTGACTGGTTGGCTTCGTCTTAGAAGGACAGTCAGGCAGGGAACTGGTGAGTCCCCAGATCCAAATCCTCTGCTCTCCAGTCTGGGAGCCCTATGGGCAGCAGAAGAACGTGGTGTTAGGGAGACCTCCACTTTCAGGATGCAGGCTTTCATGGAATCTTCAACACCCACCCCCCTCGCCCCCCGCCGTGGTGCCTGCTGCCCCACGTCCAGAGCCTTTTCAGAGAGTACCTTCCGGGCGCTGCTGGCGAGGGCTGGGCCAGGGTCTGACTGCTCCTTGAACGGGCTGGCCAGGCCTCCTGCTCTCGGCCTTGCCTCCTTGGTCAGAGGTGCCTGGGGCCTCTAGGCCTTGAGCTTGCTGCTCTTCTGGGACAGCATCAGCCTCCTCCTCCTGGTTTCCCTCCGGAAGCTTCTCTGCTTCACCTGGTCACTCTCCGTGTATGCACACCCACTTCCCAAGTTTCGAAATTTATTTGATATCCCACATCTGCTGCTATCTCCTCTCCAGTTTTTCGTCTTTGAGAGTTTATACCTTTTAAAGGTTCTCTGTGTTCATTTTTATTAGGGTTTTATCAGCAACTCAGACATGTCACTGTGTGATTTTGGCAGCGTTTGACTGGAGACCCCCCTCACGCATTTCAGGAATCGGTTTGCACAGAGGGCATGTGTGTGGGCAGTCCCTCCTGCCTGCCCCACTCCTCTGTTTCTAGGCTGCTGTTCCCTTCTGTTCTCTCCTTGATTTGTCCTGTGTGGGTCAGTTGTTACCCTGGGTCTGCATAGCTCTTCATGTGTGCCTAGTGGGGTGTGTGTGGCGTGCTTGAGAGTGAATGTACACCTGCCTGCTGCAGGTGTATGTGTGTTCGCCTCCTGAATTGTGTTCAATCTATAATTTGCTTCAGCACCTTTTATGAGGAAGAGATACTTTCATAGATAGTTGAAATTCTTGATTCTCTGGTTGGAAACCCAGGGGTTAATGATGACTGCTGTTCCAGAAAAGTTAGAGGGAGATAGTCTGTCTAATCTCCCTCTGGTGAATAAGGCCCTTGACTGACTGGGCCCAGTCACCTACTTGTACCAACAATAAGACCCTTGTTGTCATGGGCTGGGCAGGCTCTGTAACTGATATTCTGGCTGCCTTGAGAAAGACCGTCAGGGGATCTGGGGCTTGGGCCTGTCCTTATTCCAGGGCCTCATACACTATCGTGTTTTCCTTCTCCCCACGCCACATGTTTTCCTGATGACTTCCTGGAATCTTAGGAAACCAGGAGAGAGGTTGAATTCATTCATTCACTCATTGCTTGCTTGTTGTACACCATGGATGGGCTGGAAGTTGGAAAAATAAAGATGAGGAAGGGTCCTGCCCTCCAGGATCTCATAGTCCATAGTCAGGAAGGAGGGGTTAGCCAGGACGGGGGCATAGTGCTGAGAGAGACAGACGCACACACCCTGCGCGGCCCCAGGAGTGCTCCTGCCAAGCTCTGGGTCTCTCTGGGAAAGAACAAATTAGGAGTAATCTGGAGGTGGAGGTGCAGGATTGGTCAAAGCACAGAGATGGTGGTAGAAGATGGGGTTAAAGAAGTAGTGATTTTTGCTCCCCAAGGCCAGAAGTAAAATATGTTCATGATGAAAATTTTGGGAAGCACACAAAAAGCATGCAAAAAAAAGCTGCCCTATACCAAGAGATAAAAATCTGTCAATTTCATCGTTTATGCGTCCTCTTAGGATGTGTAGTTGTATATTTATGTGAGGCCTAAAAGTAAGATTGTTATATTTAATAAAACTCTTCTGCTGAAGTGCAGTCTTTAATAGCTATGTACTATGCCATCAGGTAGCCATGTTTACTCATTTCCATACTGTGGGCCTTCAAGTTGCTTTTAAGTGTTTTCTTTTTCTTTCTTTTTTTTCTTAATATAATGCTTCAGCAGACATTCCCAGAAGCAGAATCGCTGGGTCCAGGATGTGAACGTTTTTGAGGTAGTCGATAGTTAGTTACTGCCGGATTGCACTCTGGAAACGCTGCACCGCATCAGTGGGAAGAGGGCATCCAAGGTCGCCCACTTTGTTCTCTATTTTCCTCTCTCCACGTCCTGTACCCAGATTTGTGTGGCTATTCCGGAGGCTGTAGAGAGATGCTTTCTGAGTGAGGCACCCCACAGACGGTTAAGACCATATTTGTGGTCTTAAAGAACTGAGGTAGCCTGACTCATCGGAAGGCTGGAGATAATTGAAAATCCTTATTTTAGCTTCCATTTCATTTCCCCACAGTCAAACCAGAACCAGCAGCAAAGGAAGTTGGGGTGATCAGCATCTCACCCTGGCCCCTCACCACCTCCCCGTACTAATGAGAGCTGGGGGCTAAGAGCAGGTAGCCAAGGGGTGGCCCTGCTGGGGGCCCGGTGCCAGTGTTCTGTGCCACCCCACGCTGCTGTGTAGTCGTGGCATTTGCCTGACTTGTGTAAGCGCAGAAGCAGCCTGGAGGGTAGCAGCGAAGTGGCCCTCAGAGACCTCGGCTCCCCGCTTGTTTCTCCTCTCCTTGGAGTCTGATGCTTCCTCCCTGCCACGCTCTGCCTCCTGGGCCCTCACTCTCTTATCACCCAGTGGCCTTTCAGAGTTGGGATGGAAACAGAAACGTTTCCGGCCCCAGAAGGTCCCTGCTTGCTTAATTCCCATGTCTCTAAAAATATCTGTGAACTTCTTCCTGCCCAGTCTCCTCCCTACAGAATCCGCCTCTCTCCCTGCACCCCACCACTCAGGGGAAGAAACAAGATCTCCGTTTCATTGCTCTTTCCAGGCTCAGAATGGAATAAATAAGAAACGCTGAGTTTCCACAGTTAAAAGGGGAAAACTGCCTTTGTTCGGCCTGGAGGGCTGCCAGCGCGCCTGGGTCTGGGTCCACACTCTTAGGGTCCTGCCTCTCCTGCACTGGGAAGGGCACCAGGGAGGAAGAAGGAGGGGGCAGGAGTCCTCCCTTCCTTCTGTGCGTGGGGTGGCGCAGGGGGGCCAGCCCTCCTGCAGCGGGCAGGCCTCCTGAAGTGAGTTGCTGTGGGAATGAAGCCGGCCTCCCAGGCCTCTGGCCGCCTGATCAGTGAGGACCGAAAAGGAGTCTGTGGGAAGCCTCCACTCTCGGAGGCTGCTGGAGGCTCCTGGAGCTTTCTCAGGCATTCCTGGATTGGGACGGAGCCTCAGTCCCCTCCCCCGCCCCATCCCCAAACGTTGGATGCCTGCCTAATTGAGGCTTCGTTTATTTCCACATTTTCCCAGCTCTGTATAAAGAGACAAGCAAGTGGGTGATGCCTCCCGATACTCCTAAGAGCATGGGGGGTGGTAAGGGGTGGCTGGAGGGAGAGAAATACTCCAGGGTGGGCTTCCTTCATCCCTGAGGGGCTGTGGAGCAGGGAGGGGCAGGGACGGGGAGCCAGGGCAAAGGGGCTGCCAAGCTAGGCGGTGGTGGGAAGAATTTCTTTTTTTCTCCCCACTCAGAAACCCAAAAATAGCCATGTCAAAGACACAAGCCTTGTGAGCTTGGAGCCAGCTGAAAGTCATTTGCTTCTCAGCCCCTCCCTCTTCCTCTCCTCTTCCTCCCAGGCCCCTTCTTTCCAAGCTCCTGCCCAGTCATAGGAGGACTGAGCCACCCAGTACTGTGTCCTTGCTGGTGCCTGTGGGGAAGTCTGAATGTACTGCCTTGCAGCTGTATCTTAGTGTAAAAAGTCACCCCTGCATTTACTTTCCTTCTAACTTTGAATTTGCCTATTAAGATTTCTTAAAATGAAGCAAATCGATAGCTAAAATGTAGACACTAAAAAATATGTAAAGACTGGATTGGATCTTGAAACCAAGGGGAGTAGTCATATGCAAGAGAGCAAATGCCACAAAAACTGTTTGCTATTACAAATGTTTTTCCCAATTATAAATTTATTTATTTATTTATTTTTAACTGCATTGGGTCTTGGTTGCTGCACGTGGGCTTTCTCTAGTTTCGGCGAGCGGGGGCTACTCTTCGTTGCGGTGCGCGGGCTTCTCATGGCGGTGGCTTCTCTTGTTGCGGAGCACGGGCTCTAGGCCCGCGGGATTCAGTAGTTGTGGCTCGTGGGCTTAGTTGCTCCACGGCATGTGGGATCTTCCTGGACCAGGGCTTGAACCCACGTCCCCTGCATTGGCAGGTAGATTGTTAACCGCTGCACCACCAGGGAAGTCCCTTTTTCCCAGTTATAAAAGTAACATACTCATTGTACAAATCTTGTGAAAACAGGAAAGCACAAAGATGAACATATACTGACTCTTCAGAAAAATTCTCTGATGTGAACTTTTGGGGTTTAAATGATGAGAGGCCCTTTTTTTTTGCGGTACACGGGCCTCTCACTGTTGTGGCCTCCCCCGTTGCGGAGCACAGGCTCCAGACACGCAGGCTCAGCGGCCACGGCTCACGGGCCCAGCCGCTCCGCGGCATGTGGGATCTTCCCGGACCGGGGCACGAACCCGCGTACCCTGCATCGGCAGGCGGACTCTCAACCACTGCGCCACCAGGGAAGCCCAAGAGGCCCTTTTTGGTTTCCTTGCTCAGAGTTATTCCCGCAGGAGAAATCCTTCCAGGCATCACATCTCTGTTGCCAGCCTGTCACACGGGCAGTCAGCAAAGGGTGAAGTGGATGTCCTGCAGGGTGTCCCTCCTCGGGGGTGCTGGAAGGTGGGCTGACTTGCAGAGGCTGTCGTACTCCGTTTGGGCTGCTGTGACGAGTACCATCGACTGAGTGGCTTATTAAACAATGTAGTTTGTTTCTCAAAGTTCTGGAGGCTGGAGGGGTTCAGCATGGTCGGGTCCTGGTGAGGGCCGTCTTCTGTGTTCCAGATTGCTCCTTGTGTCCTCGCGTGGCAGAGAGAGCATGCAGGCTACTAACCCCATTCATACGTGCTCTGCCCTCATGACCTCATCCAATGCCACCACCTCCCAGAGGCCCCACCTCCCAATACCATCCCCTTGCGGGGTAGGGTTTCAACGTAGAAATTTTGAGGGTGTCACTAACGTTCGGTTCATAAAGAGGCCCTTCGGTGACTCTGGCCAGGCTCCACCTCTGCGCTGCAGCTGTCCTGGGTGTGGGGTGGTGGCAAGTTAGCCTGGAAACCTATGTCCCTGCATACCAAAGGGCTTCTGCCTCGAGGTCCAGCCTGTCCGGGGCGCCTTGCCCCCCACCCCCGCAAATGCCCCAGTCAGTCTTGCCCAGGGGAGCAAGGCTGGGCTTGTCTTGGGCTGGGCTTTTCCCTCTTGTGGAACCTGTCAAAATGAAACTGAATTGGTCGGTCCCCAGGCATTTTGTCAGAAAACCCCTGGATTGATGTGTGTGGGTTGAATTCCAGCTCCATCTGCTAGCTGTCTGTGGTCACTTTCTGTAGCCTCGTGCATGTCAGTGTTCTCATCTGTGGTCTGGGGAGAGAAGTGCTTTTCAGGATGAGTGTGGACATTGGACCAGAGCTCCGTGGAGCTGAGTGTCCTGTCTCCCTGCCGCCCTCCTGTCTCACTGGGGGTTCGTCTCAGGCGCTGGGGGGAGTGGAGGGGGGTCCAGCTCCACCGTCAAAGCAAAGGCATGCTTCCCCTGAAGGAGCCCCTCCCTCTCAGATCTGGGGACACCTGTCACCTGGTTAAGAAGAGAGTTGAACGTTTTGAAATAGTACATCCAGATTTTTAAAAATATGTATTTTCTATGTTTTTTAAAAGAAAAAAATTTCAGAAGCATTTTGACAGTCGCGTTGACAACAGCAAGGACTCCAATTGTGTCTGTGTTTTCCTCGTTTTTGAAATTACTTTCTGCAGTGGTGACAGTCTCCTCCTCAGGGTCCTGAGGGGTTCAGGAGACGGGCTTGCGTGCCTGGCGTGAGGTGCGCACACCTCTGTGGCACGGCGGCATCTGCTGGTGGCACATCTCCCTCCCTGTCTGCTGCGTCCCCACGCCAGCTAACAGGCGCCCAAGCCTCAAGAAGCTTCCCGGAGGCCGTTCGGACCCACCGGGCAGCGCAGTGTCCCGTGCCCTCTGCTCTGGCCTCACCTCTGGAAAAAAGAGTCAGACGTGATTCTCCTTCCTGCCCTTACCCAACTGAACGAACCCAATGCCCTTCCGTGACTTGACCTCCTTTATTTATCCCTCGTGTGACCACTCTGTCTAGCATGTGCCCCTGCGGTTGGCACTGACGTCCACAGCTTGGAAGGCCCGCGTGTGCCCGAGTCCAGGTGCAGCTGTGCTGGGGTCCTCCCGCGAGTCAGTCCCTCTCCCCTTACCCACAGGTGTTTCATCGTCCCTGCCCCCCCTCCACCCCGGGGGGGTCTTATCTCCCTTGAGGCAGGGCGGTGGGGTAGAGCGAACACCAGACTGAGAGTCCGAAGGCCTGGTCACTCTGGGCAGCCGTGGACAAAGTCACAGCCACGCCCCGGCCTGGCTCAGATGCGCGTTGGTGAAAGTTAAGAGTAAAAGTACTGGCCAAGCGTAGAGCTAAGGAGGCCTCATTCGCTTCCTTCTGTGGTCCAACCAGCTTCCTGTGCAGAGGAACCTGTCACTGTGACCTTGACCTGTCCTCGGCCCCGCTGGCTCTGGGGCCCTGTGCTCGCCAGCCACCCTGCTGGAGGGAAGCACAGATCGTATCTTCTGATCCTGGGGCAGCCTCAGCACGGTCGGTATCCAGCTGCTCTGGCTGTTTTGGAGGCAGTGGCCTTTATTTTTAGTAAAAGCTGCCTGATTGGAGGCCCAGGTGGAGCTTCTCCAGCTCACCTGTGCTGTGATCCTTGTGTCTGGCCTCCTCTGTTTACATGAAGAGGGTTGAAGTTCGTGCCCCAACCGAAGCAAAGCTGCGTTCGCTGAAGACAAAGGCTGTCGCTGCTGAAGGCTGGCCTCCCACGGCCCCTGCTCTGTCTCTTACAGGGTCCACAGTGGGCTGTCTGCACTGACGCTGCTGCCTTCCTGATAGGCTCCCTCTCTTATCTGCTGCATCAGGACATCACAGGAGTGAAAAGACTATTGAAAAAGATGGAAGCATAACTGCAGGAAAACAGTTTGGTTTCAGATATGTTCTCCTTACATCCTGCCTCAGACAATGGTGCTTTGCACACGATTTCCCTGACTTCTGATGCCCCCGTTTTATTTTAAGCTGGAATAATCAAATCCTTGAGTAAAGCTGCTTTGTTTCTTGTTAGCAACAGGACATCTCATAGGACGTGAGGCAGGATGTTTTCTTGGGAACAGTCATCATTTAACTTTTCCTTAAAGGGGAGGAACGTTTTATGGCTCCAGCAGCTGTGGGGTTAGTGTGGAGAATACGCTCACAACCTGAGTGAGGGCTCTTACCCTGTGACCCCCCACACCAAGTGGAGTTGGGGGCTGATGCTCTGGAGACAGTCCAGGTCATCCAGGAAGTTCCCCCGGCCTCTTGGCTCATCCCAAGTACAGAAATCCTGGAACTAAAATTAACTCAAGGCATTTCAGTAGCTTCCATGGGGAGGTGGGTAGAATGTGAGTGTTGGACTGGGAGGGGTCCTGATGTGTAGGGGTGGGAGGGTTGTTAGAAGGCAAGAGGGACCTCCGTGGCAGCAGCAGGGAGAGGACTCCCCCGGACGCTTCTGGGGATGCAGCCCATTCCAGCGGCTCGTCGGGCAGCCGGCGCTCTCTGGGCCTGGGGCTTTCGAGGAGACTGGGGCCCTGAGCCCAGTTCCACTGCTTCCTGACTTGCACGGCCCTCCCAGCTTCCCAGCAGGCCTGAGCCTTACCTCTTCACGCTGATGAGGGGTAAATCTGAAAAGTGTTCCGCGGCCCAGGTGGCGCCTCCTGGCCGGGGCAGGCTGGGGACATGCTCTGTCACGAGACGAGGACCTGTCCTCTCTTGTGCCAGGGCGCGCAAGGGCGAGGATACAGAGGTCGCGCCAGCCGATGCCTCCTAGTGGGCCTCGGGTCCAGGGGCATTTCTGGCAGGTGATGCTCTCTGGCCCTTCCAGGTGGAGCCTCGTTGTTCAGTGACTGCCCCGACCAGGGCTCCGCGGTAGTCACAGGAGCTGAGCACTAAGGCCTTACCTTCTCTGTTGGAAAGGAAGTCTCGTGCTGTTTCCTCTCTTGTATGTTTGGTGATCTCTGAGCGTCAACTGCGCTTCTGCTGTTGAGCTAGGAAATGGGGTGGGGTGCTTCCTCCCAAGTCAGGGAGCTTGAGGCTTCGCTAGGAGGCAGACACACATTCCCAGGTGCCAGGTGTGGGTGGGAAGAGAGCCAGTGGCAGCGGCGGGGCTCCTGGGGCGGGGGTGGCAGCGGGGGTGGGGGTGGGGCGCTGCTGAATTGGACGTGGAGGAGGGGAGGCAGGAGATTTCAGATCCCCGGGCAGAGGGGACGGAGGGGATAGACCAGCCTGCCTGGTGGAGCCTTGGGGGACTGCGGTCCGTGCCGAAGGCGAGGAGGAGACTCCTTCCCATCCACGTGGTTTAGCCGGGTGGGGAGTGCGTGAGAGCCTGTGTGTGCGTGCGTGAGTCTTACCTCTTCCCTCCTCCAACTGCCATGTCCTGGCTGAGAACCTGGTTTCACTTGTACAGAGAGGACATGGTCCAGGGCTGCTCGTGGGAGCGATCTGCTGAAGCCTCCAGGGACAGTACCGAGGTTGGACGGATGAGGTGAGGGCAGGGTGGCAGGTGTGCTTGTTAATATAAAGCCTCCCCATGGCAAACGTAACATTTTCTAACTTTCTCTTTGGTGTGGGCTGCATGTGTTCTCCTAAATTCTGATACATGGAGATATTGGACAGGTGGCCTTCATGCCCAGAAAACCCCGGGACGAGGCCTGTGAGGGGACACAGAAGGGTGGCCCAGGCCCTGGCCTGCCAACTTGCTAATTGTGTAACCTCAAGTAAAAAAAAAATTTTTGTTAACATTTTTATTGAGATATATAGTTCATACACCATGCAATTCATGCCTTAATGTAAACAATTCAGTGGTTCTTAGTATATTGACAGTTATACAACCATTAACACAGTCAATTTTAGAACATTTTCATCACCCCAAAGAGAAAAACCCTGTGCCCTTCAGCAGTTATTGCCCATTTCCTTCAAGCACCCCCCAGCCGCTCTGTGGACCTGCCTGTTCTGGACAGTTTATGTAAATGGAATCATACAACAGGTGGCCTTCGTGCCTGCTTCTCTCACCCAGCATCCCGTCTTCAAGGTTACCCCGTGTTGTCAGAATTTTATTCCTTCTTAAAGCTGTAGAATCTTCTGTTGTTTGGCTGAACCACGTTTTGTGTATCTGTTCATCTGCTGGTGGACATCGTGCTGTTGCTGCTTTGGCTGTTGTGCTGTTGCGGATGCCCGTGGACAGGTTTGCACCTGTGTTGCAGTTTTTTGGATGTCTGTCAGGGAGTGGAATCGCTGGGCCACGTGGTAATTCTATCCGACCTTCTGAGGGCTCTCCACACTGTTCCTGCAGCGACTGCCCCATCTTACATCCTGACCAGCGAGGGAAGGTTCCAGTTTCTCCACATCCTCCCCAGCACGCCCCTATCCATCTTTCACACTGTGCTCATGACGCTTGGTCCTCGTGGGTGTGAAGTGGTCTCGACTCACGGGTTTGAATGTGTGTTCTCATGAGCAGAACTGTGATGGTAATGAAGAATGTCTGTTTTATTTATCAGGTATTCGTATGGCATTTCCTGTCTGCTCTGAAGTGCTCCGTGCCCTGTGGCTCATTTATGAAGCCATTTTGTAGATGGAAAAGCTGAGGCTTGGAGAGCTTAGGTCTCTCGCCCAAGGCCACGCTGCTCTGCAACTGCGTGACAAACTACCACGGTGCCTGGCACTTCCTGGGTGCACTTGGCGAAGTGTGCCAGGCGTGCCTGCTCGGCCCGCACATCCACGGGTTTGCGGCCCTGCGTCTTTGGCCTTGTGAATTACCAGAATTTGTTTTTCTTTTCCCGATAGAGAATGACCTCTGTGTCCTGGTAGAGGGGATATACCATGAAGGACACACAAGTTGTCCCTGTTGCTGGGTGGCCCTTTCATCCTTCCTTCCTGCTAAGCACTTCCGGCAATCAGGTCTGGGTGGGAGATCACTAAGGCAGAACTCTTCATCCTTCGTTTGTCCCTGTCACCTTCCTCCCCTGCCTACTGGCAGAGTACCTGTCCTGCATCACTGGGACAGAGACCCGATTGTTTTCCTTTAGCCGCGTCTTCCTGGTGCCTCTCTCCTCAGGTCACCCGTAGTGGTCTGGTGGGCAAGCCGGTGCGGGGCCAGCCAGCCTGCTCCAGAGAGCGCCGGCCCTCCAGTCTTACCCGCCCCCGACTTGCCCAGCCCTACTCCACTCTGCTTCCCCTGAGATGCCCTGGGGCCCTGCTGAGGGCCACTTGGCAAGGCTTTCTGTCTCAAGAGAAGCTTACTCTATTGAGGTTCTTACTGTTTGGGGAGTGGCTGACATTGGTGGGGCTGCAGGGTGCCTTGTTGCTTTCAAGTACATCTGTGGAACAGTCCCAAACTTCTACCATGTGTGTGTTCTGGTGCTTTCTCCTGTATTTCCTCTTGTATCATGCTTTCCCTGCATTAAGGCTCCAGAAGCCTCACACAAAAAGCCTAGACACAGACTTGCTGTTCATCCTTGAGTGGACACTCATCTCACTCAGCATTACCTGAGATGGGCATGGTTTCCAGTCAGCGTGCAGGTTTCACCACCCTGCGGTGCTGCTGCCGGTGGGAGCTCCCTGGGGCTGTGCCGCCGCCTCCTGTGGCCTTGCCTGTGGCAGAGCACAGGCACCTGTGGGCGGGTGCTCTTTAAACTGAGTGGGGACCCCTTCCTCCCTGTGCTGCGCTTCCTGGGGCAGGACTGCTCTGGCCTCTGAGAACGTGGTGCAGGGAGCGCCCCGTCCGAGACAGGCTTAGGCAGGGCGCTGGTTAGTTACCTGGAGGTGGTGGTTCTTTGGGGACCCTGGCACAGGAGAGGCCGTTTCTGACGATCTGAAATCCTGTCAGGAGGAGGTGCTTTCAAGCCAGGGCTGTTCCTCTGGGAACCGTGTCTCCTTGAGGAAGGGGGTGCTCCGTGACCTGGCAGGCCTCTCTACACTTCAGTGCTTGGGTTTTTAAAATGGTAATTCCAGCCCTGTATGGGGCATATTCTACCCAAAGGCAGGTTTTTAAGTATTGGAGTACAGGGTACATATAGAAAAGCGTGCCCATTACAAGGGCCGGCTGGGTGAACGTTCACATGCCTGGGGTACCCGTGCCGCCAGCACCTAGCTCCTTGAGGTAAACATCTGTGGGGTGCCGTCCTGGGTGCCCCGCCCTCATGTCCTCCAGCCCTGCTGGTGCTCAGTACTGTACATCCAGTGGCCAGAGGACTGAAAGCAGCCTTGGTCCCCCTGCTGTGAGTCTTTGCCAGCGAGCCTGAGCTTGTTCGGGGCCAGGGACACTCTGGAGACCACTCTCCCCACACCCTCCCTTCCCAGCCCCGTGCCAAGCTGGGCGCCGGGGCCCGGATGAGGCCTGCCACAGGGCTCAGGAGGCCCGCTCCTCCGAACGCCCCCCTCCTCTGAGCAGCTGCGGAGATTCAGGGTGGAGCGCGGTGCATGGGGCCCAGGCAGCCCCTGTTTCCTTCGGAGGCTGGGGCTTCCTGGGGTTAAGGGGCATCATGAAGGACCTCACGTGGGCACACAGGTGGCTGCTAGGTCTCCATAACCGATCTGTAAGTTTTCTCAGTCTTGGAAGGACATGTTGGGAACGGCAAATTATAAAGATGGACCTTAAAACATTGCCAGGTCAATGCAGAGCCCCAGGAAGTGCAAATTTCTGAGAAATTGATTGGGAATTTCCAGTAGCAAAGAGACAAGTGAGAGCATCCTTTCTCAGATGCAGGCCCCGCCATACAGGCAGGGGCCTCAGCTCTTCACAAGCCCTTTTATTGGGGCGGGGAAGTCTTTGGAAGCAGAGAATGAGGGGAAGAGAACCTTGCGGTCGAGCCCCCTCCTCTCTGGAGGTTTTCCTCCTCCTCACTTCTGCTTCCGCTGTATGGAAGTGTAACCAGGAGGGTGTCCGGCTTTGGTGAGCTCCAGGCTCCCTACCCTGAGAGGGAGGGAGTTGGTGCTTGTGGGTTCTCTCTGTGGATCGTGGAGAAGCACTTCAGTCTGGGAAGAACAGGGTGTCCCAGGGCCCTGGTCTCGCACGGGGGCTCCAGCCCCTCCTGCTGACCAGCCCCAAGGAGCCTGCACAGGATGGGGCTTCGGTCCTGCCGCCGGGTTTGGACAGAGTGGGGAGGAACCAAGGCGGGCTGGGTCCCTGTTCACATTGCTCCAGCCCCGTGGCATGTGGGCACAGCGCCTGTCCTTAGAGGGGTTGGGGCTCTCAGCCCCAGGCCGGTTTCCCTTCTCCAGGCCTGCAGCAGGTGCACCGTGGACCTGGCACCACTGCTGCAGGTGGACGCCTGCGTCTGACCTCAGAGCAGGCTTCCTCTGCCCTCGATCCTGGACGCCCGAGTTTCCCTGGAGTCTGGGGCCCCTGGGGGCCATGGGAAGGGCTGGAGGGCTGTGGCTGTGCCTGGCCTGTATCCAGGCCGAGGGTCCCTTGCCGGAAGCTCTCGTTACCCGCTCTGCTCCCTTGCGTTCCAAAACCTGGATGACAGGGGAGACTCAGTGATTCCTGATGTGGTGTGAGCTCAGATCAGAGCTTCTCTCTCTCAAGGTTGTGTGGCTTCTTGGAATAAATCAGAGAATTCCTCCCTGAAGTGCTATTTGAAGTGCTTTGGGCTTCCAGTTTGTGTGGGTCCTGCTCAGCCAAGCCCTGTGGTAGCGCCAGGCCTGCTTGGTTTCAAGGTGTGTGTGTGTGTGTGTGTGTGTGTGTTGTGTGTGTGTGTGTGTGTGTGTGTGTGTGTGTGCGCGCGCGCGTGTGTGCGTGCTCTGTGGCTCAGCGCATCCCCTGTGCTGCCTGCGAGCTCCCCCCGTGCTGTGTTCCAGCCAGAGGAGCCAGACCTAGTGCTCACGGCAGGGACGGTGGAGGCAGGAGCCTGTGCCTGCGTTGCTGGTCACCTGGGGCCCTCCCCCTCTTGTTACACGGAGCATGGTAGCCCCGGCCACGGGCCTCACCTCCCACCTGGCTCCCGTGGGTGGTGGGGTTGCCTGGCATGGTCTCCACTTTCTCAGTCTGCTGAGGGCCTCACAGTGTCACCAGGGAGGAGAGGACCGCCGTCCCTCCCCCCGTCCCCTCAGGCTGCTCGAGGTTTCGTTTTCTTCCTAGTTGTGGCTGGCGGGGCCTTTTGGGGGTGCTAACACGAGCCGTGGGTGCTGGGGCCCCTTACGATACCGCGCCCACTCTCCTGTGCACCCCATCGGCCCCCACACCCAGCAGGCTTGTGACAGCTGTGTTTTGTCTCTCCTCTCCTCTCTGTCACTGCTTTCATTAGGCCCTCTTTGGCCCGGCCAAAAGCTGCCAGTGACCTAGTACAGCTGGCCAGGGCTTGGGCCAGCCAGCCAGCCGCCAGGCCTGCTGTGGCAGCAAACGGATAGGTCTCCTCTCTAGGCAGTTGTTCCCAACCTCAGCTGGATGTTAGAAGCGTGAGGGGACGTTTTAGTAATTCTGATGCCCAAGCCCCACCCCAGAAAATTTAAATCTGAGTCTCTGGGCATGGAACCTCCATTTAAGGATCTTCCCAGGTGATTCCTTTATTCAGCAAAAGTTGAAAACCATTGCTTTAAGCTCTAATTGCTTTAAGCCCTAAGACCTTAAAGTTTAAGACCGCTCGCCTTCTTTCCAGCCTCTCCCGTGGGGTCTGGTCCCCGAGAGCCTCTTCTAGATGCTTCAGACCCCAGTACTGGGGGTGAGCAGAAGGGAGATGCAGGTGGGGCTTGGTGAATGTTATGGCCCCAACAGCTGCGTGGCTTTTAGTCCATCTGTAGCAAACAGCAGCTTGTTTTCTCTGGATCTACCTGGCAGGCCTTTGGGCAGGAGAGCAGTCAAACCCCGTAGCACCGCAGCACTCCCTGCCTCCCTGGCTGAGGCAGACTTGCAGGGGCGGCAGCAGCTGAAGACCAGAGCTGGGATGTGGGAATCTCCATATAAGGCACCGTTGCTCCCCCAGCCTGCTGCCTTCGTGCCAGCCCTTGCCTCCTCTCCGGAGCAGCTCCCTCCCACCTGCCCTGGTCTCTGGCTAGGCTGGAAGGGCAGCTTCTGCCAGGAGGTGCCTTTCGCCTTCTGTGTCTCCTCCTTCCTTAGTGTGCCCTGGAAGAGGGGCTCAGGAGCCATGCTGGAGGCAGAAAGTGTGCGATAGTGTCTGCTCCCTCACTGGGCTCTTAGGTTCTTCTCCCTGCAGAGAGTCCAGGTGGTGCGTGAAAGGAAGCACGTGCCCTCGGACACCAGTGGAGTCTGCACAGCCGAAGGCAAGAGGAACATGCACGTGGTGCATGGTGCGTGGGCACCATGCGCTAGCTGGTGAAGTGGCCCCCGTGGAGCATTGATTTACAGTTCCGAGCCACTGTGCATGTGCTGGGATGGGGTTGAGGGGTACGGGCAAGCGAAGGGAGAGGCTAGAGTGATCCGTGTGGTCTTGGGTTAAAGTTGGGGGCACCAGTATGTTTAGCTTAAGAGAGACGTGAGGAGGGAGAGAGAGAGAGATGGAGAGGGATAGATAGATAGGTGGGGGGAGGGGGTGGATGTAGATACGTGACTGTACATAGGTTATATGCGCATGTATTTCTTTGTTCTGTCAGCTGAGAAGGCCTAGAGGCAGCAACATCCCAATAGCCATGAGCATACCTAGCACCTACGTATTGATTTCTAATTCTGTTCTCCGATGAAAGGAACCAGGGGTCCTTGGAGAAACGGCCGACTCTAGGACCAGGGCAGGTACACACAAGCTGAGCCTGGGGCACCTTGTCATGCCAGACAGTGGGACATGCACACGCTGGTGGGGCACGTCCAGGAGACACGGGGCCACGTGATCAAGGCCAGAACAGCTTGAGCAACAAAATAATAGTGTGGTATTGGATTATAATTTACACTATAAAATAGGTACCATGAGTCAGGAATGAGTGAACGAAGAAATAAGTGGGGGACAAGACACAAAATCTCCTGTGCAGAAGGATTCCAGGCAATCTGTGTGGCGACTCCGCCCTCAAAGAGGTGGCGCTCACCCCCCACTCCTTACATGTGGGCCGCTCACAGCGACGTCCCTCCTAGAAGGACAGTGTGGACAGGGGGCAACAGTGACGAACGCAGCCTCAGCCGGGCGCTCAGGGTCAGCGTTGACAGTGGAAGGTCCTGCGCCCTGGACGTGACGTGAGGAGAATCTAGGGAAATGTGAGTAAAGGATGGACTCCAGTTAACCGTCCCAGATCAGTATTGGTTTCAGGACTGTGATGAACATACCACACTGATGTGAGACATTACTAGGAAGGGGAACGGAGAGCTCTCTGCTGTCTTCACAACTTTCTGTAAGCCTAAATGTATCCTAAAATTAGAAGTTCATTTTAAAAATAAAAAGGAAGAAGCAGTAGCAAAGAAACTGGGAGAAAGAGGAGGTTTCTCCAGGCCAGGCAGCTGGGAAGGGCCGGGAAATGTGGTGCCGCTGGAGCTGCCCTTGGAGGGCAGCTGGAGGAAGGGGGTACCCTGACCGCTGGCAGGGAAGCCCGGGCTGGTGTCCAGTGCAGGACGGGGTCTCAGGTCATGGGAGCGAAGCCAGGAGGTGGGTGGGCTCAGGTCACAGTCGGAAAGTACCACGGGCTTCGCTCCTCCCTGCGGCCCTGGGCACCTGCTGCTGTGACCTGGCGTCGGGAGGCCAGTGACGGTGGTCAGTCTGAGGCTGCACTGGGAACGGCTGTTGAGGCGTAAACTAGCACCTTCTCAGGACTCCTTGTACTTTAGTTACTAGACTCTCCTTCAGACTCTTTGCCTGATTAAACCAGGGCAGCAGGACCGGAACGGGGCTTGAGGCTTATTCATCCATTGGCACCGGGAGGACTGGCGCCTTCCCACCTTTCCGCGCGTGGGCACGGTGGGTCCCACTTGTCCTCTGTCCTCACTCCCGCCTCACTCCCCACCGTGGCCCTTCACTGCCACCTCACACATTATTGACTCCGTCCATCTGACTTGTTTGACTTTGAGACCGCACGGTCAGCTCGGTGAGGACAGAGATGGTGGTCAGTTCTGTTTGTCGCTGCGTCCCCAGTGCCCACAGTGGAGCCTGGCACATAGTAGGTGCTTGGCGAGTTCCTCCTGAGTGGCAAATGCTGTTGGGAGCGGCGCTTTGCCTTTATCTACAGTGGAGGTGGTGCCAGCCCCAGGTTTATGGGGACAAAATGTCCATTTATCAAGGGACCCTTAGCGTCTGCATGTCCTCAGCTCCAGCTGAGCTCCACACCTGCGTCTTCTGCCCCCTGAGCCTGGCTCTTCCCTGGGCCTTGCCAGACCAGCCTGGTCCTGGGCCACAAGAGGCCTTTTAGACTTGGCTCCTGCGTTCCCGGCCTCCTTCCCTCCTCCCCGTAGGCTCTGCTCATACCTTTACTGCAGTGCTGAACTCACCGTGGTGGTGCCGTGTCCCCGGGGCCTGGCGTCCAGTGTGGATGCTTGTCGAGTGGGTGCTTTCAGAGACGAGGCCCTGTCCTGTGTCCCCAGCCCGTCCGCCTCAGCCCTCCTCCTCTAGGCTCAGCAGCCTGGGCGCCTTCAGTCTGCTCCTGTGGGACTCATCTCAGGAGCCTGTCTGCACCGCTTGCCACTCCTATGAACCAAGTTCTGTTTATTTCTGGTCTTTGTCGAGTCCTGACTTAAGCGCGTCCCATCCCTGAAACACCCTCTGCTGGAGCAAGGTGGCCTCCTCGGGCTGCGGCTGCGGAGCCTGGAGCGGCATTTCAGAGCAGCACATGGGGGCTGAGGGGTGAAGGGGGGACAGCTGCTGGCTGTGTGAGCTGCAGCGTCCTGTCCCACCCCCATCCCGTACATTTCTGTCAGGGGCGCCAACACTAGCCTTTCTACTCCCCCCTTGCCACGTCCTTCTTCCCCTGGCTCCAGGAAGCCACCTGGTGGCCCTGGGCTTCATGGTGCTGCCCAGCTGCTGTGCTCCCTTGGGCCGTGTGACCCCTCATGGGTCTGCTTCCTTGCCCACTGGATACCTGATGTCTCAGGCCTCCTGCTCTGATGGACGTAAGTCTTTGCCAGAAGGAAACTGTCTCTGTTGAGAAGTGATAGGGCTGGGGACAGGGACACTGGCTCCATCTCCTTTGCATCTCAGAAGAAAGTTGAGTTCAAGTCCCTTTCTTGATGTCTGTCCTCCTCAGCCCCCCAGCTCTGCCCCTCGGGACTGCTTCTACTCTGTCTTGCGCCCCTTTCCTGCCGCACTCCTGCCCCAGCAAGGCCCTGCTCTCAGCCCTGAGCTGCCTCTGAGAGGCCTTTCCAGCTCCAACAGTCAGATGGTCCTTGGGTTCTCTGTCCCTCCAGCTCCCCTGATCTTTAGGTACCATCGTATGGGGGACCTCTCCCAGAGTTGCTGCCAGGACTGTCTTGTGCCCCAGGGGTGGCCGTAGCAAAGGCTGTGGTTGGCAGCTTGCTTTCTTCATGAAGCCAGCTGCTGGCCTCCGTCCTCTGCTGTCTCTGCCTTTCCTGCTCCTGCCTGTCTGAGTCCCGTCGCTTGTGTCATTAGCCTAAAAGGGTCCATTTTCTATGAAGGCAGGGGGATAGAATTGCCCGTGAAAAGTAGCTGGAATATAAGCCAAGTGCAGAAAAGAAAAGAAATTCAGTTCTTGAGTTTAGCATCTTGTCCGGGGTCAGAGCCACAGTCAAGCGGTCTCCCTCTCCTGGGCCCCCCTCTGCAGCAGACCACGTCCTCAGGCCCTGCAGGCTGTGGCCACCTCGGGCCCCTTTGTTCCAGTCCTACCAGCAGGCCTGCCCTC
This sequence comes from Neophocaena asiaeorientalis asiaeorientalis, assembly GCF_003031525.2. Taxonomy (NCBI): domain Eukaryota; kingdom Metazoa; phylum Chordata; class Mammalia; order Artiodactyla; family Phocoenidae; genus Neophocaena; species Neophocaena asiaeorientalis. Next base: position 5,902,027 of record NW_020172141.1, on the reverse strand, counting down.
CGGCTTCCGTGGGCCAGACCCTGCTCGTCCCTGTCAGGTGACCTGAGCGCTCACTTTCTCCTCCACACGGCCTCTGCTGGGGCTCTGTGAGCACGTCTCCTCCCCAGGCGCTCCCAGCCCCATACCTGCTGTCCTTGTATTCCTGTCACTTACCCCTACTTGAAATGGGATCGTTCTTTGTCCTTTTTATTTCCCTTCATCACCACGAGAGTAAAGTGAACTTTTGTAAAGGTGACACTCTGTCTGTCCTGTTCTTACCTCTGTCCCTGGCACAAAGCAGGGGCTCGGTAAACACCTGTTGTCTGAATCCAGACTTCTGCCTGTGCGTTCTAAGGTGACCCTGGGGTCTTTCAGGCAGGCCTCAAGGGCTTCTCCTCTCTCTCCCTCAGTAGACGTGATTATAACTGTCAAGTGGATCTGGTCAGAGCCCAGAACTTAGGCAGGTGTGAGTCCAGCACCAGGTGTGAGTCAGGCAGGCAAGGACGTATTTCCTCCAGGAGTGTCCTCGGTCGGCTCCCAAAGACTGCCGCGAGTCTCCAGGAGCAGAGGTCGATACGAGGGACACTGTGCAGGCCCGCAGAAGAACGGGGGAAGGGGGCGTGGTGCCGGGCGGGAACCGGGCAAGGCAAAATGTAAAGGTCGGTTTTAGTGGTTCTGCTGATTTACTTCAAGGGCTGGAGCTAAGGAAGTGAGCCTCCTGGCCCTGGGGTGGACCCGGCCATTGTGCTCAGCTGCCCCAGTCCTGTTGAAGTCAGAAGGCTCACCTGTCCTGGTTGCTCTTTCGTACGTAATTTGTGCCTGAGGTCACCACACCTTCCAGGAAGATAGTTCTTACGTCGTCCAGGTCTGGCTGAGGTGTGGGGCACCGACCCCTGTACGAGAGGGGAGCAGCAGGGTCCCAGGCCCTGTGCTGCCTGTGTGGGGTGCTTCTCCCGCCCCGGGACGTGGATTGGGAATGGGGAAAGGTAGGGGGCTGGGGGTGAGAGGGTTGAGGTCCGTGCCCGTTGTTCTGTTCTGTGCATGTTGGGGAGGGAATGGGGAAAGGTAGGGGGCTGGGGGTGAGAGGGTTGAGGTCCGTGCCCGTTGTTCTGTTCTGTGCATGTTGGGGAGGGCCTCACAGGAGGCCACTGTGCGTTGGGCGACTTGGCCGGGCTCCATCCATAGAACGACCACTTCCACTCAGGGAGTCTGTTGGCCTAAATGCAGTGTTTCTTTTTGCCTGTTTCCCTGCGTCGGTTACTGCCGTGCGTGTTTTCACTCCCAAGGTGGGAATCCAAGTTGGCCTGGGCACTTGGTTCTTGGGGTATGTATGTGTGTGTACGCGTGTGTGTTCAGATACAGATAACATAAAACTTACCATCTTGAGCATTTTCAAGTGTGCAGCTCAGTGGCATTAAATACATCACATTGTTGTGTAACTATCACCATCATCCATCTTTGGAATTTCTCATCTTCCCAGATTGAAACTCCATACCAATTAAACACTAATATTTGTCCTTTTGTGTCTCGTGTATTTCACTTAACATAATGTTTTCAAGGTTCATCCATTTTGTAGCACGTGTCAGAATTTCAGTCCTTCTTTTAAAATATATTTATTTATTTTTGCCTGCGTTGGGTCTTTGTTGCTGCACGTGGGCTTTCTCTAGTTGCGGCGAGCGGGGGCTACTCTTCGTTGTGGTGTGCGGGCTTCTCATTGCGGTGGCTTCTCTTTGTTGGGGAGCACAGGCTCTAGGTGCACGGGCTTCAGTAGTTGCGGCACACAGGCTCAGTAGGTGTGGCTCGCGGGCTCTAGAGCGCAGGCTCAGTAGTTGTGGTGCACAGGCTTCGTTGCTTCACGGCATGTGGGATCCTCCTGGACCAGGGCTCGAACCCCTGTCCCCTGCATTGGCAGGCAGAGTCTTAACCACTGCGCCACCAGGGATGTCCCATTTATTCCTTTTTATAATGAATAATATTCCATTGTTTGGATAAACCGTGCTTTGTTTATCTCAGTGGACACTTGGGTTGTTTCTACCTTTGGGCTCCTGTGAATAATGTTGCTATGTATGTGGGTGTGCAAATACCTGAGTTCCTGCTTTCAGTTCTTCTGGGTATATACCTAGAAGTGGAATTACTAGATGATAAGATGAGTCTATGTTTGATTTTCTGAGGCACTGCCAGACTGTTTTCCACAGTGGCAGCACCATTTTCTCTTCCACCAGCAACGCACCATGGGTTCCAGTTTTTCCACATCCTCGTCAACACTCATTACTTTCAGCTTTTTAAAAAAAATTATAACCATCCTAATAGGTGCAAAGTGGTACCTCATTGTGGTTTTTTTTTTTTTTTTTGCGGTACGCGGGCCTCTCACTGTTGTGGCCTCTCCCGTTGCGGAGCGCAGGCTCCGGACGCGCAGGCTCAGCGGCCATGGCTCACGGGCCCAGCCGCTCCGCGGCATGTGGGATCCTCCCGGACCGGGGCACGAACCCGTGTCCCCTGCATCGGCAGGCGGACTCTCAACCACTGCGCCACCAGGGAAGCCCTCACTGTGGTTTTAATTTGCGTTTTCCAAATAACTAATGATGTTGCACATCTTTTCATGTGCTTGTTGACCATTTGTGTATCTTCTTTGGAGAAACGTCCATTCAGGTCTTTAGCTCATTTATTTTTAAGAAAATTTATTTTATTTATTTATTTTATTTTTGGCTGTGTTGGGTCTCTGTTGCTGCACGCGGGCTTCCTCTAGTTGGAGCGAGCGGGGGCTACTCTTCGTTGCATTGCGTGGGCTTCCCATTGCAGTGGCTTCTCTTGTTGCAGAGCACGGGCTCTAGGTGCGTGGACTTCAGTAGTTGCAGCACGCAGGCTCAGTAGTTGTGGCTCACGGGCTTAGTTGCTCCGCGGCATGTGGGATCATCCCGGACCAGGGCTCAAACCCGTGTCCCCCCTGCATTGGCAGGCAGATTCTTAACCACTGCACTGCCAGGGAAGTCCCTTTAGCTTATTTATTAATTGTCTGTGTTCTTGCTGTTGAGTTGTAAGGGTTCTGTATGGATTCTGGATATTAATCCTTTATCAGATATGTGATTTGCAAATGTTTTCTTCCATTCTGTGGGTTGCCTTTTTACTCTCTTCATTGTGTTCTTAGATGCACAGAAGTTTCTAATTTTGATGGAGTCCAGCTTATTTTTTTTGTTGCCTGTGCTTTTGGTGTCACGTCCAAGAAGTCATTGTCAAATCCACTGTTATAAAGCTGTTGCCCTTGGTCTTCTTTTAAGAGGTTTATAGTTTCTGCTTTTACATTTGGGTGTTTGATCCAGTGTGAGTCAGCTGTCACGTGTGGTATAGCAGGCACCTGGCTCTTGTGCAGTGCTGTTGCCGTGCTGGCTGCGTGGAGAGAGCTGTCCTTCCCTGCGCTCCCAGCCCCATCTGAGGAGTAGGTGGGCCTTGGCCAGGATCCTGAGGGCTGCCCAGCCAGCAGGCCAGTCCTGCCCCGCAGGTGTGGGAAGGAACTTCCTGGCATCGGCAGCAAGTGGAAAGGGTCCTTGTGTTTTTTTCTTCCTTAAGAAATAAGTTTCGCTGACCCTACCAATGCCCCGTGAAGGCAAGGAGTTTGCTGGTCGACAAAGCCCAGAACGGGTCATCACCGCCATTTCCCCCAGACCACGGCACTTGTGCAACGTTGGGCTCCTCGGCCCTCTCCTCTTCCAACAGCTGCCAGGCTGCTGCCCCAGCGGGCCTGTCCTGCATCCTGTGGGCCCCTCTGTGCTGAGTCCATGGAGGCCCACGCTGCTCCTGGATGGGCCCAGGGCCGGATCTTGGAAGGGGGCCTCCTGGGGACAGGAGCAGCTGCTCATGTGTCGTCTCCAGCAGACGCGTGTCGTCAGAGCCGGGAGACTGAAGTTGGCCCTCAGGCTGCTCCACTGAGCTGCCCGGCTCTTCCTGCGGTTGAGGCCATGCAGAGGTAGCTGAGGAGCTGGACACCTGGGCTTCAGTCCACCTGCCGCCCTGGGCCTCTGTCACCTTCCAGGCCTGGGCTGGAGGCCATGGGCGAGGAGTGCTCCTCCCGCAGGACCCTGACTGGGGCCAGGACTAGCTGGTCGCAAGCCCTCCTTGTTATTTTCCACGTTTGCGCAGTGTTTTGTTTTGTTTTTAGGTATACAAGTCATTGTCTTTTAGTGTATTCGCAGGGTTGTGTATGACCATCACCACAGTCTAATCTGAGAACTGTTTTCACCGCCCCCTCCAAAGAAGCTCTGCACTCCTCAGCTGTCACCTTCAGTCCTCCCCAGCCTTGTCATCCTTCTGTCTCTCTGCATACTCTGAACATGTGTTGTAGATGAGATCACTGCAGTGTCACCACCCCATCTCTTGCCTTTCTACTCTGTCGTCTGCAACTTGCTACAGTTCTGGACCCAGGGCTGGTGGCCACAGAGCAGGGCCCTGGGCTCCTGGAGGCGGGGTTCCCTTTCTGGGCCCTGCATCTCCCTCCAGCTAACTCCTCTCCCTCAGGCTCCTCAACTGTGGAGCACTTGTCACTGTGGCCTTTGCACTTGTGTCCCCTGCTGTCTGCTTAAGAAACATGAGATTTGGTAAGATGGGGTATTCCTATTTTATGAATAAAGTGTAACTTCTTTACAAATAAGGCATAAATATTTCTGCAATATAAACTTAGACGGGTTGGTTTGTTTCGTCTGTCATTAGAAAATGTGTACTGAAGCTCATTTTGGGCAGTGCCAGCGTAGGTATGTGGAGGAGAATCCAGTTGGTTTTATCCAGGCCCGTGCGTGGACCAGGGACTACACACAGGGCCCTCCCCTCCAGAGGGGACAGGGCGACCATCCTGGCGGTGAGGGAGGTAAGGCAGGTGCTTCCGGCAGGGAATGGCCGTGCAAGAGGTGACCTGTTCAGCGAGTGGCCGCAGTTGCCTAGACCTGCGGGCAGGGACAGGAGGGGAGGCCGGAGTGGTCAAGGACCTCAGACTCGGGGCGGAGGGCTTGGGCCCAAGGCTGTAGGAGCAGCTGAGGTGAGGAGGTCTGGCGAGGCCTGGGCTCTTCCTGGGGAGCTGGCCGAGGAGCCGAAGTCACAGAGCCGCCACTGAACAGACCCCAGGCTCGGGGCTCCCACCTTCCTGACTTGATTAGAGGGGGATGCAGCCCTCACAGCTGGACCCCCTGCTCCAGGGAGCCCACGGGGAGGAGGGCGGGGATGCTGCACTGGGGAGGGGGTCGGTGCTGGGCAGAGGGCAGAGCCCTGCCTCCCCGCACCGTCCCCCAGCTCCCCCTGCAGAGTGTGGCTGGGGAACCAGAGCTAGATCTTCCCCAGGGCCTTAAGATGGGGGCTGACGAGGCACGGAGGACAGGCGTGAGCTGCTCGCCGCCCTCGGGTAAACCCCTTGGTGTGGCCCGTCATTTTTAAGAGCCATTTGTTGGTCACGTTAGGGCCAGCAGGCAGGAGGCCAGGCTTTCCCTCCCGTCTCGGGGACAGGATGAGGCCTGGAGGTCCCTCCTGCCCAGCAGGTTAGCTCTCTCCCTTCACCCTGTGGCCCCCTCTGTGCCCCAGGGTAGGAGGCACACGTGGCCAACACTTGCATCTCTTCTTCCCATGGCAGCATTCAGGGAAAATGCAGTGACTTAACGTCTCCTCTCTGGGTCATAAGGTAACTCCATGTTTAACTTTTTGAGGAACTTCCACACTTATTTTCCACAGCAGCTACTCCATTTTACATTTGGAGTGGGCATACTGTTACTCCCACTTTATACCTGTGGAAACTGAGGCTCACAATGTACAAGTTACCCAAGGTCACAGAGGTGGTGGTGGCACAGTTAGGATTCTGGTCCAAGGCTGGGGCTCCTCTTGGCCAGTGGGTTCTGGAAACCTAAGGCCCAGAGTTTAGCTTAGCCCCTCCAATCTCTGCAGGGAGGAGGGGGCTGGGAGCGAGGTCGGTGTTTGGCACCGGCACTCCCTCCTGTCCTGGGGTGATGGGCGGTCAGGTGGCAGGTCCCCTGTGCCATAGCCCCTAGCCTGGCTGGCCAAGCATCCTCCAGGGCAGTGAGCTGGAGCAGGCAGGTTCACATTGGAGATCTAAGGGGCAGGGAGGGTGCAGAGTCAGGGTTCCCTGGGAGGAGGTCAGGTGACAGCAAGGACACAGACCCGACACCTGGGGACTGGCAGTGAGACTGTGGGCACAGCTTGGCCTGGGCTGCTCTGCAGGATGGCTGTGAGCCCCCCTGTGGACCACGACGTGGAACATGGGGGAAGCTCACAGCACGACTGGGCACAGCTGGCTGCTGGTAGCAAGAGGAACGGGAGGAAGGAAGTTCTGCTGGGCGGGCACCTCCTGTAGCCTCTTGTCCACCCCCACTGCTCCGGGGCCCTAGCCGAGATTGGCAGAGGCCTCTCTGAGCTGTTGGGTCCGGGCAGGGGCTTGGCTCACTCCGGGTCCTGGTGGGATCGTGATCTCATGGGTGCGCCTCAAGACCCCTTTTCCAGGAGTCTTTACAGTTTCCTTGGGGAACCTGGGCTTTGGGGATATCCATCTGGAGAGTGCTGGCTGCTGGGCTGGACTGTGGCCTGGGTGGCGCTTGGGGCGGTCACCAGCGCTGCCTCTTGAGAGAAGGACTCATGGTGCGCTAGACTTGGGGCTCTGTGGACAGCTTGGCGGGAGTGGGAAGAGCCAGGAGACGGCCTCTGTGAGCCTGACCAGCACCTGCTTCTCCAGGGACATGGGGCTCTGGGGGCGCCTGCAACTGGGTGAGGTGCTCCCCAGGGCCACCTTGCTTCTGTAGAGGACTCAGGTCCCACCTCCTCAATCCCAAAGAAAGGATGTGGGCTCTGCTTGGACCGGGCGTGAGTGGCCTAAGCAAGCTAGGACCTCAGACAGTGGACGGGGTTGGGCTCCCTTGAAAGGTACCTTCCGACCTTGAGAGTGCTTCTTTGCCCTTTGCTTCTGTGGGTCTCCGTTTTCCCATCTGACTAGGGGAGTGAGGGGTAAAATGGAGGATTCCCATCCCATCTGAGTCTCGCCTTTGAGCTGCCTCCCCTCTGGGTCTGTAAGCACAGCTGCCTGGTGGGACGGTCCTGCTGAAAGGTCTCAAGGGCCCTTCTCTGTGTTTCTGTCCAACTTTCCTCTTCTTTCTCTCAGGCTCTTAGAAGCTCACTCCTTCCCAAACTTCCAGGATCCGGCAAGAAATGGACAAGGCCTGTTTTCCCTGAATGGCACCTGCTTGGGCCAAGGGTGGGGGTGGAGGGTTCCTGTCCCCAGGGGGTGAGGCTGCTGTTCAGGAGTTTCCTGAGTGGGCCTCTTGTGAGCCAGCGAGCAGATGACAGGCAGGAAAGCTGGGTTCTCGGTAGAGCGTGGTCACATCCCCAGACAAAGGCCCTTGTCTTGTGCTCTCCTGCTTGGCCACCTCATTCTTAGAGGATCTTCAGCCCTGTCGCAGCTCTGCCATCTTAGCTGGTGCAGTGTGGAAGCCAGAGGAGGATCAGAGGCCCCCAGATGGCTGGAGGGCCGTCCAGTGACATTGCCGGGTGAGGACTGAACCCATAACTTGGCAACACAGCCGCATTGGTTGGCCTTCCGACAGCCATCCCTTTTCTGGAAAATGAAATGAGCACAACTAGGTGATGCCCAGCCTTGGAGAAGGCCTGGATTCCTAACCTCTTGAATTGCAGGATGAGGGCCGGGAGGTCGCTGGACTGGGCTGGTTTCTCTTCTGACAGTGCCAGGGGTGAGGGCTGCATTACAGCCTAGATACTCGCCCTGGCTCTCCTAGCACCAGGGCCGCCTAGCCAGGAAACGGGTTGTTATGTGGAGCGTGCTCTCTTCTCTCCCCAATGCTGACAATGCAGGTGGGTGTGCTCTGCTCCTGGACAGAGGTGGGGAGGGTCCGACCTCCGCCTGGGACTCCCTGGAGACCCTTGGTTGAGTCTGCCCGAGCTGTGAGTGCGAGAGATGCAGTTGAAGGCAGAGCAGTGAAGGGGCAGGTGCGGGTGGTGGGAGCGGTCAGTGAGCGCGCAGCGGTGTGCGGGTGCTGCTTCTTCCCCTGGGTGGCGCTGTTGAGACCCCGAAGGAGCCATCACGGGCAGGTCCCTGTGAACCTGGACCAGTTTGCCAGTTCTCCCTTCTGTTGATGACCGCTGTTTACTCTCTGCTCCCTCTCCTGCTTGTGTAACAGGATTAGATAATGCCCGCCTTGTGGTAAGCCACATTTAAGGAAGCAGGAAAGAGGTTGTAACTGGAAGATCCTGACACAGAGATGGTAAAGAAACTTCCATGTCTTTCAGCCCTAGCTTGTTATGTCTTTGCCTTTCATTGGCATTTCTGAAAGCTTTTCCGGAAGGAGGTAGAGCCTTCGTGTCAGGGAGAGGTTGCCAGAAGTCTCATGGTGCAGTTGGTGAGTGAGTCCCGTGACCACACGGAGCTGCAGGGCCGGCAGGGAAACCTCACCTGGGAACCTACTCACTGTGCAGAAGGGGCCAGTGAGCAGCTTGGTACCCCGAGCCCTGGAGCAGTGGTCAGACTAAAGAGGAACGTGTGCCTCCAGGGGGCCCGCTACGTGGTCTAGTGAGAAGAAAACTCTAGAACTTCTGATGATGTCTTTTATGGTTCCCATTGAACTTACCTGTGTGTATTGTGTGTGTAACAGACGGTAACCCTTCAGGGCCGTGCGCCTGTGCTGGCAGCATGGTGGATGAAGGAGGAAGAGCCCCTCTGCTCCTGTCCGGCTCTCTCAGGGAAGGAGTGCACCAGGCGCGCCTGTGCTTTCAGCTCGTGCCTTACTCCTTGTGGCATCAGGGTCCTCCCTGAGGACCTGCCTCATAGAGGCCGTGTGCCTTGTCAGGGCCAGTGGGGATTGAGTGTTCCCGCCTGCGGGAGTCTGGCTCCAGAGAGGGCAGAGGTCGCCACCCAGAGACGGTTCTGAAGGGCACTGGCACGATGCTAGTCTAACACTGGGAAGGCCCAGTGTTAGACCCTCTGAAGGGAGCAGGGGCTGGGGCCGGGGCAGGAAGGGGGGGAAGACACACTCATCCGGGGCGGGGAACCCAGGCCACCTCCCTTGTCCGCTGCTCCCGAGGGACCCCCTCTGCTTGGTTGAGGACAACCCACCCAAGCTCCCTTTCCCAGCTCAAGGGCCGTCCAGGAGCCCCCAGGAGAGATGCTACCAGGTCACTTCACTCAACAAGGGCACTAGGCTTGGCATGGGTGTGGTCCCTTCTCACGTCCCCACCTGGGGGGCAGTTCAGAGACGGGACACACTTTGAACACACGGCAAGGGTGCATGCTATTTCCCCGTTGTGGGCTCACGGCCGGCCCTCCTGCCCTGCCACCTCCATTCTGAGCTGGGCCCAAGGAGGACAGGCTGATCCCAGAGGCCCCCCACAGAAAGGCTTCTGGGAGCCAGGGAGCTTAGTCCTTCCCAGGCGGTGGCCCAGCAAGCCCGCGGCCACGTCGGGGCCAGAACTCGGGGAACCCAGTGCCCCTTGGGTCTGGCTCCTGGGGTCGGGCCCCAGTGGATAAGAAGGGAGGTGGTCGTGGGTCAGAAGAGCTCGGGGCCCCCCTCCTCTGCTGGCAGGTGGGAGGGAGGGAGCACGGACGAGGCAGCCCCTAGCCCAGCAGCCATCATTGCCTTTTCTCCCTGCTGCTCCTCCAGGACCTGGGAAGTGCCGGGTGCTTGGGGAGGGCTCCGTGGGGCAGCTGGGGGAGCTGGCAGCTGCCCTGGAGATGGAGGTGGGAGTCGGAGCTGGGGCTCGCCTCCCTGTGAGAGCCCTCAGCGGGGTCTTTGCACCTGGTGTGGTGGCAGCCATGGCCACCTGCCTCCCCCCGCCCCCCCATAAGCCTCCTCATGTTTGGGGGAGGTCCTCACCCTTCCCCTCAGTAGGAACTTCTTAAAACCATCTTTTCTTATTTCTGGGTTTCTCTCCCTGATATCAGTGTCTAATAGCCTAGCTGATAGAAAGGAGGGGGGAAGTTGTTATTTGTTCTGGCCCTGGCCAGGCAGCCTGGCGGTGCTCCTCATGGGCAGCCCTGGAGGTGGCCTGCCTGCCCCACAGCCCGCCTTCAAGATGTGCTTCTGTCTGGCCCCCTCTTGCCTCTAAAAGTAACCTTGCTATTTTGAAACCACCTCCTCCGGAGCTTTTCTCCCTGCTTTCCTGGATCAGTCACCCTCTGAGACCAGGCTCCTGGCTGCCTCTGTCGTCCC
>NW_020172141.1:5863363-5891687 GCF_003031525.2 Neophocaena asiaeorientalis asiaeorientalis | reverse complement strand
GCAGGACTAGCTGGGATGTTGTTCTCCAGTGGGAAGGAATGTCCAGCTGGATATCCTCTGAGAAGAGCAGGCCTGTCACCGCTCCTCCCTGGAGATGGGCCAGTGGGAAGGCAGGCTGTGAGGGCTGGGCCGAGGCAGCGCACACCCTGTCCTCTGCTGTAATCAGCTGTCTGCACAGCTCTGAGAGGTCCAGGTGACTGAGGAGAAGCACAGAGGGTCAGAAAGGACCGTGGGATGCAGGGACATTCCCTGCTGCCTTCCTCTGCCCCCAGAGTGACTGACTCCCTGCCCCATCTTCTTCCTCTCGCAGCCCACAACCCTCCCTCAGGGCACCATCAACATGAACCAGTGCACAGACGTGGTGGATGGGGAGGGCCGCACGGGCCAGAAGTTCTCCCTGTGCATTCTGACCCCCGAGAAGGAGCACTTCATCCGGGCAGAGACCAAGGAGATCATCAGCGGGTGAGTTCGCTCTGCACGTCTTGGGAAGAGGGGCCCCCGCCTGCCAGCAGCTCCTTGGACCAGGACTCTTAGGCACGACGGCTGGCGTTGCCCTCACTTTCTGCCCCTCGTGTCTCCTCTTCTGAGTCCCTCTCTTCACCCACACTGGCCTCACCCTCCACCCACCTTTGCTTCATCCCCATGTCCACACACTCGCCAGGCTGCCCCTGCATGTCCCGCTCCCCCAGCGGCCTCCCTCTGCTGGCGCTGGCGCATCTTCCCAGCCTCTCTCTGGGCTCCACGCTCCATTCTCACTGCGCTCCAACCATCTATCACTCGTCCACGAGGGACTCAGTTTCCAGAGCTCATCCGACCTCGCCTCCCTCCTGCCTGAAAGCCCCTGGGGCCCTTCTCAGCCCCGCAGCCTTTGCCCCCACCGCCCTGTCCCTCCTTGCTGAGCTGCTTGTCACCGCACGCCCCCTGCTGCCTCTCCCCAGCTCCTCGCCTTCGTTCCTGCCCTCCCCTCGGTCTGCAGTGACCCTCTGTCCCCAAAGTTGTGACGTCTCTGGGAAGCCCTCCCCTGCAACGCGTGTGGCTCCATCAGCTGGCGCTCATAAAGGGTGGGGCTTGTCCGAGTGGAGGAGGCCTGTGTCTCCCTCGTGTGCCCCGTGCCTGCCTATGGGAGTCACTGCAGGGTGACCGCACGCACTGCCTTCCTCAGCCGAGGGGAAGGGACAGAGTTCTGGGTCACCCGCTCCCCCAGCATGCCTTGGCAGGAGGCTTGGGGAAGCCCTAGGAAGTAGAGGGGCCCAGATTTTCAGGCAGCCAATAGGCCAGCGGGCTGAGCTCCGTGCTCTGAGCCCTGCCACATCTGCCTTCTGGGAGCCCTGCTCCTGGGGCACCTGCCACCAGTCCTGTGCACCCAGCCACACACGGTACGTGACACGGTTCGTGACACGGGACGTGACATGGTACATGACGGCGAGCAGGTGCCCCGGCCCTGCCGGGAGCCTAGGTGCTGGGTCATGCAGAATCCCATCGTCCTTTAAGGTGAAAATGAAAACGTGAACCAGAGGGGTTGGGGGGCTGGGCTGGTGATTATTACAGCACAGAAGACAGGGAATGAGAATGTCAGACACTTTGCTTTCAACAGATCGAAGGCTGCTGAGAGCCCTGGCCTGGGGTTCAGGGCTTCGCCTGCAGCCTGCCCAAGGCTGCTGAGTGAGAAAGTGAGAGGGTGGCCAGGAGACCCTGTTTTTGCTGAGGTGGGCGTGGAGCAGAGGCCAGACTCGTGCTGCCCAGGGGCTCAGAGGCCCCCTCCTGGGTGCCAGCTCACCCCAAGTCCGCTTCCCCTGGGCAGAGGCAGGTTTGCGTTTCTGACTCCAGGGCCTAACAGAAGGACCACTTTCACTGCTTCTCCTTAATCCTCGTCTTAGAACCTTGTGGTTTAGGAGGGTAAAGGGTTTTACAAGCCCTCGTTCTGCGGTTGGGAGACTGAGGTCCAGGAAATGAAGGGAGCCTAATCACTCCAGGCGTGAGTGACAGCACGGAGCCATTTGCACGTCCTGGTTCACACTTGCTGCCATGGCCTTGTCTGGCAGGCACGCCTGGCCGAGGTTCCATTGCCCAACTGGATTCCTTGAGGAGATCTATTCCCCGCCACTTGGGAGCTGGGTCCTAGGGAGGGGTCTGGGTGACGTTGGATGGGAAAGGGGTGTCTGAGGTCCCCAGGACAACAGGGAGCATGTGAGCTGGGGCCCAGGTCAGTGATGTAGTGGCGTGCCATGTGGTCTCTGGCCTCTCTGATGGGACCCTCCGTCAGGCACTTGGCAGGGTCCTCGGCTCAGTCCCTGAGCCCCTTTCCCACGGTCACTCCTGTATGCATGTACAGGGCCTGCCATTCCTGTGCAGCGTGGGTAGACAAGGTCATTAGCGGGTGAGATACCAGCTGTGTGTCCTGGGGGTCCCGAGGCTGGAGCCTAGCGTCATGGCTTGGTGGCAAACCCAGAGCCGGAGCCAGTTACCTGACACTCTTCCCCTCCCCTCATCCTGGGCTGGGCCTCGCTGCTTCCTGCCCAGTGCGAGGGCTCCTGCAACCCTGGGCAGCAGCTTCCTCGTCTTCCCCATCCACGGGGACACGGCCTCCTCAGGGAGTCGCCTGGGGCAGTGTGCCCTGGGGACAGACTGTGTCTGCATCTTCTCTCCCTCCTCTGCCCTGCCCTTGGCCTCCTGGGTCTGAGCGCCTGGCAAGGCTCCTTGCTGGGTAACCTCATCTGTGGGCTCTGGGGCCCCCACATGGGTCCCTAAAGAGGTGCTGACTTCAAGGGAGAGGAGTAGAGAACAGTCCCTTCTGCCTTCTTTCCGGGGTCTTCTCTGAATGGAGACCCCCGGACGGCCAGAGGCAGCCGCGTCTGTCCCAGAGCTGATGGCGAGAGTCTCTTTCCCTGTCCCCTCACAGCAGGAGGTGCCGCTCCACCTGGCTCTTCAGAGGAGGTGAGATTTGGCAGGAGTTGGCAAGGGGGCTCTTCAGTGCCTCTGGCGGGGCTGGGTCCCAGCTGCCCCTCCTCTCCATACCGCTGCCTTTGAGCTCTGCCCTCAGAGTTGAGGGGTCCCTCTACCGTGTCCCTGGCGCCCACATTCACCACCAGCCGCGTGTGTTCGTTCCCCGCACTCATCTCTTTCCTGGGTGTATTTTAACGTCTGTAACCCATCTGGGTAGCATCACACACTTCCTGCTGGGCTGCTGTGAGGAACCCCAGTACGGGGGACACGGCCCATTATCTGTGCCTGGACTGGGCATCCCCCAACCTCTGGCCACGGCACCGCTGAGTGGGGCAGGCCGGGCCCACCCTCGCCCTGCGCTCCGTCCCTGAGTCTCCGGGGGCTCCACTTAGTCAGCAGCGTAGCCGCGGTGCAGATCTTCTCTCCTTTCCCGTGAGGCCCTGTCCTGCGAGGTGCACAGGTTTGCCCAGCTCGTTAGTGTTGCCATTCAAGAGCGACTGGGCCAGCGTGCAGAGGCTCCGGGCACCCCGAAGGCTCTGCCCCTCCCTGCCATGGCCCCCGCTCCTGGGGCCCTGCGGGATGAGGTGACTTTGCTGAGCAGTCTCTCCTCCCCTCCCCTCCCTTCCCCGGTAAAGCTTGAAGAGGGGCCCTCTGCAGGCGTGGTTCCTTGGTGTGAACTTCCCAGAGGAAATTCAGCCCCCGTGGCAGGCTAGAAAGCAGGTCTCTTAACCCCACAAGCACGCGAACTCCTTGGGTTACCTGAAGGAAGGCCTTGGAGAGTGCTCGTCTGCTGCTGTACAGATTCACCCGTGGCCTCCTTTCTTGCTTCGAGGACCGCAGGCACAGGACCTGTGCGTCAGGTCTGCACAGTGCAGGCATTGTTCATTCTCTCAGCAAACTGAGAATCCCCTGCTCCCTCTGGGCTAGGCCTCACCTCGGATGCTGGGATGCCCCACACCCAGTCCCGCTCTCCCAGCTGACAGCTGTCCGCAGCACAACCAGCACGGCCCCAGGCTGTCCCAGAAGCCGCTACGACCAGCCTCCACCCCGCCCCTCCCCCGCAGACGAAAGAAGCACCTCTGAGAACTAAAGCCCAGCGCCTTCTCCCTGCCCCAGGCTCGGGGTGCCAGTCATCGCTGCAGCCAGGGCCCTGACCGTGCAGACCCTGCCTTGTACAGCAGCTCAGCCAGCGCCACCAGGTCGTCAGCCTAGGCTGGCAGCAGGCCCAACACGGACCCTGGGGTTCTGGGAAGAAGTGGCCCAGTGTCTCCTGCAGTACCTTCCCCTGTGGAGAAAGCACTGGGGCTGCCCTTCGCCACCTCACCTCCTTCTTTCCCCTTCCTCCAACCTTCCCAGCTATTACGAAGCTCCAGTGAGGCAAGCAGCGGTCATGTCACGGCCTAATCCAGCCCCTGGCGTCAGAGACCAGGAGACAGAAGCCCAGAGGCCTGGGAGCCACCTGGGGTCATGGTTTGGGGGTGGCAGAGCCAGATCTAAATCCAAGCCTCCTGCCTCAGTCCCTGTTCTTCCCACGCTCCCCCATGGCCTTCCCTGCTGCTGGTCCAGCATGTGGGCCCTGGTATGGGTCCCTGGACAGGGTCCCTTGGCAGCTCTGCTGAGCCTTCCCCAAAACCGAGGTGCCCAGCGCCCTCCCTGTGCAAGTCGGGCCCAGAGGTGAGCGAATGAGTCTGGGAGGTCAGATGCGCAGCCCCCTGAAGTGACCCGCTGTGGGGAAGTTCAGTAGCAGAGTCCCGGGTTCCTTCCTCGAGTGGAGTCCAGGCCCCAGAGAAAGGTCAGGGGTAGAAACAGTGCCGAGTCCTTGCCAGGGGCCTGCGGTCAGGCCTCCTGCCGCACCAGCGTGGAGCTCGCCCCATTTCCAGGCCTGAAGGGCCTCCCCGCCTGCGCTGTGGTCATTGTGGGGTCAGCGCCTGGGAGTGGCCTCGGCTCAGTCTGTGCTCGTCCCGGCTGCGCTGCTGGGTTTCCTGCCCCGGCAGTGACAGCTCTGATCTGCTTGGTGCTCTGCCTTGCTCTGGTGCCTGGAGGCTGGGTGGGCACCGGCGGGGTCCTGGTCCCTGAGAGCAGGGTCTGACTGGCGCTCCCCACTCCTCTTTCCCCAGCTGGCTGGAGATGCTCATGGTCTATCCCAGGACCAACAAGCAGAACCAGAAGAAGAAGCGGAAGGTGGAGCCCCCCACACCACAGGTGAGGGCGGGGCTGCCAGCTGGCATCCCCTTGGTGGAGCTGGGGCAAAGAGAGTGCGCCCTAGGAGCTTGGGGGGCTTCAGTACCCAGCCTAGAATAGGGTGCAAGGGAAAAGGGGTCACGTCAAGGGTGAGGTGGCCATCAGCCCTGGGGTCCCTTCCTTCCTTCTGTTGGTCTGTGAGCTGCGCACTCCTCTCCGAGCCACAAGGCGGGACCCCTACTGGGACGGGGTGGCCTGCTGTGGAGCTGCCCCCAGAGGCACCCACCCTGCAGGCAGGGGTTCGCAGCGGTAGCACAGTGCGTGTCCCTCCCCCTGACCGTCCTGCCAGCTGCTGGGGAGCCAGGAGCATGCCGGGAGAGATGATTCTGCAGACAGCAGGCTGAACAGGGGGGCTGGGCAGGGGGGTCCTAGAGTGTCCCAGCCAAGTGAGGGGGGCTCTTGAGGGACCCCACTTCTGCTATGGGCTGACCATAAATGGAAAACACTGGCACTGGCCTTGATTTTGTGCCTCTGCCTCAGATCCCATGAGACCAGAGTGGGAGGTGGCTGGGGTGGTCCCACCAGGTCCAGCCCTTCCCTCCCCGGCTGGCCTGCAGGGGCTCAGGGCACTGGAGGGATTCAGGGACTCAGTGAGCTGATTTGCGAAATGGGCCTGTTGAAGTCTAGTTCTCGGCTACCCATGTGTGTGGAAGGAAGCACTGGGCCCGTCCTGGGTGCTCAGTGCAGTTGACTCTGGAACAACATGGGCTTGAGCTCTGTGGGCCCACTTTATGTGGGTTGTTTTCAATAGTAAATCCTGCAGGACTACACGGTCCACGGTTGGTTGGAGCCGCGGACATGGAGGAACCGTGGATACAGAGAGCCGACTCTAAGTCGTGCTGGATATTTGACCGCTCAGAGGGGGCAGCGCTCCAACCGCTGCTTGTTCAAAGGGCCAACTGTACATGTGATTCCTTTCCTCTCTGCCCCAAACTTTCCTGTTACTCAGTCATCTTGTCTTGCCTGATTGAGCCTCACAGCACCCCTGAGAGTGAACAGGATGGTGATCGGGGGTCCCGTGAGCATCTCACAAGCCCCAGAGCCTGACAGCCCTCCCGTGGAGAACCTGGCTACCCTCTGGGGATCATCAGTCCCTGCCGGCTCCTCTGGGCTTCCCTGAGTGACAGAGGTCTGGGCAGGAGAGGGAGGCGTGTGCTGGCCCGGTCCCCTTTCTCCTGCACGCCCCCTCAGACTCCCCTGGCCACGCCTGCCCTGGGCTGCTGCACAGGCCCTCCTGCTGATGGAGTGTGGCCCCGGCCTGCTCTCAGCCGATGGTCCTTGTCTGCCCTCTGCCCACCCTCCCCGAAGGGTCCCAGGCCAGCATCCCCTTGGAAGGTAGTGTCCCTGGCAGGAAGTTGGCAAAATGGAATTGCACTCGTTCCTAGAGACGGAAAGTGGAGCTTCCTGCTGGGGAACAGCAGACACACAGGCAAATCCCCCAAAGCTTCCTGATTTGAGAGAAAACCCCAGGCGGAATAAGGGTGTTTAGAGTTCCGTCGCGTTTCCATAGCGATGCCTTGGAAACAGTGTTGGAGCAGAGCTCCTGCCTCCAAATAAGGCAAATACACATACAGAAGGCACTTTCTACCAGGCCGGGGAATTTGGTTGTGTCCCTGCTTCCCAGTTATCCCTTCCCCCGTGACATCCTCTCCCCGCAAATGCTGCTTCACATTTTGGGTTGGTAGCAGGAGCCATGTGATTGCAGGGTGGGGAGATCACCCTCTTCCCCGAGGGTCTCTTAGAGCCCAGGGTACTGAGGTCCCAGCCTCCTCTGCTCGACCTACGGCAGGCAGGGTGTCTCTTCCTTCTGCCCTGGCTCCCCTGAGCATCCCATTCAAGGCTGCTGATTTCTGGAAGCTGTGAGCCTTCATCAGGGACAACCCCCTGTCAGTCAGTCTCGTGGAGGGCTGTGGGGCCTGTCCAGAGGAGACTTGGGTCCGGGGGGCGGGGGAGGGTCTCTGGGCAGGCCTCCCCTCCGCAGCCCAAGATGGCGCTGTGGGAAAAGCCTAATGCCTTAGGGGCCCCCGTAGAGACAAGAACCCAAGACCCCATACCTAGCCTTTTTCTCATGGCCCCGGAGTTTGGGATCAAACCGGCTGGGGGCTGGAGGTGTCCCTTTGCTGCACCCCACGCTCTAGGAACTCAGGCGGGCAGGGGAGCCCAGGGTCCTGTTTCGAGGAGGGTGTCGAGGCATTTGGGAGCTGGGGCCTTGGAGCGTGCAGGCACCCCTCAGACATGAGGGGGGATGAGGATCGGGCTGTGGGGGAGAGCAGACGTCCTCTCTGCCGGGGGCGGGGGTCCCAGCAGAGCCCAGCGCAGTGGGGGAGACAGGCTGGCCCTGACCAGAGTCTCCGAAGCTGGAGCCTGAGAGGCACAGGCTCCCAGGAGCTGCTGCTTGCTCAGCCTGTTTGAGGAAAGACTTCCTGGTAACGAGGTGCCTAGAGAGAAGGAGTGATCATCCACTCAGGGTGTGACCAGCGGCCCTTACCTCCCTCTCCCCAAAGCCCAGAGCTGGGACTCGGGTGAGGCCAGGGGCCATGTGTCTCCCAGCCCTGTGTGCAGGCCAGGGGCTGGATCCCCTGTCTCCCTACCTGCTCAGGCTCTTGGCCCTTGCTTCTTGGCGTTTCTTCAAAGACCCATAAAACAGCAGACCTTTCTCCGTGAGTGAGGCCCCACGTCAGGTCCAGGGCCCGGCCCACCTCAGGCCCATATATGTGTTGTCAGCTGCCACCTCTTCTCAGGTATCTTATTTTCCACTCGGGTGCTTGCTGCCGTACCCACTCCGGGTCAGGACCCTCCTTCTCACTGGGTCCCTGCTCAGTTTCCATGCTGGAGGTAGAAAGCAAGGCTTTCTGTGAAACGCCCTCCAGAGGAGCCTGCTTAGCATGTGGAGGCTTCAGAGGCCCCTTGACTGGGGCCTGCCTTCCTGCCCTGCTTCCTCTTTGAAAACTCTTCTCTGCTTTGAAAACCCTTTCTGAGCAGCCAAACAGCACAGACTTTATTATGGCACTGACAGCCCTGGACGTGCAGCTGTCCCGGCCACACAGAGACAGCACCTGGGAGCCTGGGCTTCCCCTCCTTCCTCGCACAGGCACCAGGGATCTGTGTTGGCGTGAGCCCCAGCACCCTCCCTCCCGTGATGGTGACAGCATGGGGAGTGGGGGTGGTGCCATGTGGCCCTGGCCCAGCCCCTGCGAAGTCTGCTGTCCACCCAGCTGCGCTGGAGAGAAGCGACTTTACTTAGAAACCAGCCCCTCTCCTGCAAGCCACGGTGGCTTTGTTCCTGCTGCCACACTGCCCTCCTGTCCCTGCTGACTCGGTGAGGCTTGGCATAGAGGCAGGAGAAAGCAGGGCTACCAAAAGGAGAAAAAAAGCTCCCTGTGGGCCTTGGCCGCCGTCCAGAGAACCCCAGGGCCCTTGTTCTCTGGGGTGAGTCCCCAGAAGTGGGAGCCTGGGAGGGATCTGTGGGTGCAACCAGCCCTGTGCAGGTTGGGGGCCCAGGCCCAGGCCCAGGAGGCAGGTCTGGGAGCGCTTGGTGCTGGGAAACGTGTTCTTTAAGCTCCCAGTCACTGCCCCTTCCATGTCAGGCCTGGAATTTCCTCTGCCTCTTGAGGATCCTTGCAAGCCCACCCCCTACCCAGTGCTGGGCTCACCCCGGGCATCAGAGACGGGTATGCATGTGCCAGGGTACTACACTCATGGCGTGGGGCTGAGAGCACTGGCAGGAAGGCCCTTCCATCATGGGCACAGCGCCGCCCCTCCCCCTCAACCCTTTTTGGCGGCCTCTGTCTCCCTTGGTTGTCTCCCTTGGTCCAGCCTCCCCTCCACAGAGGGGACAGATGCACCGAGCAAGGTCTTCAGGTCACCACCCCCCCAGCTCTGCAGGAGGAGTCTTAGCGCCACCCTGGACCCGGCAGAGCCACGCCCAGCCTCTGAGCACAAACCTCAGGTTGTTGGGAGGGGGCAGGGCAGCGGCACCCAGAACGGCTTCTGCTTAGGAAAGCGTCGCCGCTGGGGTGTGGAGCAGGGGCCCCAGGGCCAGGCTTCCTCGGGTCATTGGAGCTGGCTCTGTTTTAGTCTCAGGAAACTGTCAAACCACACCGTGTTCTTCCAAGTCCACTTCTTCCGTGGTGGGTCAGAGCTCTCGGGAATCTCCAGCTGGGGAGTCAGGTCTGCTAATGGCTCTGCCTGAATGGGCGGTCAGGTGTATCCTGGGTCTGTGGGAAGAGTCATCCTGGCTTTATCCCATCCCAGGAAGCCTGAGATCCTTGCAGAGCTAAGGAAACTTTGGACCTGGTGAAATGCCTGTCTCTCACTTTGGGACACAGAGTGCCTGGGCTTCTTGGTGGCTCCTCAGGGGTGCCCATACAATGTGAAGCCCCCTCTTGGGCCTTTCTCCTGCTCCCGGGGTGCCTGGTGGTGGAAAGTGCTCAGAGCACCACTCTGCCTCTTACTGGCCGGGCGAGCGTGGGCTGCCGCCTCCTCTCAGCCCAGGCATCCTCCCCTGCGGGGTGGTTGGTGAGGGCTGGAGGGTGCGGTGCCCCGAGAGCCCAGCAGGTGGTCCCTGTGTTTTGGGGAAAGACAGCTGAGATGTGCCTCTTTTCTGGGGGCACCCAGAGCCATCCTGCTGGCAGCCCCTCAGCAGCAGGCACCCCAGCGCCCTGGGTGGGCAGGGACTCGGGCCCAGGGCCTCAGCAGGTGCCACAGGGTGGCGGGGGTCCCAGCCCTGCCCTGTCTGGGCTCTAGGCTTGCAGTGTGGCGTTACGGTTCTCTGTGTGCTCTGGCCTTGGACTCTGTGTCTAGCTAAGTACCTCTCACACAAATGCTTCTCCCTTGGGGCAGCACCAGCTCTGGCCTGGGTTCCCACCTGGGGTGCTAGCTGGGGCTGCAGAAGAGAAAAAGCTTCCAGCCCAACCAGGACATCTCTGTTCTGAGCCTTCCCTTCTGGCATTCTGGGCCTCTGACATGGTGTAGTTGACCTCGGTAGCCAGGTACCCGGGCAGCTCAGACCGTGTGCTCCCAGGCCCGCACGGACACTACTCTCCCCTGCAGGAGCCAGGGCCGGCCAAGATGGCTGTCACCAGCAGCAGCAGCAGCAGCAGCAGCATCCCCAGTGCGGAGAAGGTTCCCACCACCAAGTCCACACTCTGGCAGGAAGAAATGAGGGCCAAGGACCAGCCCGATGGGAGCAGCCCGAGTCCAGCTCAGAGTCCCAGCCAGAGCCAGCCTCCTGTGGCCGGCACCCTGAGGGAGCCAGGGCTGGAGAGCAGAGATGGTAAGTGGTGGCCGGGCTGGCCCTCGGGCCCACCTGTCCTGGTGCCCCAGCTGGAAGCACTAGAATGGGCCTCCCGACAGAGCTGGTGCTGGGACTCGGGGCCTCTGAGCCGATCGTGAGCCCCGGGCCTCAGGCTCCCTCACCTTGTGTCCGTCAGCCCCGGGCTGGGCCTGGCCTGGTGTGGGACCTGGGTTGCTGGCCTCCAGCCATTGCCCTGCCCCTCCCCTGTAGCGCTCTTAGTCCTACCTGTAAAGGAGGAAGACAGCACCTGCTCTGTGAGCCCCAGGCAGGTGTCGTGAGAACCAGGATGCTCTGTGATGAGGTCTGTGTACAAGGGGGCCTCTGGTTCCTGTGTCTCATGGCTGCTTCGTCTTCAAGTCCCCGTTATCTCTGGAAGCCCACTGTGTCCTGAGAGCAGCAGCAGTGAGGGCTGTCTCGTCCTGCTCTGTCCCATTCTGCCCAGGCACCTGGGTGAAGCAGGGGAAGAGGATGCTGGGGAGGAAATCGTTGGCATGACTGCGCTTCTCCACCTAGCACTTGGAGTTGCCTGAGCAGAAGCGGGGCGGCAGCCTCAGCCTCCCTCGTCCAGACCCTAGAGGGCTCTGCACGAGACAGGCTGGCTTTGCCCTTTACACCTGTCCAGGCCACTAGAGGCGCATGGACAGTTGGGACCCAGCTCGTTCAGGTGAAATGCATCTTGTACGGGCTCTGGGCAGAAGGTCCCTCAGCCCTCCCCAGGCAGCACATGCCCATCCACATCCAGAACCGTTCACTCCTCTCACTCCTGCCAAGGTGCTTCTCTGCCCGTCCCTCCAAAAATGTACTAAAAGGTTGCATGGCTAGTTGGCCCCTGGATTCCTCTTTGATGTTCGGTAGGAAGTAGTTGTTGCTGGGACGTCTCTCCTGGGAGAATCCAGCTCTCCCAGCGGAACCCCCAGTCTGGAAGCTCAGGGAGCCCCTGACAGTCTGTCAGCGGCAGCCCGGTAGGGAGAGGCAGATAAGGGTAAGTTCCTCTCCTGGGGCTCTGCCCTGGGGGGGCCACGCCAGCCTCTGGAGGTGGGAGGTAGAGAGGTGGCCTGTTTGGATCCGCGTGCCTTCTTGGAAAGTCCTCAACCAGAGGTGGCAGCCGGCCCAGCATGTCTCCTGCCCCTCTTCCAGAGGAGAGCACCTCGAGCAGCGAGCGTGT
This sequence comes from Neophocaena asiaeorientalis asiaeorientalis, assembly GCF_003031525.2. Classification (NCBI taxonomy): domain Eukaryota; kingdom Metazoa; phylum Chordata; class Mammalia; order Artiodactyla; family Phocoenidae; genus Neophocaena; species Neophocaena asiaeorientalis. Next base: position 5,880,042 of record NW_020172141.1, on the reverse strand, counting down.
GGACTGTGGCCGCAAGGTCCGGGTGGAGAGCGGCTACTTCTCCCTGGAGAAGACGAAGCAGGACGCGAAGGCCGAGGAGCAGCCGCTGCCACCGCCGCTCTCCCCGCCCAGCCCCGGCACTCCCACCAACAGGTACAGTGGCTCCGGCCCGCCCTCCCGGGAGCTTGGCCGTCCCCTTCCTCCCCCAGGTCCTCAGCCCTCTGGCCGAACCGTCTGCAGTGGCTCCTTCGGCTCCCTGGACACAGCCAGCCGGCCGCCTACCCACGTGGACTCCGGCAGCGCTGGGGGGCGGGGTGCAGAGAGACCGGGGCGCGCCTCTGCCTTTAAAGCCAGCAGGCAGTATGCCACCCTGGCCGACGTCCCTAAGGCCATCAGGATCAGCCACCGAGAAGCTTTCCAGGTGGAGAGAAGGCGGCTGGAGCGTAGGACTCGGGCCCGAAGCCCTGGCAGGGAAGAGGTGGCCCGTCTGTTTGGCAACGAGCGGAGGTAAGGGCGGTGGGGGGGGCGACTGGAGGGCCATGTGCTCGCAAACGTGGGTGCACACTCTGCCACCCTTGCAGCCCCTGCCGTGCACTCACACATTCTCTTAGACACACACCCACCTGTGCACCCTCACACACTCGTGCATTCCGTCACATTCTCGTACACCCTCACACGCTTCGTTACATGTTTCCTCCCCGCGCCCCCCCCGCCCCAACACACACACACACACACACACGAGTGCCTGGGGAGAGACAGGGTTTGGAGATGGGCCTGGGCCAGGGCTGGTGGAGGTGTGGGACTTGACTGTGGTCTGAGGGTAGGAGGGCCCTTCCCTCGTTCCCCCGGAGAGTGGGAGCCAAGATCTTGCAAGGTTCCGTCTCGGAGGCTCCAGGCCCAGGCCCGGCCCAGAGCGCCCCAGTGCCCCTGCCAGTAGGAGCTTCCACTCCTGAGTCTATAAATGGAGCGTCTGCCCAACAAGAGGGTTCGCACCCAGCTGCTTGGGCTGCTGGCGGGATGTGAACCTCTCGAAACGATTCGTGTTCTGGAAAAAGAAAATCCATAGTTTTCATTACATTTCCAAAGAAGTTGTTTTCTAAGAAAGAGGTTCAGACCCAAGTTCCACAAGTGTCTGTGGAGTGTCCTGCTGCCGCCCTCCACCCGCCCAAGCCCAGCTCAGAGTTGGGGCGAGCTAAGGGGACAGACTGGGTGGCCCTGGGCTCCCCCTCGAGGGGTTGGCTGGGAGCAGGTTGCTTTGCTCTGCTGCTCCCTTGCTTCTTAGCACCACCTGCTCTCCCAAGTGTGCCCTCCAGCACTAGGAAGAGAGAGAAGGAAACAAGATGCCTCAGTGCTGGGGAGGGGGAAGCTGACCTGTACTGGGGGGCGCCGCGCCTCCAGTGTCTGTCCGCCTGGTTCATTAGTAACCTTGAGAGATGTATGACCACCCTGGTATGCAGGGGCAGAGGCGGGGGCGCAGAAGCAGGGCGGCTCCTCACGGGAACTGCCGGGGACAGCAGAGCCGCAACATAAACCCCAGGCCGGACCTGGGAACGGGAGGGCCCTGCTGCCAGGATGGACCCGGGACGGGGCCGAGGCTGTCCTGAGCGCACTTAAGTATAAGTGAATGGACTTGCCAGAAGTATAAGTCAACGGACTTGCCAGATGTAGGCGGCCAGTCTTCTTGCTGCAACCTGGAGGCCCCTGAGCGGGCAGCTACACCCTGGTTTGGCGGGGACCAAAGAATTAACATTCAGCGCACCTGCTTGGCTTGGAGTTCCCCTCTCAGCTAGCAGCCCAGGTTACACGGCATCTCTGGGGCTTTGCTTCCGCCTGCTCTTTGCTACCACGGGGATGTGCTTTCACCTGGTGCAGGCTGCCCTGGGGCCCCTCCGCGCTGCATCCTAACACTGTCACGTCACTTTCCTACTGACCCCTCATGACGTCTGACTGGCTGCTGTCACTCTCCGAGGCCTGCTCTCTGGTCCTGAGTAGCCACCCCTCCCAGTGCTGGATTGGATTCCTGTCTCTGGTGATGTAGAACAGAACCCCACATTGGCAGGACGCCGGCCACAGCTACCCAGAGTGGCGGCTGCCCGGGAGCCCGACTGGGGGACCTCAGGGGTGGGTTTCCTGACGAGCCCTGGCCCGGAAGTAATCCTTCTCGGGTGGCGAGCTGCTGCGGACTGAGCGTGGGGGCCCTGGCCCTGGTTGAACTGCTGGTGACTGACCCCAGAACCAGCTGCCGGCGGTCCTGTCTGCGCCTTGGCTGGCAGCCTGGAGAGGTCGGGTTCCGTCCCATCACTGGCCCACCTGGGAGGCCTGTGCCGTCACACCTGCAGGGCTTCAATGGACCCAAGTTTCAAAGGCCCCACTTGGCAGAGTCAACCGTGGCTGACTCCCTGGCAGGTGCCGCCGCCCTGTCCGCTCCTCTGACCCCCTCGCGGCCATGGCCGGCTCGCAGCATGCGATTCGCCTGTGCCTTGCCGGGCGCTGCTCCTCGAGGCCTTCCTGGGGCTTTCTGGTCCCGGGGTCAGTTGGAAGAGCTCTCGTTCTGCATGTGGCGGCACCGAGGCCTGTGAGCGGGCCTGGAGTGTCCTCTAAACCCGGCAGGTCGGTTGAGGACAGGCCACCTTAGCCGCCCGGCCAGCCCGAGCACCCGCGAGAGCTCCCCGTGGTTCCCAGGCCCTCCCGCCGCCCCGGCTTCCCGCGCTCGCTCGCTCCCCTGCTGCCCCCTCGGCCGCACCGCTGCTGGCCCCGCAGGCTGCCTGAGGACAGCTCTGTCCTTGGAGGAGACTCGGCGGGAGCTGAGAGCGCCGCAGGCCCTGGCTTCACAGGGAGCCGGGTCCCCAGGAGTTCTGCCTTCCTGAGGAAGAAGCCCTGAGAGCCGCCTGTACTGTGCGCCTCCCGAGGGCGAGCTGGCCTCCGGGGCCTCGGGATGGGGGCCGGTTCCCCCACTTCCTCATGGAGTTAGACTTTAGGCTTCTGGGCCCAGCGGCCCTTCACTAGGTGCCCTCGACTCTGCTGCTCGTCCAGATGCAAGGACAGCCCTCCGTGTGAGGCGATCTCGGGGCGCCTGCCTGGGCGGCATCTCTGGGAGGACAGGCCTCTGGCCGGAGACACGCGGGCAGCCCCTGAGGGCGTGTCCCCCATGCGGCTGCTCGCGGCTCCTCACTGGTCGCGCTCCTCAGTGATCACCTCGGGTTTTTGCTACTTTAATTCTTTGAATAATTTTGATTTACCATGATTTGATTTTTACAAGCAGTCCTTTTCTGTTTATTCATTCTCCAGCCTTATTTTCTTTCAGGTCTTGCCCCTCTCCACCTCCTCCTGCTGTGTCGCTGTGTGACGTTACTCGCCCCTCCTCCGCCTGCTTCGCTCCCATCTCAGCTCCGTCTCCAGCCGTAGATGGCCTGACGATGCCGCCCGCCCTTTCACACGAAATCAACTTGCTTTGTTTTTAATTTGGGTTTTGATTCTTTTTACTGTTGGCAGAAACAATGTTAATTCGTGGGTCTTTTTCTTGCTAAATTTTGGATGCCCTGGGGTGGGGGCCGCATCAGACCTGCGAGGAATGTGATGAGGACGGGGCCCTCCGAGGTGCTGGCTGCCTTCTGATGCGTCTGGCTCAGGAGAGGGTGCCGAGCGCTGAGCGTGTGACTGCCGAGTTCGTCAGCACGGCAGAGCGACAGAGCGTGCGGGGACTCCAGTGTGGGGGCTGGGAGGCGGAGGGCAAGGAAGCGTCTGGTGGAAGGGAAGGACCTTGCCCATGAACTGCTGGCAGCCCCCCAAAAGGGCCCCCTCAGCGGAGGTGGGAGAGGGAGCAGGGGTGTCCGAGGCGAGCTGGCTGAGCGAGCGGTGTGCACTGCCGGGGCCCTGCGCGAGGGCAGCCCGGAAGCTGGGGCGAGCCAGGCGTGGGGTGTTGGCTGCGGGAGCCCCTCCGAGACTCCGGACCACGTCCCCTCGGGCTCTGGGGGACCCTGTCTCCCCCTCAGCCGCCTCATGCTCTCTCTTGCAGGAGGTCCCAGGTAATAGAGAAATTTGAGGCCTTGGACATCGAGAAGGCAGAGCACATGGAGACCAACGTGTCAGCCGGGCCCTCGCTGTCCAGCGATACTCGCCAGGGCCGGAGCGAGAAGAGGGCCTTCCCCCGGAAGCGGGTGAGCGTTCGGGCTCCGGGGCGGCGGGGGCAGGGTCAGCACGAGGCCCCCACACCCACCGAGGCCCCACTCACACCCGGACGATCTTCTGCCCGGCCTCCCGCTCGCATCTCCTGGTTCTCTCTCGGGTCTCTCATCTCCTTCCCCATCTTGAGGGTGAGGCCTGTCTTCTGCGTCTTCCTCTCGGAACTCCGTCCAGCTCTCGTGAGCCTTTTTTTGGTCCCAGGTCGTAACCAGAGCCAGTCTCTTCATCTCTGAGGCAGTCGGGCCGCGAGGCTGAATACTTTTCCTTCCTCTCTCTTTCGGGTGGTGGCCACAGCCCCAGTTTCTCTCTGCCCAGTCCCCAAGGTGGATTCCGCTTCTGAAACCCACCTCTCCTGGGCCACCCGCCTCTCGTGGCCCCCCTGAGTCTGCCCTCCGTCTTCCTCCTGTTCTCTCTGGGCTCAGAGGGGCCCTAGTGCTCACTGCACAGAGCCCAGCGTCTTCCCTCTGTGACCCCACGAGGCCCGGGGAGGACGGGGGCCAGGAGAGCCACGTGGCTGGTGCGTCTGCAAGAAAAGGCTGCTCTCCCACCAGGGTGGCTCGGCCCCGGCCGCGGGCAGCTGGAGGCGTGGGACTAGGAGTCTGGGCGCAGGTCCTGTCCTCACGGGCAGAGGTGCTGAGGGAGCCCAGACGGCAGAGTGCCCCCTCCTCGTCCGGAACATGGCCCTGCAGCCCGGCCCTCCCGCAGCTCCGGCTGCCCAGGGGCTGGCTGGTGCTGACGGGGCTGCTCTCTGCCACAGGACCTCCCCAGCGAAGCTCCTCTCCCGGACGCCTCGGCCTCCCCCCTGTCTCCACACCGAAGAGCCAAGTCACTGGACAGGAGGTCCACGGAGCCCTCCCTGACGGTGAGCCCGGGCGCCCGCGCTCCGAGGCCTGGAGACGCTGCTCCTGCTGCTTCTGTCCCCTGGGCTCTTCGCTGCTGCTGCCTGTGCCTCCGCGCTGGCGTCCCTTCTGTGCACGGGCCCCACGTCTGTGCGTGGGAAGCAGGTGCCGTGTTTCTGCCCCTTCTCTGGGCTGCGTGGGCATCCTGAGCTCTGAGGTCCCAGCGGAGGCGGCCACCTGGCCAGAGCGGCGGAATTCTGGCTCCGGGGAATCAGGGCCACAGGACGAACCTCCGTTCTTCTTGTTTTGGGTGTTTGTTTCTGTGACATTTTGGAGTCGGGAGCCCCCCTTTTGCTGGGCACTTGTCTTGTTCGTGGGGTCACCACGGAGGGGGCCCAGCCTTCGCTCCAGGGCATGGGGGCCGTAGCCATCGGGTGCAGGTAGGGAGTGGTCAGGCGGGTCGAGCGGGCCCGTCGCTCCCTCGGGGAGCCCCGAGTGGCAGGCCAGCGTTCCAGGAGTGAGGACAGCTGGCAGCTGTATGGGCCCTTCTCTGCTTTGTCCTCAGCCTTCCGAGGAGCCTGGGGCTGATGCCGCCCCTCCCAGGCGTGGGGCCTCCAGCGGCAACCTGACTTGGAGCCGTGGGGCCAGGGTGGAGGCTTTCTTGCCTGGAGTCTGGGTTTCGCTCGCGGGTTTGGAGCAGAGGCTCCAGGACGCATGTGGCTGATGGGTGTCCCACTACGTGGCATGTGTTCTCTTAAACCCTCCTTGGGTCCTTGGAATAGAAAAAGATGTCACAGCCCCGTTCTGGTCGTGATGGCTGTAGAAGAGCACATGGGCCGAGGGGAGCAGTGGGCCACATCTCTTTCCACACTGGCCTTGCCTGCACCCCGATGTGTGACACAAGCCAGGCCCAGGGGGCTGCCTGCCTGCGGCCCTCGAGGTGCTCTCAGGCTGCTCCTCAGGCTCTGGCGCACAGGTGCCAGAGGGAACAGCAGGGACAGCGCCCCGTTCAGTGCCTGCGCTCCTGGTTCTGCTTCTTGTAGGGAAACGGAGACTCAGACTCATCTTGGCAGGTCAGTGGCCTGAGGGTCTTGGCAGGCTTGCTGCTGTGTCTTGCTTCACACCAGGCGTGGTCTCTGCTCTCAGTCTTCCTGTGGCCTCTGTGAGAACTTCTCAGCTCTCCTTTCAGCCATCGCTGCACAGCTTCCCTCCACGCGAAATGCCGGGTGACTCTGTCTGGGCCGTTCTTCTCTGCCTTCCGGGCGGCCCTGCGGGCGCAGCAGTCAGGCAGCCCCACTTGTGCTGCTCACGGGGTGAGGGGGCCTCGCCCTCCTCGAAGACGTGCGTCCGGGGAGCAGCTCTGGCAGCCCCTGCCAGGGTGAGGGGCCACGGGGGCTCCTCTGGCAGGTGGATAGGCCCCTTTCCGGGGCCCCCTCATTGGGGGAGAGAGAGCTGCCTTGTCAGTCACCCTTTACCCAGAACCGGGACACCGATGCTTTCCTCTCAACTGTTCTTTTTTTTCCTTTCTTAGCCCGACCTGCTGAACTTCAAGAAAGGCTGGCTGACCAGGCAGTATGAAGATGGCCAGGTGAGTGGCCAGAGCTGCTGTGGTCCCTGAGGCGCCGGGGAGCAGGCGTGAGGTTCAGCTGGCCTTGTCCCTGCGGGTGTGTGAGCGCTGGCCCTGTCCCCCGCCTCCAGCACACCCCCTCATCTTGGGGACCAGGGTAGTGGCCGAGACCCCATCTCCTCAGAACTGGGGGTGCAGTGGGGGTGGGGGCCGCCGGCCTGCCCGCTGCCAGCGCAGGGACTGTTCTCCTGCTCCCGATGGGGTCTCAGCATCAGGCCTGGGGACGTGCTGCGGCACTGGCTCCCCACCTGGTGACCTTTCCCAGAAGTGTCCCGAGAGCCCAGGCTTCCCCAGGACAGGAGGGCCTTCTGGTTGTGGGGTGGAGCCAGTAGCCAGGGTGCAGTCGCGGCTCTGCGGGGAGCAGTGGACTTAAGCAGGAAGATCGAGCCATTCGTGGCTGCTGGGGTGGAGGCCAGGCCTCCCAGGAGGCGGAAGGATGAGCCTGCGGGTCCCACCGAGAGGCCCGTAGAGTCCCCTCCCCGCTTCCTGAGTGACCGTGCCCAAATGCCCTCTTCTCTCTCTACCACTTCAATCCCCTTGGCCCTGCCTGGAGCCTCGAGCCTCCCCGCCTTGCTCCTCACGGTGAAGATTTGGGAGGCCAGCCGGTTGGGTTGCTCCTGCCGGCGGCAGGTGGGCGCCCCTCTGGTTAGCCAGGGGGTGGCCGTGGCTTGCAGGTGGCCTCCTTTTGGCTTAGGGGCCCAGCGCCTATCTGCAGCCTCTGGAGCCGCAGCCCCGCTCAGCAGCCACGCCTCTGCGGGCGGAGCACACGCAGCCTATGGCCCACCATAGCTGTCCGCACCGCCTCGTCGCCAGGGAGAGGTTGTGCGCGCATGGCTGCCCGTGGCCCGAGTGGAGTCCTGTGTGTGTCTGCCCCCAGCGGGAGGGGCCGCCTGCCCTCTGCGTTACCTGTGCCCAGTGAGGTGCCCCAGGACCCTGGCTGTTGGGTGCCTCAGAGTGGGAAGTGTGGGAGTTGAGTCTTGGTTTTCCCTTCTCTTTCAGTGGAAGAAACACTGGTTTGTCCTTGCTGATCAAAGCCTGAGGTTCTACAGGGACTCGGTGGCTGAGGAGGTGAGTGTCTCAGCTCCGTTCCTCTGTAGGGACAGGGGAGGTCCAGGTGGCACCGCTGTTCCTGGGCCAAAGTCCCCTCCGGGTGGACGGGTAGCCCAGTCCAGATCTGCAGAGGAGTCTGATGTTCCCGGGGCTGGTTCCTGCTGGAAAGTGGGCTCTCTAGGCCCTGCTTTCGGCACCCAGGTACGGGGGTTTCAGTGGCTTTTCTTGTCTGTGTTCTTTGAAGAACACTGAAAGACGTCTTGTTTTAAAACTCAGGGTGAGTGGTTTTGTTCTTTCTATACAGAGATCTTGTGGTGAATTGAGTCTTTAAAGAACCGAACTAAATCTTGCCCCTTGTTTTCTGGACAAGGATGGGACGTGGCAGGTGAACTTGGCCAGCCTGGTTGAGAGTCCTGATTCCATGGTCGAACACCAAACAGAAGGGGCTCTTTTTTTCTTCACCTACAAAAAAAATCATCTATTTTGAGCAACTTGGAAGTCTGTTTCTGCACCTTTTCCCTTGCATTCCACTCCAGGAATCCTTCAGATATACTCCCACATGTGAAGAAAGAGATGTGTTCCATGTCAGTGGTTCCTGCGCTTCTATAACAGCAGGAGATCTGAAAGAACCTAAATGTCTAACGCTAGGGGCTGCTTATATACCCTGACACTAAGTTCTGTCTGGACTGCAGTGGAAGGACGTTAGTGACACAAGCACAGATGTAGAGCAGTGTGGGTGGTGGGTCTCTGGGGGAGCCTAAGGTCAGGGGCCACAGGAGCATGGGTGTTTGGCTGTTCTCAGAGCATGGTCTGTGGACCCCTGGAGACCCGTTCAGGGATTCTTCTGTAACAAAAATAGTGTCATAAAACTGCGATGCCATTTCCTTTTTCCGTTGTGTTGGCCTTTGCACTGATGGGTGCCTCAGCCTGGTCACGCTGCAGGAGCAGGTGGCTGGCCCCGTGCATCCTTCACCGCCACGCACTGTGAAGTTACAGAAAGGGCCGTAACCGAGCAGGGAAGGCGCCCCCTTCGGTAATACTCTGTGACGTGAGACGGGAGGTTGGCAGAGGTTGCTCTGGCTGCTTGTCCAGGTGTGACGGCCGTCCCGGGGGAGCACTCGCCCGCTGCCTGCGCCGCCCGCCCCGCCGGCCACCTCTCCTCGCGGCCCACGGCCTCTGCCTGAATGGACGACGCACAAGTGCTCGCTCGGTTTGGGTGTTCGGCAGACGTTTTCTTAAAAATGAACCAAGTGAGTCTCTTCCTTCAAGGAAAACGACCGACGGAATTGTTACCAGTGATTCCGTTTGAGCTTCCAAGCAAAACTGGAACTTTGGAAAACTTGTGTTCACCATCACTAACTTGACAGTCTCCCCCGAGCTTACAGACTCTCCTGACTGAACAGGTGGTGATAATAACAAATGCAGTGTTTGCTCCTGTACAAGGAAACGTCAGTATCTGGGGGCTCTTCCAGAGGACGAGACAGTGTCACCAGATCATGTGGGGGTGAAAGACCCCCTCAAGGAGCAGGGTAGAACCATGGGTTCTAATGCAGCAGAGGACAGAAAGTATCCCCTTCGCAGTTCACCTTCAAGAAACTACCACTTGTCAAAGGAGAACAGCCACAACTGTCTTTTTGAAAAGACTGTTAAAATTCACTTCCCTTTTCCAATCCCGTGTCTGTGTGAGGCCAGACCGTCTTCATATGCTTCAACCAAGACATGTCAACAGGGCTTCCCTGGCGGCGCAGTGGTTGAGAGCCCGCCTGCCGACGCGGGTTCGTGCCCCGGTCCGGGAAGATCCCACATGCAACGGAGCGGCTGCGTCCGTGAGCCATGGCCACTGAGCCTGAGCGTCCGGAGCCTGTGCTCCGCAACGGGAGAGGCCACAACAGTGAGAGGCCCGTGTAACGCAAAAAAAAAAAAAAAAAGAGTTGCAAAAATCTCTTGCTGTTTTTTTTAAAATGATACTTTTTGTTAAAAAATGAAATGGGTTTGTGTACTTCAATGCATAAATTTTTTTCAATTTTTTTTCCTAATTTCTAATAAGGCAGATATCATCCGTAGGTACAACCCACATAAAGAGAAGCTCTTTGGCACCATCAATTTTTAGGAGTGTAAAGGAGGTTTGAGAACCAGGGGCATGGGATGTCTTTGGCAGGATGTGTGAAAAATGGTGGTGTGGATGCTTCTAGGTGGTGTGCGGTAGGCAGCGCCCTGCCTGTGAGCATGTACAGTTCACGGGGCACTGGCCTTTACTTTCTAAATCCCTCATTTTCTCCGCAGGCGGCTGATTTGGATGGGGAGATAGACTTGTCTACATGTTATGATGTCACGGAGTACCCAGTGCAGAGAAACTATGGCTTCCAGATCCATGTGAGCTGGGTGGGGTTTGCAGGGAGGCTGAGTGCAAGGGTGGGGCCGTGGGCCTGACCAGCTGGTGCCTCATCCTGTCCCTTCCTCTGCCCTGGAGCTCCTCACCCCACCCCCAATCTGTGGTCTCAGCAAACATTAAGACATTAGCATCTTTCTCTCAAGGCTGTCTAAAAGGGTTTTTTTACCAAAGGTTCTTTCTTTTTCTCCCATTTTTTAAACGCTGGAGTTCAGGCTAGTTGGAAGGTTGTGGGATGTGGGAAGTTAGAGTGAAAGTGTTGAGTTCTTAACTCTCAGGGTGCTGGGTTTTTATGCACTTGTTCTGTCCTTCATTCATCCACTTACCCACTCACTGGAGTCCTTTCTCCCCACAATCTTGTGAAGGCCTCCCAACGAGCAAGGCATTGCCCCGTCCTCAAAAAAATAATCTGATTGGACAGATGAAACAGTCCTCACTGGCCATGTCATCAAAGCTCGGGGTTCAAGGGCTGCTCAGAGGTAGCGAGGCTCGTGGTGAGGGCACCGGCCCCCGGCTACCGTGTCTGCCCTCACTCTGATGCCACCTGTAAGTCTGAGGGTGCCCCAGACCACCCTCACATTTGATAATTTGCCAGAAGGACTCACAGAACACAGGAAAACACCGTACTTGGGACTGTAGATTTATTTTAGCAGAGGGATACAGATTGGTACCAGCCCAAGGAAGCAACGCGTGGCGAACTGGACTGAACAGGAGGGCCCTAAATGAAGCTCTCGTGCCCTTGGGGACGTGTTTCCCTCTCGGCGCTGACATGTGATGACACACAGAGCTTCCAACATGGGAAGCTCGCCCAAGCTTCAGGCCTGGTGCCAGGCCCAAGCCTCTGTGTCCAGAGTTTTTATAGAGGCTTCATAACTGATCAACTGAACTGCTGTCCACATGGTCAAACGCAAGTGCCAGCCCCCTCTCCCCCAGAGCCTGGCTGATGTCGCATGGCCAGAGCCCCAGCCCTTCACCGCATGGCTGGTCCTTCTGGTCTGGCTAGCCCCACTGTGCATCACAAGGGCACAGGGCAAAGGCCAGACCTCCCTTGGGGAAAGCTAATTCTTCCCCCATGAGAGCCTTAGGCGTGCGATAGGAACCAAGTGGCCTGACAGCTGTCACACTGGGGCTCCCCGGCTGGGACTCCTGCAGCGTCACCTTCTGACATTTGGGCCCAGAGACTCAGCTGTATCTGTGGATTCAGCCTAGATGCAGCATGTGGCAATGACTAATACTAACCAAACTCAGAGGAGTGAGTTCAGATCTGAAGGCCCATGAATTCATTAAAAGGAAAAATCCAGCCCCCAGTCCACCAGGCTGCAGGGCATCCGTGGGGGGCACCAAGTCATAGCTGAAGGTGGCGCCAATCTGATGCCCTTCTGCCCCTCGTCCCTTTAGGAGGAAAAGATATGCTCAGTGAGCTAGACCTCTAGCCTCCTCTCTGTGGACAGATTTGGGGATGGTGCCAAGTTCTGGCATTGTGGGCCGCACGCTGAGCCCCCCCCCCCCATCTTTTTTTTTTTTTAATTTATTTTTGGTTGCGTTGCTGTGCGCGGACTTTCTCTAGTTGCGGCGAGCGGGTTTCTCATGACGGTGGCTTCTCTTGTTGTGGAGCATGGGCTCTAGGCACGCAGGCTTTAGTAGTTGCGGCTTGCGGGCTCTAGAGTGCAGGCTCAGCAGTTGTGGTGCACGGGCTTAGTTGCTCCATGGCATGTGGGATCTTCCCGGACCAGGGCTTGAACCCGTGTCCCCTGCGTTGGCAGGCGGGATTCCTAACCACTGTGCCACCAGGGAAGCCTCTCACCTCCCCATCTTGAAGGGCAGGCTTCTCTGGGCAGGGCACCCTGGGGGTATGCGTCCATTCCCATCACTGAGCAGGTTACATCATCATGTTCTAAGAGGTCACTTTCTGTGCAGTAAGGCCGTGACCTGGGACTCTCCTGGTCACAGATGGGGCGTTTCTGAGTCACCTGTGCTCCCTGGCTGATGTCGTCCACCAGCCTGACCCCTCGTCACTTTACCTGGGTGGGGGGCAGTGAGCTTATGAGTTCTGGGGCTTTCTCATGAGCCCCGTGGACTGGGAGTTCTAAGTCGGGAGAGATGGCGCCCAGCACGGGAGGCCAGCTTCCTGGAGGGACTCGGCCTGGGTCACTAGGGAGCTTTAGGATCTCGAGGGGCAAAGCTGTCCCTGGCCTGGCCACCAGACCTGGTGGCATCTACCAGGGGGCTGAGTGCAAAAGCTGGCGGGTTGGCATGGGGAAGCCCTAAGTGCTGAGTTGAGAGTCAGCCTTGCCCCGAGTTGTGGAAAGCACCGCAATGTGGAGGCAGCTGAGTGTCTGTGAGACGCATCTGGTGGAGCAGCAGGGACGGGAGGCCAGGTGTCTGGCAAGCGCGGGGCGCCCGGGAGAGGGAGGGGCAGGGTCAAGGGCTGGAGACCCAGAGTGCGGCGAGCCGTGTGCGGGAGTTGGCGGAGCCTGCAGCGTCCTGGCCCGTGGTGCGTTTGAGGCCGAGATGGGCCCTCTGAGACCGGTAGACAAGCAGCCAGCGTGTGGGCCTGGGGCCGGGAGAGAGCTCGTGGCAGCTGAGAACTGAGGTTGTGGGAGAAGGTGGCCGAGGTCACGCTCCATAAACGGCACACCAGGAGCAGGAGACGGCTGGGGGGGCCAGCACTTCAGGGAGCCCGGAGGCCACGCCCCCCCCACCCCGGTTGGCCTGCGTTGGGGGGAACCAGAGGGAGAGAGGAGTGGACGTGGGTGGTGGGCTGTGGTCTAGATGGGGCGTCAGGCGGGGTCTGGGGTGGGCCGAGGTCACCCCGTGCCGTGCTGTGCTCTGCAGTGCCCTGATGCTCTCTTAGTTTTGGCCCCTGGCCATGCCAGCTCCTGTCCTGAACCCATCTTGCTAACAGTGTCTTCCCATCAGCTGTTTTGCTGACGTCTCATGGGTCCATTTATGAGTAGCCTGAGCAGCTTGAAGAGTTCTGATCCCCTCACTTCTGTAAGACAGGAGCCCATGGGCTCAGAGGCAGGGGAGTGGACTCTGTGCAGCCACCACCCACATCCCCACCCGCATCCCCACCCCTCCTCAGCTTTGCTGGAGCCGCGTGGGCCGCTCAGGGCCACAGGGACTGTGTCTCCAGGCCACTCATCACCCACTGCCCATGCTGCCCCCTCCTGTGATGTCCTTTATCTTGATTGGCATCCCACCAACTCACCCAAGTGTGTGGGGGGTCCAGGGATTGTCCTTGAGGTGCCCCCCCACACAAGCCTGTCAGTGCTGCACTGTGCATGCCACCTCCTCCACCTCTCTGAAGCCCCTCTCATCACCTGAACAACCAGCCCGGCCGCCCAGCAGGTCTCCCTGCCCCTCCTCAGCCCAACAGACACAGCCTCCATCGGGCCCCAGCCACCACTGAGCCTCGTGCCTGCCACTCCTGTCCCCGGTCACCCCGTGAGCCCGTTGTGCGTGGTTGCACGCCCCAGGCCCACTCCCTCCACCTGGGTCATGCACCCCTTCCCCGTCCACTCGCCCACCCTCCCTAGCCCTGCCACGCCCTGGCCCCTTCCCGCTGCTCCCCGCACGCACGTTCTCCTTCCTTCCAGTCTGCGAGCTCCTTAAAGAGCAGGGAGTGTCAGTAAAAGTAAAGGCCTGCTGGGTCCCGTGGGGAGGGGACGCCCGGGTTAGCCACAGCCATGACAGTGTTTGCGGCTTTGCTCTCTCCTTTGCCCTCCAGCTCTGTTCATCCCGAGTGGGGCACATACCGCACTCCTGGGACGGCCACCTGGCCGCCAGCCTCCCTGCGGGGCCTTCTTCAGGGGTGGGGAGGTGCCAGTCACTGCTAACTCCTCGTCTTCTGTGTAGACAAAGGAGGGCGCCTTCACCCTCTCTGCCATGACATCTGGAATCCGGCGGAATTGGATCCAGGCCATCATGAAGCACGTCCGCCCGACCTCTGCCCCAGACGTGACGAGGTGAGCCGGCAGGGTGCCCGAGGGGCCAGCACGGCCTTCCCCCGCCGTCCTTCAGTCCGCTGCCCACTCACTCTCCGCTTGGCCTTCTGGGTTTTCTGCCTCAGGTTACCCCTCCCCCTCAGGCCTGGCCGGCGGGAGAAGCTCCCCAAGGGCCCGGGCACTGAGCCACGGCTGGGTGAGGGCGGCTCCAGATGCCGCATTCACAGGCCACCTAAGCGTTTCCTTTTCTTGATCCTTCCGCCTCACTCCTGAATCTGCTGGATTTCCGTGCAGCCGTGACAAAGCTCTCTTTGCATCTCTTGGTGCTGGAGGCCAAAGTTGGGAAACTGTTCCCCGTGTCAACATCCATGCTTCATAAACCTCGTGATTCGCCCCACACCTTCCTCCTCCTGCCCTGATGGTTAGAAACCTGCAGTTTTCATTTTACAAAAAGCAGAGAAGCTCCCCGTGTGTGGCTGGTGCTGTGATGTCGAGAACTCTGCCGCCCTGATCCTCACGGCTTTGGCGCCTTCGCCGGTTCTGAGAGCCTCTTGCTTGCGGTTTTCGGTCCGGTCGTTTAAATGCTTCTTGAGTGACTCTCTTGTGTTGGAGGTTGTGCCCAGGGGGCGACCCTGGTGCCCACGGAGCGCTCCTTGGCCCAGGGCGGCCTCACACCTTGGTCAAGTTCTGGCCTCCTTGCTAGTGACCTGCACCTCTTTGAACAAGGAGGCAGGAAGGGACCCTAAATGGAGGACTCTTCTCTCCAGTCCTCCGTCCTGTGTTGTCTGTTCGATTGTTTGTTCATTCCTTCATTTATTGCACGAACAGAATACCTGGTTGTTCCCGAGTCTCTACGACCAGGAGCAGAGACCAAAGCTCTTTCCGGGTACTCTGAGGAGGCTGCGTGCGGTGGGTCGGGGCCCGGCTGGGGTTCGTTAGCCTTGGGATGTCGCAGGTGTGTGGCTCTGGCCTCAGAAAGGGCAGGAAGGACGCGCTCAGGCGACACATGGCTTGGGAGGGGCGCCTCCCCTCCGTGTTGGGGCCACAGCCCATGGGGACAGTGTCCTCCTGATGAGCAGTGTACTCCGGGGTCAGCCGCCTCGCAGCCGGGGTGCTTGCCTCACCCAGTTTGTTCCGTGTGGGCTTTTATACTTTGAGGAAAAGAGGGATTTTTTTAGTGCAGCAAGGCCATGCCCCGGGAAAGTTATTGGAAACAGGTACGGATGTCAGAAGCGTGGGTTTGAGCTGCACACCGCGGCCCCCCGGGTGTGCAGTCTGGTGGGGAGTCGCAGGGGCTGCTTCTCCTGCGGATAGTGGCGGGTCCGGCTTGTTGTGTCATCCTAATGGCTTATGCAGTCCGAGGCCTGGGCCAGCTCTCAGTTCAGTGGCGTTGTTGAAAAGGTCCGTTCTGGAGAAACTGTGTGCAAGCGTGTGGTCTTGACTTGGAAGCTCCCAGGGCCGCCTCCCGGGACAGGGAGGATGCTTCTTTTGCAGGCTCCCTTCTCTTTGGCCACCTTTCAAACACAGGTGCTCCCTGGAGTCCCCAAGGCCCAGCCCTCGCCGCGCTGGGGGTCTTCCCACCCTGTTTTGAGGGCTTGGGCGGGACCAGAGGCCACTCGGCTCGGGCCAGGGTCGCAGGCTCTTGTCCTTGGAGCCCGGAGACCTCTGCCTCGGACGGCGACAACCAGTGCCCTACAGCACCCTGCCTGGGGACCTCCGCTGTGGGGCAGGTGGGGGGAGGCGCATCCAGCTGCTGGGCAGGCAGAGGTGCCCTTGAGTGTCCTGCTTCCTGCTCACCTCTGCCCCGGGTGGGCTCAAGTCCTGTTCAGTGAGCCCCTGCCTGGTGCCGGCTCGTGGCCCACAGGTGGTCCCAGGGCCATCACTCTGATCCGTCTGTCACGCCAGCCACCCAGAGTGGTTTTTCAAAACACAGACCTGACCGTGTTACTTAACCTGCTTATCAAAAACCCATGAGCCTTTCAAGGGAAGCGGTTGTTGGTCTCGCTTGTTCCGTCACCGCCGGCCCAGTGCCTGCGTGCCGTGGGGTCTACCTCCCACGTGGCCTTGTGTGGGTGTGGCCGTGCCCGGCGCAGCCTGAAGGGGCTCGCGGCCCCCCCATTATCATCCTGCGGGAGACCTCTGGGCCGTTGTCTGCGGCTCCTTTTCAGTGCCACTTGGGGTTCCCTCCACAGACGTGTCAGTGAGTCAAGGCAGAGTCTCCCCCTTCCTTGTGGGAGCCACAGCCGCGTAGAAAAAGGCATGTGGTGACAGCAGGGAGCTGGGCCCTGTCGCCGGGAGCCCCGCCTGACCAACTGTCTCCCCCGCCCCAGCTCGCTGCCGCAGGGCAAAGACCGGAGCAGCTCCCCCTCGGAGACGAGGCTGCGGGAGAAGCAGGACGGGGAGCCCGGGGAGCCAGACCCCGAGCAGAAGCGGAGCCGGGCCCGTGAGCGCAGGCGGGAGGGCCGCTCCAAGACCTTCGACTGGGCCGAGTTCCGACCCATCCAGCAGGCCCTGGCCCAGCAGAGAGCCGGCGCCCCGGGGCCTGCCACCACACGGCCCGAGGCGGAGCCCGGCGAGCTGGAGAGGGAGCGTGCGCGGCGGCGGGAGGAACGGCGCAAGCGCTTTGGGGCGGTGGACGCGGCTGACGGGCCCAGCGTCGACGACAC
>NW_020172141.1:5843818-5863332 GCF_003031525.2 Neophocaena asiaeorientalis asiaeorientalis | reverse complement strand
GCATGGAGGTTGACCGGGGCCCGGGGCCGCCCGTGACCGCTGACCTCAGGACCCAGAACGTGCACGTGGAGATCGAGCAGCGGTGGCATCAGGTGGAGACCACCCCTCTCCGGGAGGAGAAACAAGTGCCCATCGCCCCCCTGCACTTGTCCCCTGAGGATGGAAGCGACCGACTGTCCACTCCCGAGCTGACCTCTGTGCTGGAGAAGGAGGTAATGGCCGGGCGGCATGGGCAGGGCAGCTCCGTGCAGCCACCTTCCCCGGCACCCGCTGTGCCTAACCCGCCCCAGGGACTTGCAGGCCCTCAGGCAGACAGACACGCGACAGCCCCCCCCCCACCACCGCCTCCCCGCCGAGCGCAGTGCAGGCCTGAGGCATGCTGGGGTGGGGGGTGGCAGGGAGGGCACCGGGCCCTTCTGGAGACCAGAGGAGCGGCACTGACACTGAGAGCCAGAGGTGCCAGAGATGGGGCGGGTGGGCTGCAGGCCAGGTGGGGCCCCGTCTGCCCTGCTTCCGCCACGCACTAGAGGCTGGGGGCGGAAGAGGTATGTGAACAGAGTTAGCTTTCTGTCTGGACTGGGCAGCCCTGCGACCCTCAGTGAGACCTGATGGGTGCGGGGCAGGCAGCAGGAGGCGGGGCTGATTCTAGGTATTGGGGGCAGGACGGGCCTGCTGGGGGGCCTGGCACGAGCCTCCTCCAGATGCAGAGGTGGGTGAGCGGTCCCCGCACTTGGTAACGTGACATTTCCCTTCACGAGGAAGCGCCCAGAAGTCAAACCTGCAGAAGCTGGGCCGTGGGTTTGTGAGTCTGAGCAGAGGTGCCACGGCCAAGGAGGTGGAGTTCCACCTGCCTCTCAGGAGTCCTCAAGGATGCGATTCACGTGTGCGCTTGACTTGGGTGGCTAACGAAATCACAGCTTGGCCGCTGGCCTGCCTTCACTTCTCATCCTCTTCTTATTTGGTTAGGTTCACGAGGCTGACGTTTATCACTAGCATCAACGCTTGGATTTTTTCCCAGTTTTTTCCATTTTCTACGCCTGTTAATACAGTAATAGAGGCAAGATGTGGAAAAGTAACAGTTCAAACTCACATTGCTCTAAACAGCCAAAACGAGCCTGCAAGTCAGCAGGCCACACACTGGACCCTGAGTTCGTTTCAGACGGCAGGGTCTGAAAACCAAGGTCCGCGTGCTGGTCGGCACAGTCTGCTGCACGCCCAGCTCCCTGCTTGCCACGGCCCGGCAGCTGGGCACGTAGGCAACGTTCCAGAGAGGGGCAGATGGGTGATGGCTGGATTCACAGCCAGTGACAGCAGGAGTGTGAAGCAGCTCAATTCTTGAGGACCTCTTCTCACGAACAGAATTTTATATGAAATCCATTGTATCCAACTGGTCAAACAGGGTTTCCCCAGAAGCCAAGGTCGAGCCTGGCGTGAGACCTGCCCTGGGGCAGCACAGGCGTGCTTGGCCACGCTGAGGACCCCCAAAGGACCCAGTGGGCAGTCTTCCCTCTGACAGGGGCACGAAGTCCTCATTTCCTGGTGGGGTCTGCACCTGGTGGATCCTCAAGCAGGTCCACGTGGAGCTTACGTGGCTGCCCAGGTTGATTCACAGCTTGAGCTGGAACCTTGGGTGAAGACCTGATGAGCACATCCACCCAGGTGTGGCCGCCTGCAAGGCCCTCGGAGGCGCCACTGAGCTCCAGCCCAGCTGGAACTGGGCACACCACCGAGCGCCCGTGCCGTGCTGCTGCTCCTGTTACCGCCATTTTGCTTAAAAACGTGTGTCTTTTTGCCAACAGTTGGAGCAGAGCCAGAAGGAGGCCTCAGACCTTCTAGAGCAGAACCGGCTGCTGCAGGACCAGCTGAGGGTGGCTCTGGGCCGAGAGCAGAGCGCCCGGGAGGGCTATGTGCTGCAGGTAGGGCTGCGGGGCCGCTACGGCCCTCCAGGCGCCCTCGGGCTTCAGTGTGCAGGACCCAGGCAGGCTAGGAACGTGCAAAACCGAGTGCCAGGCCTCTGGACGCCTGTGCCACTGGAGCGGGCTGCCTGGGTCTCCTCCTTGTGCAACAAGTTGGAGGATCTGCCTGAGCCCTCTACGTCGAAGGGTTTTTTAGATGTTTTCAATAGTAGTCCTTCTCCTTGGCTTCCCAGAGTCCACTGTATATTTATCATCAACATCACGTGTTTGCATGTTGTTTCTAACTTTGCACAATGGCAGCGTTAGTCCCACTTTACAGATTTAAGGACTTGGGTTAACAGCCACATGCCTCCTTTTATGGCCAAGCCCATGGCAGAGCTAGAACTGGTTTCCTGCCCCTGACCGTGTCTGTACCACACCTACAAGGCAGCCTGGGGCTGTTACCACTAGCCTAGTGGCCCATTTCTTACTTTCTGCCTAGGCTGAAGTTTGAGGGGGAAACATGGCCGCCCAGCCCTGAGCCAGCCTGCCCAGTGGTGTGGAGGGGAGGGAGGGCAGCAGCCTGAGTCCTGAGCTGAGAGTCCAAACCTAGCGTCTTCCTGCAGAGGCTCATGCAGCAGCAGGCATGCCACAGGCATCTTGCCAGGCAGGAGGTCACCTGGATGGAGCAGGCCGATGTGAGCCAACTCTTCTGCAGCGTTTCAGGCCCTGCTCTAGTTCTGGGGTATAAAACAACACTCTCCTGCCCCCTCAGCCAACGTGCAGTGGGGAGAGGTAACTGACAGACGAGGGGGAAAGCAAGACAGGGCGATGGGACGGAGAACCCGAGCTCTTGGCCAAGGCTGAAGGCACAGCATTCAAGTCAGGGTCCTGCACTGACCAGAACCCGCGGCGCCCCCTCCCCTGCAGCATCAGCCTCCTTGCCTGTGTAGACCTAGACTTCGTCCCCGAGGGCTCTTCAGACTCTCAAGGACCCAGAATCTCCGTGATAAGTTTTTGCATCAGCATTTCCAGACTACACAGCACACTAGCTTCCTTGGTCCGAGTGGATCGTCTGGGCGGAGTCTGCCCTCCTACCTCTCTCTTCATGCCCTTTTTGTGGCACGTTTCTTCTGCCTTCCTTTCCCCCTAAGCTTTGGCCATGGCCCTGGGCACCCCGTGTCCCCTGGACCCTCCTCCTTAGCCCTTCAACCATAGTTGTCGCCATGCCCAGTTCAGACTCTGAGGTACCGGAACCTGGTGATGGGGGGCACCCCTCTTTCCTGCATGTCTCACTCCGGGGCTTTCTGAGTCATTTGTGCAGACCCCGCGGGCTTGGGAAGCATCTTTTTAAACCCTGGTTTGGGCCGCCATCCTACACGCACTCATTTCACACCAGGTGGTAAAAACCCTGGCGGCAGAGTTTGAACATTACTACCCTGTCCTGTGTCTGACCTGGACGATTGCATGAGCCCGCACTGAAGCCCATCCGTCAGCTGACACGCTAACACCTCCCCGCCAGGGCAAAGGACAGTTTACTTTTAACCTCCCTACGTGCTTTGACAATTCTTATAATCAAAAGTCTGAATGAGCAAGGGGCTTTGGGGTTAAGGGTGAGAAGGATCTGCAGCTGGGGGTGGGCTCCGCGCCGATGGCCGGGAGGAGCTGGCAGGGTGTGGACGTGGAGTGTCTAACTTACCGTAACTGAGTGTCACATCTGTGGCTTCCCCACCAGCACACCTGGAGGGAGCCACAGGCAGGCCAGTTCTTAGGCTGAGCTGTTCTCACTCCTTTCACGTTCTTCTTTCTTCCTGCGTTAATTAGTTCTGTCTGTTCTGCATGCCTTTTAGTTTGGGGAGTTTCGTTTCAATTGTGTTTTATTTTCTGCATGCTTCACTTTCTTATTTTGAATATGCCACAAAGGTTTGTTTGTTTTGTTAACTCTCATATTTCACTCCATGGTTTGCGTTTTCCCCTTCGTTTTGTCTTCTTGCAGGTAGAGATTAGTTCTTCCTGTTACTGTAGAGGACGGGCTCCACCTCTCACAGGAAAATGTTTCGGATGTCACCTCGCTGACATCCGCCAGCGGTGCCTCCCTTCCTTCTCCCCTGTCCCAGAAGGAAGTGGCGTCGTCACCGGTCCTGCGCTTTGGTGGGGTTTGTGGTCTGGAGCTGTGTGCCTTTTGTTTTGCAAAACAAACAAACGGATGCTTTGCTCTGCTCCCGCCCGCCCGCCCTCCCGTCCCTCTTGCTGGAGTCTCTCGTCCCTCAGTCTTCGTTTTGCTTATCAGTGTGCTCCATTATTCAGTTTTGTTTGGTTTATTTCTCCTAGAAGCTGTTCGGTTAGAGCTGTTTTGAATGTTAATGTCCATGTTTTCTGTTCACCTGGAAGCAGCTACTTACCAAAAAAAAAAAAAAAAAAAAAACTGAGACGATTTGTTAGTTGTTTTTCTTTTTTTTAAATGAAAATAAAATTGTGCAGAGGATAAAAGGCAGACCCACCAAGGAGCCTTTCTGTGGTTGACCCTGGCCAGAGGTGTGACACTCAGAACTGGGAGGCCGAGTGTTACTAACCCGTATTTCATCGGTTTTTTTAAGACTGAAGTGGCCACCTCCCCGTCCGGCGCCTGGCAGAGGCTCCACAGAGTCAACCAGGATCTGCACGGCGAGCTGGAGGCCCAGTGCCAGCGCCAGGAGCTCATCACGCGGCAGATCCAGGCCCTGAAGCGCAGCTACGGGGAGGCCAAGGACGCGATCCGGCACCACGAGGCCGAGATCCGGAGCCTCCAGGCACGGCTTGGCAATGCCGCCGCCGAGCTCACCATTAAGGAGCAGGCACTGGCCAAGCTCCAGGGCGAGCTGAAGCTGGAGAAGGACAAGGTCCGCGAGCAGCTGGAGGAGCGGCAGCACAGCGAAGCCGCGCTCAACGCCCAGCTGCGCGCCAGTGAGCGGAAGCTCCAGAGCGCGGAGGCCCTGCTGCTGGGGAGGACGCAGGAGCTGCGGG
Source organism: Neophocaena asiaeorientalis asiaeorientalis (assembly GCF_003031525.2). Taxonomy (NCBI): domain Eukaryota; kingdom Metazoa; phylum Chordata; class Mammalia; order Artiodactyla; family Phocoenidae; genus Neophocaena; species Neophocaena asiaeorientalis. The sequence goes on along the minus strand of NW_020172141.1, from coordinate 5,858,434 downwards.
ACCTGGAGAGGCAACAGGCGCTGCAGCGGGACCGGCAGAAGGAGGTGCAGAGGCTGCAGGAGCGCATCGCCGACCTCAGCCAGCAGCTCAGCGCCAGCGAGCGGGCCCAGAGGCTGATGGAGGAGAAGCTGCAGAGGAACTACGAGCTGCTGCTGGGGAGCTGTGAGCGGGAGAAGCAGGAGCTTCTGCAGAGCCTGAAGGAGGCGGAGGACAGGGCCAGCGCCTTCGAGGACCGGCTCCAGGACCACGAGCAGCAGATGGAGGTCCTGCAGAAGGAGAAGCTGAGTGCCAAGTCCGAGGGCAGCGAGGTGGTGCACCGGCTGGAGGAGCAGCTGGAGATGAAGGAGGCCAGCATCCAGAAGCTGGCCGAGCACGTCCAGAGCCTCCGAGACGAGCGGGACCTGATCAGGCAGCGCTTCCAAGAGCTGATGGGCCGCGTCGCCTTGTCCGACGGGGACGTGGCTGCGCTTGAGGAGAAGCTGAAGGGGAGGGAGGCTGACTACCAAAGCCTGGAGCGCTCCTACAGGAGGATGGCCAGCCAGCTCCAGGGCGCGCACACACGACTCCAGGAGAAGGAGGAAGAGCTGAGGTGCATCCAGGATACGCATGAGAAGGCGCTGGCGAGGAAAGAGCGGGATCTCCAGGATGTGCTGGTTAAGATGACTGCCTTGGGGAGCAGCTTAGAGGAAACAGAAGTGAAGCTCCAGGCAAAGGAAGAGATCGCAAGGCAGTTTGCCAAGGAGTCCTCAGAGGACGCCGAGGAGCCACGGAGCTTCTTGGAAGAAGCCGAGGAGGAGGACGGCATCGCGCGTTCGGGCCCACAGCTCCGGGCTGCCAGCGCACCTCCGGGGGCTGCCCTGGGGGAGGAGCACAGGGACAGCAGCCCGAGGAGAGAAAAGAGCCCAGTGCCCCCAAGGTCAGAAGTGTCCGACAGGGAGGGGCACCTGCAGAGCACCTCAAAGCCCGACCAGGGAGCACCCGGCCTTAAGAGGCAAAGAATCCGGTTCTCCACGATCCAGTGCCAAAAGTACACCCACCCTGACGGGTCTGAGAGGACCTGGACCAGCAGCACGTCCTCTGACACCAGTCAGGACCGCTCACCCTCGGAGGAAAGCATGTCGTCGGAGGCCACCCCCAGCTCGCTCCCAGCGACCAGCGACTCGGACACCTACCTGTCCATCATCCACTCCCTGGAGACCAAGCTCTACGTCACCGAGGAGAAGCTCAAAGATGTGACAGTGAAGCTGGAGAGCCAGCAGGGCCAGAGCCAGGAGGCCCTGCTTGCTCTGCACCAACAGTGGGCTGGCACCGAGGCGCGGCTGCGCGAGCAGCTCCGTGCCAGCCTGCTCCAGGTCGCCGCGCTGGCCTCCCAGCTGGAGCAGGAGAGACAGGCGAGGGCGGAGGTGGTTGAGAACCACGTGGAGGAGCTCGGTGACTTCCGGGTGAAGAACAGCCAGGCCCTGGCTTGCCTGGAAAGCTGCCGGGAACAGCTGCGGTCGCTGCCGGCTGACGCGGGGGCGGGGCTCCTGGCCGGCGTGGAAAGCTTGCTGGTCGGTGCCATCCAGGCCCTGGGTCACCAGCCACCTCCCGCAGGGGAGGCGGGTTTCTCGGAGGAAGAAAAAGCGACCTCACGGCAGCCACCACACCTGCCGGAGCTGAGCGACCAGGAGCAGCTCCAGCTCCTTTCTGATCAGATAGCCCTGGAAGCCACGCTGATAGACCAGATAGCAGACTCACTGAAAAACACCACCTCCGATATCTCGCACGTGCTCCTCGAGATCTCTCAGTCCGGAAAGTGGCCGCTGGAGTCCGAAAGTACCGTGACCTGTCCTAGGGCCCCAGTGGATGCCTGGGCCAAGAAGGTGCTGGTGGATGGAGAATTCTGGAGCCAGGTCGAGTCCCTGAGCCGGCACCTGGAGACGCTGGGCGGAGAGGCAGCCAGTGCCTCGGGAGGTGGGCGGCCAAACGCCCCGCCAGCCCCGGTCCCTGCCCTGGCCGACGCCACGTGGGTCAGGGCGGAGCTCAGCCTTGCCGTGCATTCGGTGAGGGGGTCCCTCCACCGCAGGCTGCAGAGCATCCAGGAGACCCTCCAGGGGACACAGGCAGCCCTGCAGCAGCACAAACGCCTGCTGGGGGAGATCCTAGGGGCCTACCAGACACCCGACTTCGAGAGAGTGATGCTGCAGGTCTCGGAAACCCTCCAGCTTCCAGCAGGTGCCGGAGATGGTGTCCAGGTGTCCTGGACTGGGAGCCTGCCGGAAGAAGTACCAAGTCATCAGGACCCAGCTGGCTCACAGGCTCTCTGTCCCTTGTCCAGCCAGAGCTCTGGGGCCTTGGTTGCTATTCAGGAAGAGCTTGCCCTGCAGCTTAAAGACAAGGCCAGTCTCTTGGGAGAGATCTCTGCCACTTTAACCTCACTTCTCTCTGTGGAGGCAGTGCGAGACTGTCAGAAGCTCCTCCAGGCATCCCGGCATCTCTCCCGTAGCGCTTGTCTGGGAGGCCTCGGCCAGTATTCTTCCTTATTAGTTCAAGATGCGATTATTCAGGCTCAGGTGTGTTACACAGCCTGCAGGGTCCGGCTGGAGTACGAAAAGGAGCTCCGGGGCTACAGGGAGTCCTGGTCGGGCGGGGGGGCCCCCTGTCAGGAGCACGAACACGCTGTGGGGGCCCTGAGGGAGGAGTACGAGGGGCTTCTCCGCAAGCAGAAGAGCGAGTACCTGGAGCTGATCACCATCGTTGAACGGGAGAACGCGGAGCTCAAGGCCAAGGTCGCCCAGCTGGGCCAGCGGCAGAGGTGCCTGGAAGAGGGGCAGAGTGAGCGCCGTGAGAGCCTGGCTGCCCCACGAGGGTGGTTTGAGGAGTGGAAGGTCAGCTACCCAGGGGAGCGGCTGAGCCGGGCGGAGGGTGCGCCGCAGGCTGCGCGCGGCAGGGTCCTGAGCCAGCTGGATGCCTTGGCGGGGGACAGGCAGGACCTGGAGAGGCAGCCTGTGGACCAGGTGCAGACCCTGGAGGACAAGTTCCAGCTCAAGATCAGGGAGCTGCAGGCCGTCCATGAGGAGGAGCTGCGGTGCCTGCAGGAGACCCTGCGCCACTACCAGGGGCGGCCCCCTGCCGCCCCACCAGCCCATGGACCCCCGTCCTCCAGCCGGCCAGCTGAGGGGGAGGCCGACTCCATGGTGGGGCTGAAGGGGCGCATCCAGGAGTTGGAGGCCCAGGTGGACGTCCTGCGGGAAGCGCTGGAGCACAAGGACCTGGCGGGTGGCGCAGCCTCACTGCGGGAAGAGCGCCAGAGGGACTTTGAGAGCCTCAAGGTTTCGAAGCAGAGCGGTCGGGGGGCGTCCAGTGCAGGCGGAGCTGGGACACGGTTCTTGGCTCCAAGTCACCGAACAGCAGAAGGAGCTGATGGGCTGTTCCCCGCCTGACCTCCCACTGGCTGCGGTGGGGTCCCAGCAGGGCCTGGCAAGGCAGGGTGGTGGGGAAGCTCCCCCACTGCCCCCACCTCCAGGCTGTGCAGACCTGGACCTGGCGAGGGTCCTCTCCTTCCTGCTGTCCTAGCAGAGCAGAGTTGGGCTTCCCAAAGGCTAGAATGTTTGCAGTGGGGTGTTGAGGGCCACTCCCCGCCCCAGTTCTGTGGGGACAGATGTCTGGTGGGAACCCTGCGTGGGAACGGCTGCTCTTACAGGGAGCACAGCCTTATTTGCTCCAGGGGTTTTGAGAAGTGACCTTCCCACCACACCCCGACCCCGTTTCACACCCATCTTGGTAGACAGGATTCCCAGGCCCTGGCCCACCAAGGTGACGTTTCGGGCCCTGGGGCGTTGGGCTGTGTGGAGCCGTCAGGGCAGCCTGGGCTCTGGGCTTCGTCCTCTCGGGCTTCTCGCCATCCCTTGAGCTGCATCCAGTAGACGCCAGGCTCTTCCCGTGCCCTCGGTCCCCAGCCCCGTCCTCCATCTGTGAGCCGGCAGTGCGTCCAGTACTGAGGGCAGCCCGGCGCTGCTGCGACAAGTAGGCGGGCCGTTAGTACCTGCCAGGCCGTTTCCACTGCTCTGTTCCCAAGTCAGTCCAAACCTTTTGAAGGCCATTCTGGATCCCAAGGAAGCTTCAAGGGCTGTTGGAAAGTGCCACACAGTCCCCGTGCGGCCGGCGCACACCAGTGCCGCGTTGAAAGTAACTTCCCAGCCGCTTCCCACAACACCCAGCGCGTCTGCGCAGCAGGAAACTCACACAAGGCCCAGACTGGCTCTCACGCCCATCGGCACGAACCCGGGAGGGAGGAAAGCCCTGGGCTGACACTGGGGGCAGGCTCTGCCCCGGCGGTGATGCAGGCTGGGGCTTGGATGCTGCCTGCTGTGGGCGGCGTCCTCTGTCCTGTGCCTATTCTTGTTGGGCCCTGTGAGACACGCAAAAATTACAACCAAAACCGCTCTCTTGGGGCCCGGTTGACAGCTGTTACTTGTGCAGATTTTTGCCCAGGTCAGGGAGACTGGGGTCTTGGCCTGAGGGCCCCTCTTCTGATAGCTGAAGGCTGGTGCTCTTTCTCACGACTCTGCACCGTGGTTGCCGAGGAACTTTGATTGATCCCAGGGATTACTTACTGGCTTAAAAATTAGATTGTTTCTTAAACACATATACTCTCCAAGGAAGCAGCCAGTCTTTAAAGACACCTTAGTGTTTCTGTAGGAAGAATTTTGACCCTTATCTTTATTCTAAAGCCCTCAAATCAAACTAAGACCTTGCAGCTATGTGTTAACCAAGAGTCCACGTTGAACCACAGCATGCGAGAGGGCAGCGCTAGGACCCTCCAGTGTCCCGGGGTGTGAGGGCAGTGAGAGGAGACAGCAGCTTCCAGGTGGAGCCCCTGCAAGAAGAAAAACGCCCAGTGCGTGGTGCACAGCACTTAAGACCACTTCCCCAGTGAAGCAGATCTGTCGCAGGGAAGTCCAGACTCTGACCGTGAGTTTGAAAAATACTGACCGGAGAGTCTCAGAAGGGCCTCTCAGTCACCGTGGGGGCTGAGACAGAGGTGCCCACACACGGAGGCTGGATTTCTTGGTACCCTTCCTTGATCCCATGTGCAAGTACAGTATACTTGGATTTGGAATTACGTGCCCACATTCTTCCAGTTTTTAAGGATCAGTGAAAGGTGCGATCCCTACTTTGAAACAGATCTTGCAAGGGATTTAGACAAGAAATGTGCCTCCACGCACAGAACAGCTGCACAGACCACCCCTCATACCCACCCACCCCATCAGCGAGACCAACTGATAAGCCAGGCCTGGGTTACTACACAGCAAGGGGGTGTGGGGTGGTCTGAGCCCTTCTTATTAGGTCATGCCTGTGTCCTTCCCCACACCCATGTCTAGGTCAAACACCAAGCCAGGCTGCAGCGAGGCACAGACAGGTTTGGAGAGCAGCTCTTCCGTCGTGGGTCTTGGTACAGTTAGCAGAGGCACTCGTTAATTAGCGCTCCCTCTTTGTACTCCTTCCAAAGGAAAAGGAAAAGTCGTACACCCTAGCCTAATTTCCTCAGTGGACGCCTGAGAGGTTCAGTGACCCGGTGAGGGCGGCCAGTTGGGCAGTGGCAGGGCTGGGCCCCCTGGCTCCGTGCACTGGGCTACCCGCCACCCGTCACTCACAGGACGGCCTTGGCTCCCTGCGGCTGACAAAGACATTACTGTTCATGACTGTGCTTGATGCCCATGAAACTCAGACCAGACGCGGCCAGCCTCTGCCCGTTCACTGTCCTTCCCCTTCCTGTCGGTCCATAAAGGTCCAAGATTGGCTACTTTAAATTCTACTGCGGCCTTTTCCTGCCCACGATACCAGCTCTTTCTACAGAGAAATGGGATGCACAACCACCACAGAAATCAGGCACCCTTTTCTAAACGCTCTGGGAGCGTGAGACACGCAGGAGCAGAGTGAGTCTCCAGACAGCTGGCGCGGGGCTCAGCTCAAGAGAGCACCTTCTCTGTGCCAGGAGCCTGCAGGGCAGGGCTGAGGTCTGTTCAGTAAATAGCAGAAGAAAAGTCCGTAAAGCCTCTTGTGCACCTTGCAGGCCACGTGCGAGCGAGGGTTTGCAGCCATGGAAGAAACACACCAGAAGAAGATCGAAGACCTGCAGAGGCAGCACCAGCGGGAACTGGAGAAACTGCGGGAGGAGAAAGACCGCCTCCTGGCTGAGGAGACCGCGGCCACCATCTCAGGTGGGAGCCGCTAACCCCGGGGACGGGCGGCAGGGTCCCCCTGAGCTGATCGCACAGCTCTGAGCAGTGACTGGCCTCCTCACCATCTTTCGGCTGAGATTGAAGCCTCGTTACCCACGAGAATTCTTGGACAGTTCTCTTGGGGGAAAGGCTTGTTTGAGGAGCCCTTTGAGAGCTTGAGAGCCCCGCGCCAGCACTCCCGCTTTCCGTGGCTGCCGGCACACTTGGTGCTCATGAGGGGCTGCCCTGGCCTCATCGGCCCATCTGCTGGCACTTCTCTGGCAGCGGACACCTCTGCCCGCGGCCCTTGGTCCGTGAGAGCCCAGAGCGTCCGGACTGAGCCCTGGGCTTTTGGCCTGTGTCCCCTCCGTTCATGTTAACTGTCCTGCGGTGCTTGTGATTTTGGCACTAAGAAAACAGGCCCAGCCTGAAAGCCTGCTTGTCCTACACACTCATACTTGGATTTAACATTGACATTTATTCAATCAGTTTGGTTTTCTGTTAACATCAAGAAAAAAACATACCTGCATCCCCTTCATGGGGGAGTTCCCCGGGAATCCTCCCGGCCCAACTGCCAATGGCCTGGCATGAGCAGTGGGGGGATGTCCCGCCTTCCTGTCGGTCTCACCTCCCAAGCCCGTGGGTGCTGAGGGCCACATCCTGTCCACAGCCATCGAAGCCATGAAGAATGCCCACCGCGAGGAGATGGAACGGGAGCTGGAGAAGAGCCAGCGGTCCCAGATCAGCAGTGTCAATGCGGACATCGATGCCCTGCAGCGGCAGTACCTGTGAGTCAGCGGAGGTGGCCCTTGCGGGCAGGGCCGGAGGGAGGTCCTTCGGGGACGGGGCGGCACCTTCCCTGTAAGAGCCACAGAGACTCGGGTCCCCAGGGTGGCGCAGGTGGAGGCCCGTGGGCGCTGAGGCTGCTCAGAGCCTCCTTCCTGAGGGGCCCAGCACCATCCTGGGGGCCAGCGAACCACTGCTCTCATGGCCCAAGTGGGCTCCTGTTACTGAGTCAAACAGAAACCAGCGACTAAAACGTAAAGAATGAGACGTGGCAGAGGAGATTTTATCAATACTGTCGGATCTTCAGGGCCGACCTCAGAGGCGACCCCAGATTCCTTCTGTCCGTCAGTTGCTGCTGCTTCAGGACTTCGTGGGCAGGGGACGCGGTGTAGTGCATGACACAGATGCTCTGTGGCTGTGCGTGGCAGAAGTGGCCACGATCCCTACATTTTTAAGAAGTGCGTGTGCCAGTTCTCTTTGCAGAGGCAAGGGAATGGGGAGCGTTCACCAGCACGGCCACTCTTTAGTTTTGCCCTCAGTGGAACTCGCACCACTCGGAGCGCCTCGACTGGCTGCTGCAGGGGCCGTGCAGAGCCAGCCTTCGTGGGGCTCCGCGATGCACAGAGTCAGGGTCTCTCCTCTCCCGGGCTCCCGTGCAGTGCAGTCAGGGAGCAGGTGGGTGGGCAGGCGGCCGGGAGCAGCTCACCTCGGCCGGAGGGGGTGTCGGTTCCACAGTACCAGCCCTTCTCAAGTCCAGGTGGCCGAGAACGAAGTCACGAGGCTTTGGTTTTTTGAGCGTGGATCGAGTTGGCACAGTGCTAGAAACGGTCCCAGGTCTGACCTCTCTCTGACACAGTGTGTTTTGGGGTGCGTGGGTGAGGCCTCTCCTGACCCTGGGAGAGGAGTGCCGCCCGTGGGGGCTGTTCGACTGCTGGTAAGAGCACAGGGACGGAGCCACCGAGCTGCATGGCCACTCGAGACCACAAGGTGCAGGGCTCTGCTCGCGGTCGCTCTGCTGTGTGGGTCTCGGCGTCCTTGAGGCTTCGCGGAGGGGACTCTGAGCTTCTTAGAGGCGTGGGCCCCGGGGCGAGGGCAGAGGAGTGAGCAGTGCCCTCTCCCCAGGGAGGAGCTGCAGTCCGTGCAGCGCGAGCTGGAGGTCCTCTCTGAGCAGTACTCGCAGAAGTGCCTGGAGAACGCCCACCTGGCCCAGGCGCTGGAGGCCGAGCGGCAGGCCCTGCGGCAGTGCCAGCGCGAGAACCAGGAGCTCAACGCCCACAACCAGGTGCGCCGCACTGGGGCCCCAATCTGCAGGCATCTCCCGACGTCTGGCGTCACCGGGGTGTGGACAGGAGCTCCCTGCAGCTGCTGGGGTTGAGCCCCTCCTGCTCCGCAGCTGGCCGCTGGCCTTGGGGTCTGGAGGCTCTGAGATGTCTGTTCCTCCTCCGTGGTTGCTGGGCGGCACGGGTCCAGGTCTCCCGTCCCCACGGCTGGGACCGTGTTTAAACACCTCCCAGTCAAGACCATACGCTGCTCGCATTTGATTCTGTCAGATTATTCTCTTAAAATGTGCCTGCTCCTGGGCCTCCCCGGTGGCGCAGTGGTTGAGAGTCCGTGTGCTGATGCAGGGGACGCGGGTTCGTGCCCCGGTCCGGGAAGATCCCACATGCCGCGGAGCGGCTGGGCCTGTGAGCCATGGCCGCTGAGCCTGCGCGTCCAGAGCCTGTGCTCTGCAACGGGAGAGGCTGCAGCGGTGAGGGGCCCGCGTACCGCAAAAAAAAAAAAAAAAATGTGCCTGCTCCTTAGAAAACTGGGGTGCATTTAAAATCCTGGCTAATGGAACAGCTCAAGGTAGGTCTAGTTTCAAAAAAGCTTCTCTGTGGGAACAAGACCCCTCGTCCTCCCCCCGCACTGAGGAGACAGCCACGTCGGCCTGGCCCAGGCTCGAGGCCTCTGTGGGCCCACAGCTGCCCATATGTGGGGGACACTCCAGCAGGACTGGTTCTGCTTGGTCACTGCGGTGGCCTAAGACAACCACCTGCTAGCTGGAAAGAAGGTACAGAAAGCGAGTGGTGAGGGTGGCCGGAGGTCCTGATCCTGCAGAAACTCAGGAGCACAAATACATTAGTCACGGTGACAGAAAGGGGCTGAGGAGCATGGATCCTGCAGCTGCAGTTCCACAAAAGCACTGGGCCGTGTAAATGGCTTTGGCAAGGGTGTCCACACTGACTCTGAGATGCCACCGTGCACAGGCTCCGCTGCAGGCCTCCCGTGCTGCATGCTACCCTGGCCACGCCCTGTGTTCGTGGCCAAACAGCTCTGTAGAGCACCCTGTTTGGTTGTGTTGCTGTCCCCCAGGAGCTGAACAACCGCCTGGCTGCTGAAATTTCACGGCTACGGACGCTGCTGACCGGGGACGCCGGTGGCGAGGCTGCTGGTTCACCTCTCACGCAGGGCAAGGACGCCTATGAGTTAGAGGTACGGCTCAGAGCCATTTCCCTCTTTACCAGCTCACACCATACAAGCCTCTAGCTTATGGGCAGCAAGAGGGGGAGAACCTGGAAAGACCTGAGTCATGCCAGGACGCAAAAGAGAAGAGTTAGCTGCCAGGCAGCGTGGGACCCCTCACGAGGCCACAGGGACCTTTAACGCCCTCACTCACCTGCCCTCCGCCCCTCTGTTCTACCACGTCACAAACACTGACCAACTGAAATGAAACACTGAATAACTGTGAACACTGCGGCTGCTTGAGGTTCTTAAGGCTGTGTTACTCACGATCAGGAAGGTTCATCTTAAGTCAGAATGATTGCTTCTTATGTATGAGATGTTCTTTTATGAAAGCACTTAGATTCTTCCCCATTCAATTAAAATTTCACGAAACCATCTCTTCCTAATGTTGCGAGAGGCTGACCTGAGGTCTCTGCAGGACCCCTTCCTGGGCTCTGTGCCAGGAGCTCCCGGGCTGAGGACGAGGCTTTCGGGTCAGGAGGGGGTCACGGCCGTTTCTTCCTGACAAGGACCGGGAGAAAGCTGCCTGCCCACCGGCGTGGGGAGGCGAGTCCTCCGTGTGGCTCAGTCTTTGCTTTCGAGGCCCTGGCAGTCCCTCTGCTCCCGAATGTGAGTCTCTTAATTTCTCTCTTTTTCTAGGTTTTATTGCGGGTCAAGGAGTCAGAAATTCAGTACCTGAAACAGGAGATCAGCTCCCTCAAGGATGAGCTACAGACGGCGCTGCGGGTAACGCACGTCCCCACCCGTGGACCTGGGGGATGGGCTCCGGATGGGGCGGGGCCACGCGTGTCCAGAGTCGCATGTAGCAGCTCTGAAGTAGATTTAGAAGAATGGCAGCCTGCAGGTGGGCGCGGCAGGAACAAGGGGCCGTCCCCGTGCCCTCCACGTGCTGGGGCAGGGACCCGAGACCCAAGCACACTGTTGCCTCCTGCGGGCGCTCCTGGAGGCCAAGTCATTTAGGGGATCCAAGGCACAGGGGTTTTCCAGCCTGAAGCCACACAGTGGTCCTCGGGGCTCAAGGCGGCGCCAGCCTGGCTATAGCCCGGGGCCCTGCCATGCCTGTTCCACTCTGTGTCCAGTTTCTGCCTCAGGAAGGCGGGGGGCTGGCCTGCCTTCTCTGCTGCCGGTCCCATCCCCAGTCACCCCCGAAGCGCTCTGGCCCCAGGAGGACGGGCCACCCAGCCTGGCTGTAACTGCTCTTTGCCTTTCTATCCCCAAGGACAAGAAGTACGCTAGTGACAAGTACAAGGACATCTACACAGAGCTCAGCATCGTGAGGGCGAAGGCCGACTGTGACGTCAGCAGGCTGCAGGAGCAGCTGAAAGCCGCGACCGACGCACTGGGTGAAAGGTCACCGGAACACACCCCCGTGTCCGGCTACGGTGAGTCCTCCAGCTCTGGATTCTGACTCAGTAACTCGCGCTGATTTAGTCCCGGAGCTGCTGGCGCTTGATTCAAGCAGAGGGGTTCTTTTCTCCGTCAGACTAACTTCCTGGTAGGGAACAGCTGCAGGGGTGGTAGGCGCCCGGCTCTCGGGCCCTCCTGGTTGGGAAGCCCTTCTCCTCCGACGCTGCACTGGTTGCCCTGAGGGACAGTCATACCTCGGGGGGTGTGTTTACAGTGACAGCCGGCTGCGTTTCCCATTTTCCTGAACAATTCACTCATTCCGTAAGCAGCTGGCTGGTTCTTGATCCTGGGGGTTTACCATAAAATCTGCAGAAGGCCATGGGGGGAGGGGATGGGGAAATGCCACCTACTGAAGAGATGCCCTAGCTCACTACCCGCTTCCTCTCAGCCGGCAAGGATCCCTCCTCGCCAGTTTGCATCGCTGCTGGGCGGGCACGTTACAGGTCTTCCTGAAGGCAGGCAGGCCATGTGCAGCGAAGCTCAAATCAGACCCGGGACGGGATGGTGACACTGGCTGCTTCCGAGGAGTCGTCTGGGGGCCAGGCGATTTAGGGTTAGGATTGAGCACGTGCAGCCCGTGACCCTTCTGGACGCACAGGAGCACAGAGCTGACTCTGCCTCCACGGTCGGGGGCTGAACCGTGAGGTCACCGCACAGCTCTCAGCAAGTGAGGGAGAGCGCCGGAAGTATGGGAAGTTAAAAACCCTGAGCAGCCCGGGGCTCTCAGGAGGAGGAGGGCGGCAGATGTGCCCAGCAGCCCAGGGGCAACGGGTGCTGCGGCCGGCCAACGGGGAGGAGCCTGGCCCGGGGCCTCGCGTGCCTCCTCCAGGTCTCCCAGCGCCCGGAACTGTTCCAAGGATCTCTTGCTTTACAGTTCTTTGTTTGGGGTTCTCGTGGGTTGTTGAAGGAAACGTCTCACGTGTGGGTGAGGATGATAAGCCTTGGAAGCCTGTTCCCAGGGGGTTTACAAAACGGGCACTGGGTCTGCTTGTCTTCTCAGATATAATGAAGTCTAAAAGCAACCCTGACTTCTTGAAGAAAGACAGATCCTGCGTCAGCCGACAGCTCAGAAGCATCAGGTCCAAGGTGAGTCTGGGGTCCAGCCCCTGTGTACGTAGAGCCCACCTAGGGCCACAGCAGAGGGTCCCCAGGGTTCCAGAACTCACTGGCCCCACATGCTTAGCCTGCTGGGCCAGTTCCAGGGGCTTCGCACTGAGTGTGTCCCTCGCCCAGCAGTGAGACCATCTCCTGCCAGCGACAGCGCAGGGCCAGGCCCACAGCAAGCAGGGGTCGGGTGAATCCCCTCAGACCGGCGCCCTGCTGGGTCGGTCCTGCCCCATCTGGACTGCTCCTTGCACGTCCCTAGTTCATGCTGACGCCGGCTGCCTTCGAGAGACAAAGCTGCCCGCGCCCCTTCCCCCCGCCAGCGTGTGTCCTCCGCCCCCACGTGCCCCTCTGTGGGAAGGTGGGTTGGAGGGTGGGGTGGCCAGCACGTTGCATTTAGGATTTATTGTGTGTGTGTCTTTTGTTTTCTGCTCTTTCCCCCGACAGTCCGTAATTGAGCAGGTCTCATGGGATAACTGAAACGACCCGCTTCCCGGTCCCTTGTCGTGTAGGTAAACCACTCTCACCACCACCCACCCGCCCGCCGCCCTCGAGGGGGTGCTACCTGCATGCACACTGCTCACACCTCCATAGCGAGCTCCTTGTTTTCCGGTCACTTTCATTCCTCCTGCTCCAGCCGGCACATACACGATCCATGTGAAGTTTCTTAACCTGTTCTGGGGAGTTAACTGCACTGTCACCTCTTAACAGAGGGGAGTTCCCCCCAGCTTGGTGGGCTGCCCGTGGGGCCAGCATCTCGGCCCCGTCACATGCATGTCGAATGGTTTGTGCGCTCACGTTCTCTGGGGGCACCGCTGCCCTCCGTCGGGAAGCGGACTTGACAGAGCCGCCCACTGCTGAAGTGCTCCCGCCCCGCGCCCCACGCCCTGTTAACAGGCTCAGGAGGCCCGAGCCCAGCAAGCCAGGGAGCTGATACCTCGCGCACGCAGCTCCGGAAACCACTCAGTACAGCGAGCGCTTGGGGCTGAGCGTTTGCCAGCCCTGAGGACCCCGGGTGCCTCCAAAGACAGGAAGCAGGGGCTGAATGAGTGCTGGCTCAGAAACATCAGGCTGTCTGACCCCGACCCTGCCTGGACGCTCCCGACTCCCACGAGGCCCAGGCATCCGGGGCACAGAGTCACTCATTCCCTAGTGGGTTTACTGGCTCGGCTGACCTGATGTCGTTGATCCTCTGATGAGGAAGTTGAGGACAGCAGGAAGGGCTCAGAACGGACGCTGGCGGGTGCGCCGGCTCACTTGGCGGGCTGAGGGGTTTGGTTTAGGGAGAGTTTACGGAAGGAAGTCCAAGTAGTTCTGTACTTGGTATGTTTATTTCCCTACAGTCCTGACTCACTTATCACCAGAAACGTTTAAGCCTGTTCAAAACTCAGTTCGGGCTTTTTTCTTTAAACGTGGAAAACATTCTGCTTAGCAAAAGGGCAACGTGTTCTTGGCTGTGGTTTTCTTGTTGATGATTTTACTTCTGTCTGAGGCTGAACTGTAGCTGCTGCAGGTTCACCGTGAGTGCTTTGGGCCTTTTGCCTGTAAGACGACAAACACTTCTGCCAGGGCCCTTCCAGGGAAGCCTTGCTCCAGCAAGCCCGCCCCATCAGGCGGACCGTGTGTCGGGGGAGGGAAAGTGCTTTGCAGGAATCCGCTGGTGGTCCAGTGGTTAGGACTTGGCGCTCTCACTGCTGGGGCCTGGGTTCGATCCTTGGTCGGGGGACTAAGATCCCACAAGCTGCACAGTACTTTGGGCTCTGGACAAAAGGCCAGAAGATCAGTGGAAACATCTCTGTCAGTAAGGGCCTTTGGCCATGAGATGTGCTGGCACACATGTGCGGCCGTGTAGATGGCAGCTTCTACGCTGGCCGGGAGCTTGCTAAAGCAGAGGCCGGGAATGAGGGAGGAAACTGTCAGGCACACCCACGAGGGTCTGCCTGTGGCTCTCTGCAAGGTCAGGACCCAGATGAGTGTGGGGAGAAGCCCAGGAGCAGGGTTTCCCAGAGGTGTGTTCGTTTGAGTCCAAGTTTGGCTTGCCAAGTTTGCGACGTAAAAGCAATGCTCTCGGTGTGTGGGGACAGCCCTGCTGGCCCAAGGAGGAAGCTGGGGCCCTTATAGTCCACCCTCGGGGACACCAGCCGTGATGCTGTGCCTGTAACGTGCTGTCAATGGACACTTGCACAGCTCCGTGCTGCCCTTTCTCCTGATTGTATTTGGAAACCGTGGAACCTCCCACAGGAAGACGGGAACTAAGTTGCCCAAAAACACCCTGTCACTGGTGCTTTTTGATACAGGGTCTGATGTATACGGCTGTCTATCTTTTCACGTGTGTTGTCTCTGTACCTGCCTCCCTCAGCAGGACAGAAAGGCTCAGCCCCCATCACGTCAGAAAGCTCGTTGCCTAAGAGCAGCTGGGCTCTTCTGGGATGGAGACCAGAGAGAGGACGTTTCCCGGGCTCCTCACGGAGGCCCCCGCCTGGTCGTCCTGAGCGTGGGGTCACGGAGGTGCTGGGTGTGCGGGGCAGCACGGGCTCTTCTCAGGCTCCGCCCCCACAGCTGTGGCAAGCGGCTGCACAGCAGGGATGATCACCAAGCATGTGTGACAGTG
>NW_020172141.1:5796657-5843675 GCF_003031525.2 Neophocaena asiaeorientalis asiaeorientalis | reverse complement strand
CAAGTCCCCAACTAGAGCGGTGCAGCGTGGCAGGTGACGGGGCCCAGCCCCTGGATGAGACTGGCTGCTGTGTAGACAGCAGCCGTGTAGATGGGAGCCCTGACCTGAAGCAGGCGCACTTGGGAAGAGTCCCGAGAGCACGTGAGGCAGTCATGTGCGCTAATGCGTTAATGGATGTCAGCATGGGACGTGGATTGGTCCTCTTCCTCTGACCAGTGGCATCTAAATTAAAAATACAGGCAAGCAGAGCTGTCCTGGGTGAAGCTGGGGCCCCAGGGGACGCGGGTCAGCTCTGAGGTGGAGGCTGGGCTCGGTCTCACCTGCTGATTGTGGGCCGGCCCCGGTTCCACGGCCTCGGTGAAGCCTGGACTTGCCACGCAGATCCGATGGCAGCGAGGCACCTTCGTTCCCAGTCGTGCTCTGAGGTGATGCTTCTTTTCTCGTCCAGAAATTAAGTCTCTTTGAAGAGCCTCCCAGAGTAAAGCAGGAAATCCTCTGTCCCCCACCTTCGCCGAGGTCCCACATGAACAAGGATGGGCTTCCGTTCTCAGAGACTCAGTAAACAAAGCGACATGTTCCCCACCGCCGCGTTCCCAAATCCCCGGGGCAGTGAGAGTCCAACAGGGTTTGTGATCGGTGCAGCAGGTGCTGCCAGCCTGCGGTCGCGAGAGACCAGACGTGGATGCGGACGTAGCGGGCATCTTCATGTTCTTGGCAGGGTCTCCTCTCCTGGCTCCACTGGTCTGATCCCTGCTTGTCGGGAGAGCCCTAAGCTCAGCATCGGTCTTGTTTCTTTTTCCTTCTCATTTAGTAACACCACCACCTTGGGGGTCGTGGCCCTTCTAGCACGCCCACTAACCCTCCGGGAGCCCCGAGCCGCGCCTCCCGCCGGACTGCAGCCCGTGCCAAGCGGGGCTGCCAGCTAACGGCCTGTCTGTTTCTCCACCAGAGTCTGAAGGAAGGCCTGACGGTGCAAGATCGCCTGAAGCTCTTTGAGTCCAGGGACCTGGAGCGCGACTAGCTGCTCCCACGCAGCTCAGACGCACCCTCCCTGGCCTGCGGCCGCCGCCCTGCCCTCGTCTGTACCTTCGATTTCTGTTATCGTTATCGTTGTTATCGCCCTCAGTAACTGTGGTATGGATGCATGAGAGACTGGTCTGTGGGTTGCTCACATCACCCCTGTCGTGTTTACCGAAGCTTTTCCCCATGGTTTTCTACGACCGGCCCGGCCGAGGGGCCGAGCGCATGTGGCTCTCCCCCGTCGCCCCCGCGCTCATGTCAGTATTAAGGCCCAGCAGCCTGCGATAAGCTAGCTCTGTCTCGCCCAGTGCGCGGTGCGGTCAGGGCCCGGGCGGGTCCCTGGGAGAGAACCGGCCACGAGGCGTGGAGGCGTGGAGGCGTGTGCTGCGGTCCCAGCGCAGATAGCTGGTAGCCTGCGGGGGTGGGGGGGGGAGCGTGGCTTAGAACCTTGGATGTACCACCTTTGGGCTTCAGAGGAGGACAGCATTTTGTATTTGTTCCACTAATGCCGCTTAGAACCACACCCCAGATACTCGTGGTAAACCTTTCACAACCTGGAAAATGTTGAAAGCAGCCATTCCTATTTTTGTTTGTTTTTTATTAAATCTTGCACAAAACCAGGCCCCTCTCATTCCTTCCTACGCTCGCTTCTTTCTTGGTCACCGGGAACCCTGGTCCTTTCATACTCGGTAGATGCTGACCTGCAGCCTGTGGTGATCACAGATAATGAAGAGAGTTTTCCCTCAGAGAATACGGTTGACAGGAGACCCTGTGTTAAGTCGAGAAGGTTAGTGCAGACGTTGGAACCAGATAAGAACTGGCCATTCGTGACGTGCTGCTAAGCCTCCTTCAGTTCACCTGAGGTCTCAGGCCGTGCGGCACTGGGGGCGCCTGCACCGGGCCTGGACCGACGGCTCTGCTTCCTTAGTGGTCTGAGTAACAACTCTTTAACCGCCACCAGACACTCCACAGCACTTCTTGAAAACCTCTGAAATCGGGGTTCTATGACGGCCCCATGAAAACTCCTCATCCCGTTAGGGTGGGGAGTGTGAACAAAGCCCACCAGGCGGGAGCCAGCCCGGGCGTGGGGGGGAAGGCCTCCTGGCCTCACTGCTTGGGTGAGCACCACTGTCTCGGGTACGTGGGTGCTTCAGGCGTGGAAACGTAGAAATCATCTTGCTCGGTTTTTAGATTAAGTGAACGCACGAGGTCATTTGGAGAAAGTCCTGGAAGGGCAGGACAGAGGCCCTGGGGTGTGTAAGAAGTGCAGCTCCCGTGCCGTCTTCTCACTGGATGGTCTCAGGGCTCCTGGCTGCAGTGGGCCCTCCCTGCTCACGAGCTGTTCAGAGCCTCACGCCACGCCAGTCACTCCTTCGCCGCTATCCTCCCACGTTAAAAAAAAAAAGCAGAGAGCATTAGCTCCTTTAATTCTGGCATCAGACACCCCCGCCATGTAGACTGGCGCTGTCTCCAGAGTGGTCTGTGGGTGTGTCATCGAGGGCAGCATGACAGGTGCCCTGGGGATCTGCTGGGCGGGCCTCTGCCAGGCTCGGGCGGCTCTTCGGGTGCCATGACCGTGGCTTCGTGTCCCTCCTCCGAGCATGCACCTCGTCAGGCCGGGTTGGCCCTGTGCTGCCCCCGCTGCCCCTGGGGGATCTCCGGCCCTCCCAGAAGGGCAGGGTCCACGCACAGAGTTGCGTTTCGTCTGCCCGTAGACGTGAGCGTTTAGATTGTGCAGTGCTCCTGATTAGGTCAAAAGAGCATTTTATTCACGTGTCTTCATCAGTCATCCTTTGAGGTCTGAGCTCAGGAATCTTGGGGAACAGGTGTCGGCAGCAGCACCCGGGGCTTGCAGGCAGAGGCGGCCAGGAAATGCACCACGAAAGCTCAACCAGCCGAGCAGCGACCCCGGCAGTGCTGGGCAGCAGCACGTGGTGACAGCCGCCGCCTGGTTCGGAACCAGGTCTGAGCTTCGGGCTGGCGTGAGCAGGCAGGACGGGACGGCGAGGGTCTCTCTCTGCATCTCACGGTCCCACCTCAGCCCCCGGCACGCAGCGTCCTCCGGACTCTCCCTGCGAGCACCCAAGCTCCCAGGCAGCAGTTCAGCTGCCGCACTCCAGAAGGGAGGAAGAACACGTATGCGGAGGTTGAGCCGGTGTCTGCGTTGGCAGAGAACAGGCCCTCGGGGGGCTGTGGACAGGGAGGCGCAGGTGACTGCGAGCCCGGGGTGCTCTCAGCACTCCCCCGGCATGGGGAGCATCCCCACGTCCCCAAGGAGGAAAAGGTTCCCTGGGTCGTCTCTTCACAGCAGTGCTATTTTCCTGTAAACGTTTCTCCTTCGTTTGGGACCTGCGAGCACCTGCAGCTAAGCCAAGCCCGACAGGCCAGCGGGACAGCTGGACAGGCTCACGCCACCGACGGCTGTGAACACCTGCATCACTGCAGTGCGGGACAGCCGGACAGGCTCACGCCACCGACGGCTCTGGGAACACCTGCATCACTGCAGTGCGGGACGGCTGGACAGGCTCACGCCACCGACGGCTGTGAACACCTGCATCACTGCAGTGCGGGACGGCCGGACAGGCTCACGCCACCGACGGCTCTGGGAACACCTGCATCACTGCAGTGAGGGACGGCCGGACAGGCTCACGCCACCGACGGCTGTGAACACCTGCATCACTGCAGTGCGGGACGGCTGGACAGGCTCACGCCACCGACGGCTCTGGGAACACCTGCATCACTGCAGTGCGGGACGGCCGGACAGGCTCCCGCCACCTGACAGCTGTGAACAGCTGCATCACTGCAGTGCGGGACGGCTGGACAGGCTCACGCCGCCTGACAGCTGTGAACACCTGCATCGCTGCAGTGCGGGACGGCTGGACAGGCTCACGCCACCGACGGCTCTGGGAACACCTGCACCACTGCAGTGCGGGACGGCCGGACAGGCTCACGCCGCCTGACAGCTGTGAACACCTGCATCGCTGCAGTGCGGGACGGCTGGACAGGCTCACGCCACCGACGGCTCTGGGAACACCTGCACCACTGCAGTGCGGGACGGCCGGACAGGCTCACGCCACCTGACGGCTGGTAACACCTGCATCACTGCAGTGCGGGACGGCTGGACAGGCTCACGCCACCTGACGGCTGGTAACACCTGCATCACTGCAGTGCGGGACGGCTGGACAGGCTCACGCCACCGACGGCTCTGAAGACCTGCATCACTGCAGTGCAAGTGCGCCGGGCTCGCGGCTTCCTCTGCTCGGATGTGCTGCCGGGGCCTGAGCAGGTCTGAAGGCCAGTGTTCCAGGTGACCGTGCTGGCCGCAGCGTGCCTCGCGGGCTTGTGCCATGGCGCGTGAGAGCCAGCGTGGCTTTCTGGGACGAAGCGATGGCTGTGCTGGGGTGACCGGCGGAGACCGAGGACGAGGGAAGGCCCAGCCTCTGGCCAGTCACGGGCAGCCTGTCGTTCACAGTGTCCAGACGCAGGCAGCGGCTCACTGACCCGACAGCTGGGCACCGAGGCCTCATGCAGGCCAGGCTCGGGAAGAGAGGGAGCTGCCTGAGAGCAGTTCTGACAGATGAGGCCACGAGACAAGACCTACGGCGTCAGCACTCTCAGAGACGTCTATTTAATGCCGTTTCTCTGCGAGGGAAACACCATCTTTCCATCGCTGCGCCTGGCAGCCCCCCTCCACATCCTCTGGCTGAGGCCCCTCCGAGGGGCCTGTATGGTGAGCGCCCACCCTGGAACCTCCTCTCCAGCCAGGTGCCAGGGTCCCCCAGCTCTAGCCGGTGAGACCCGTGCGGGTGCCCCGGGGTGTCCCCCGCTGGGAGGAGCAGGTAGACAGGCGTGCTTGTTCTCCGCGCGAAGGAACTCACGTCCGCTCCTCCCTGAGGACGCGGCGTCCCGCCGGAGCACCACGAGCCAGGCTTCCCGCCGCCGCCGCTTGCTCCTGACGCGGTCTTCTCCAGGGACTCAAAGCTGTTTTCCATCAGAGAGTAAAATGAACACAGCCCGCCAGCAGTTCTCTTTCCTGAAAAGAAGTCTGCTCATCATCGTTCTCAAGAAGCTTACTTTCAAGACACAATTTCATAAAACAAAAATACTAGACACCTTTATCACCTAGAAAGGGGAGGAAATTTAACTGTTGCCAGAGTTTTACAAAGGACTGGAAAGTGTGTAGTGTGATACTTAAAAAGAATGAAATCCTAGAAGGAAAACAGATCTGGCACCTTAACTGGAAGCTTCTCTGCTCTGGAAACTGCACAGTATTCCGGAATGTCTCACACCCGAGTCCTGGACAGCGAGCTCTTGGTGTTTCACGTTGAATAGGAATTTGCTTTATGAACAGATTTTACCTGTTGCCCTAGCATTTCCTCCACTCAGCCAAAACTAACGAGGGTCCCGGCGCCCTGGTGCTGCAGCCCCACCCTTAGAAGACTTGGGAGGTGCTGCTGAGAACCGACTTCTTCCAGAGGTTTTCACTGCAGGCACCTGCACACCCACCTTGTCCACCTGTGATCGTGGGCGCTCCTGCATCCTGCCATTCTGAGAGGGGATCCTGGACGGCGCTGAGAGGCCTGAGCGCAGGTGTCGGACTCCCGAGCCTGGGAAAGGTCTTCCTCACCATAGGTCAGGTGAGACGTAGCGCCCGCCCCTGCTCTCGGCACCAGTACCGAGCGCACGAGGCTAGGGACACTCCCGCCGCAGCAGGCCCAGCCCGGCCCGCCTCAGCCTGCTCTCAGGAGGCGGGGCTGCACTTTAGTTTTGTGTATTTTCACATGTGTACACTTTCGCAAGGCCATACTTTCCACAGCTGAAAACTCAAATAAGCAGCAGCCTTAAGTGAGGTCTCAGAAACCACACGTTTTGGGTTCTTTGATAGGAAGACAGGACAGAAACCCAGTATGGAGATGAACTGTCAGTCTCTCAAGTTTTGTCTGATCGGAGAAGACCGGTCTCGTGCTTCTGCCCTTTTGAGAACAGTGAGTTTCTTCCTCTTTCTCTGTAAAGGGAAGCAGTCTCCCCTCCCTGAGGTCTGTCAACAGAAGACCCTGAGAAGAGCAGGCCTAAACCTGTGTCCCCGAGAGCAGCTCAGACACACTGTGTCCGTTCCTTCCAGGGCCCACGGGACCCCCACACCCCATGCAGCTCCCAGGTCCTCTGTATTTAGAAAAACCGGGGTATTATTCAGAGCAAGCAGTGTAAATACTACTCAGAAGTTACTGCATGGAGTTCTGTGACAAAGTCTGTGTGGGTTTTTTTCTTTTTTCCTCATACAAGCATTGCTTTCTAAGATAGGACGAACAGCTTTGGGTACAACACTGAATCCCACTCAACATTACAACGAAGTGTTTTTAATGACTTGTGTTACCTTTCATAAAGCTCTGGCCGTTTAACAGGTGGTTTTGTTTTTCCCTGAAAGATCTCGGCTGTACTTGTTCCTCATTCTTGGCAGAGCCGTTCAAAGTGCTGAGGAGAATCAAAAGGAGGAGGAACACAGGAGGGGCTCCTGCCCGGATCCTGCACACAGTGACTGGGGACCTGCAGGAGACCCAGCACCTTGGCGTCTAAGTCAGTGACCTGTGGCCACCTGCTGGGGGCTGCGTGGGAGTCCAGCCAAGTGCCGGGTTGTTGTGTGACGGCTTGGACGTTGCAGAACTCGTAAGGCTGTTATTCTATGATGTGCGCCCGTCAGGCTGGCAAGCGTACTTGAGAACTGGGCCGTCCAGGCCTGTGGGATGAGCCGGGAGGGCAGTCTGAGCTCACACAGAGCAGCCTTCAGACGCACGGGCGCGTGCTGCCCATCACGTTTCCAGCCAGCCGCCTCTCCCCTTTACAGCTAGCTACGTCGCACGTTTCAGTTTTATTTTATAGAAAGCTAGAAATCGATTACAAAGAACACTAAATTCATTCTTGTGTTACGCTTGTATCACAAAACCAATTAAAATGGATTTTAGGATTTACCTTTAGTATTAATTAACAACATATCTACTGGCTTACTGTTAGGATTCAAAACCAGTTAAGCGATTAAGACTTTTCCTACGTAATATTTATAAAACGTAAAGTTTCTAAGTGGCTCCTCAACAATCAGAATCCTCAGTGATCTTTCTCACAGATACGCTCTTCTATCAGGGTGAATGTCTCAATCCAGCTACTTGAGACAAAAGCATACTATGCCTAGCTGGTGGCGGGGCGGGGGCAGCATACGAACAAAGTGGAAAAGCGTAGGTAGCTGCTTCTGCCGTGACAAGTTCGGGAACAATTCACAGCAACAATCACTTCTGCCACAGCTAACGTTTCACGGGTGGTACACGTTCAAAGAATAAGCTTGTATAATTTTAACTGGCGTTTAATTTCTGTACTAACATAATGTTCGCCAGGCTGAAGTGGCATGGAGACCCACCCCTGGCGGCCCCCAGGAGGGGCCCATCTCCCGTGGGACTGCAAGGGCCTCTTGCAGAGAAGGGCCTGGCCAGCTCGCTGCTCTCTGACAATTCAAGACTTCTACGGTTTAGTTTGAGGCTCCTTTTTAAAAACAAAATTTCTGATCGACTGCTCACTACAACTGAAGTGTTACTTTGTCAAAATATTTATTCCTTTGTGTGACATGCTAGATTCCCATGGATGTAGCTGATCATTTCTACTGTAAATATTACCTAACTTTACATACACAATATCATAATAAACTATTTTTGCATCACCCTTGGCATGCTGTAAACGAGGTTTTGTTTAACGGAAGGACATGACGCAAAACAGGCGTTTAGGTCACAAGTCAGAGGGCTGGTCAGGAGCCCAGAGATTTATGATGGAGCTTTGGTTCTACTTGTACAAAGCCTGCTTTTTAAGTGTCTGGATTAGTTGTCAACACTTTAAAATCAGGAGATTTCACATGTTCACAGACAGCGAAGAGTTAGTTAGAAATATTTTACATCCATAATCGAATTAAGGTACATTGGCTCTGTTACAGAAACTTTCAGGGGGCCAAAAAGACAGTAAGAAATACAAGAAAAAGAACTATAACTCCCCCATACCTACCCCTTCATTCGTAGATTTACTTAAAATATTTTTACTTTTTGTTTAAAAAAGAAAATGCATTTATCATCATGCCCCAGTACACACAAACATACACCCCAGCCACAACCCAACATTTCACAAAACAATGCACCCTTCCTAGGACACACACTGACGTCTCTATCCCGTTTCATTTTGTAAAATTCTGGTTGTGACCCACTAAATAAATATAAAATAAGAAACTTTTTTTCCCCCCGAATATTGTCACAACCTTTGGAGTAAAACATGTGAAAATGACTGCAGAATCCAAACTTTTACTCAGATAAACACAAACAAATTCAAGTCTGACTCTACCTATTAGAAATCAACTTGTGGAATCTGTAAAACTTGACAAAAATAAACTTGAGTACAGACACATAAACATTTTCCGTACTATTCCAATTGTTCAAAGATGTTTCAGTTGTTTTTCACCCATTTAAAAAAATTATTCTTGTCAAGCATAGTTTCAGGACACTGGTCTAATATAATGGTGTTTTAACAGCTTTAACACTTTTTTTGAAGCTATGTACATGCAGTTTTAAAAGCCAGTAGGCATTTGGAAAAGTGATAAAGACCCTCAACAAGCTAGGCACAGAAGTGAGCTTCCTCAATATTAAAGGACAGGGACTTCCCTGGTGGCGCAGCGGTTAAGAATCCACCTGCCAATGCAGGGGACAGGGGTTCGATCCCTGGTCTGGGAGGATCCCACATGCTGCAGAGCACCTAAGCCCATGAACCACAACTACTGAGCCCACGTGCTGCAACTACTGAAGCCCATGTGCCTAGAGCCTGTGCTCCACAACGAGAGAAGCCACCACAATGAGAAGCCTGCCCACTGCAACGAAGAGTAGCCCCCGCTTGCTAGCCACAACTGGAGAGAAAAAGCCCGTGTGCAGCAATGAAGACCCAACGCAGCCAATAAATAAATAAATAAATAAAGGATAACTATGAAAAACCCAGTTAACATCACACTCAATGGTAACACTGAAAGCTTCCCCCTGAGATCAGGAGCAAGACAGGGATGTCTGTTCACGCCTTATCTGTCCAACACTGCTTGAGAGACTAGCCAGAGCAATTAGGAAGAGAAAGGAAAGGCATCCATGTGGAAGAAGAATTAAAACGACCTCCACCTGCAGATGACAGGATCTTGCATAGGGGAAGTTCTAAGGAATCCACCAAAAAACAAAAAAAAATCTATTAAAACTATAAATGAGCTCAGCACGTGTGCAGGATACAAGACACACAAAAACCAACTGCATTTCTCTACACTAGTAAATAATCTGAAACAAATACATTTTAGAAGTGTAAGACTTGCACACTGAAAAGTACGAAACATTATTTAAAGAAATTAAAGAAGATTTAAATAAATCGAAAAGTATCCCATGTTCATGCATTGGAAGATGTAATACTGTTAAAATAGCAATATTCTCCAGCTTGATCTACAGATTCATGGCAATCCCTATCAGAATCCCAGCTGCTATTGCAGAAGTTCATCAGTTGATCCTAAGGTTCATAGGGAAATGTATGGGGTACCTGGAGCAGCCAAAGCACGTTGGAAAAGACAAACAAAGGTGGAGGACTCATTCTGCTGGGTTTCAAAACACACTGCAAGGCTTCAGTAATCAACACAGTGTGGTATTGGCACACAGATCACATCAATGGACGATAACGGAGACCCAGAAGTAAGCCCTTACATTTACAGTCAGCTGATTCTGACAAGGGTGTCAAAGCCATTCAGTAGGGAAAAAAATACTCTCTTCAACAAGTGGTGCTGGGACAACTAGCTACCTACATGCAAAAGAATGAAGTCAGATCCCTTACATCACACCCACACCACATACAAAAATTAACTCAAAATGGGACTTCCCTGGTGGTGCAGTGGATAGGACTCCATGCTCCCAATGCAGGGGGCCCAGGCCCAGGTTTGATCCCTGGTCAGGGAACTAGATCCCACATGCATGTCGCAGCTGGGAGTTCACGTGCCAAAACTAAGGAGCCCGCGTGCCGCATCTGGGGAGCCAGCTGGGCCGCAACTAAGGAGCCTGCCTGCTGCAACTAAGACCCAGCACAACTAAATAAATAAATACTCAAAAAAAAAAAGTTCAAAGAAAATATATTTAAAAAAATAACTCAAAATGGTTCATAGACCTAAATATAAGACTTTCAGGAAAAAAAGTAAGAGCAAATCTTTGTCACCAATGGGTTGGGCTTTGGTTCCTTAGTTAAGACACCAAAGCACAAACAGGTGAAGAACAGATAAATTGAACTATACCAAAATTAATAACACATGCTGCAAACAATACCAGCAAGAAAGTGAAATGACTACCCAAAGATGGGAGAAAATGTCTGCAAATAATACTTCTGATAAGGGACTTATATCCAGAATATACAAACACTCTTATAACTCAACAATAAAAATGCAACCCAGTTTAAAAAATGGGTAAAGGATTTGAATAGACATTTCTCCAAAGACGATACATCATAGACCAGTAAATACATGGTGGCACTCAACACCATTAGTCATCCAGGAAATACAAGAAAAACCACACTGAGGCAGCAGCTCACACCCAGTAGGCTGGCTATCACTAAAGTCAGATAGGTGCTGGGAACACTGGACAGCTGCATGTAAAAGAACGAAAGAACATTTTCCCACACCATATACAGCAATAAACTCAAAATGGATTAAAGGCCTATTGGAGAGGATGTGTAAAAAAGGGAACCCTCCTACACCGTTGGTGGGGATGTAAACTGGTGCAGCCATTATAAAGAACAGTATGGTGGTTTCTCAAAATACTAAAAATAGTTACCATATGATCCTACAGTCCCACTCCTGGGCATGTATCTGGAAAGACAAAAACTCTAATTCGAAAAGATACATGCACCCCAGTGTTTGTGGCAGCACTACTTAAATAGCCAAGACATGGAAGCATCCTAAATGCCCATGAACAGATGAATGGATAAAGAAGATGTGGTACATTTATATAATGGAATATTACTCAACCATAAAAAAAGAATGAGGGACTTTCCTGGTGGCACAGGGGTTAAGAATCCTCCTGCCAGCGCAGGGGGACACGGGTTCGATCCCTGGTCTGGGAAGATCCCACATGCCACGAGGCAACTAAGCCCGTGTGCCTACGGCCCATGCTCTGCAACAAGAGAAGCCACCACAATGAGAAGCCCGTGCACCGCAATGAAGACCCAACACAGCCAAAAGTAAGTAAATAAATAAATGTATTTTTTTAAAAAAAGAATGAAATGCCATCTGCAGCAGCATGGATGGACCCAGAGATGATCGTGCTAAGCGGAGTCTAAAAAGTCTAAAAGAATGATACAAAGGGACTTGTTTACAAAACAGAAATACTCTCACAGACACAGAAAACAAACATGGTTACCAAAGGGGAAGGGGGGTTTGGGAATAACAAACACTACTGTATGTGAAATAGATAAACAACAAGGACCTACTGTATAGCACAGGTAACTAATTCAGTATCTTGTAATAACCAATAATGGAAAAAATGTAAAAAAGTATATAAAATATATATAATATATATATATAACGGAATCACTTTGATGTACACCTGAAACTAACACAACATTGTAAATCAACTATAATTCGACTTTTAAAAAATGGATTAAAGACCTAAATGTAAGACCAGAAAACATTAAACTCCTAAAAGAAAACGTAAGTGGAATACTCTTGATGTAAACTGTAGCAGTATTTTTTTGGATCTGTCTCCTAAAGCAAAGGAAATAAAAGCAAAAATAAACAAATGGGGCTTCCCTGGTGGCACAGTGGTTAAGAATCTGCCTTCCAAGGCAGGGGACACGGGTTCGAGCCCTGAAGATCCCACATGCCAAGGAGCAACTAAGCCCATACGCCACAACTACTGAGCCTGCGCTCTAGAGCCCGTGTGCCACAACTACTGAGCCCACGTGCCACAACTACTGAAGTCCACGTGCCTAGAGCCCATGCTCCGCAACAAGAGAAGCCACCACAATGAGAAGCCCGCGCACCGCAACAAAGAGTAGCCCCCGCTCGCCGCAACGAAAGAAAGCCCACAGCAGCAACAAAGACCCAACGCAGCCCCAGAAAATAGATAAATAAACAAATGAAACCTAATTAAACTTAAAAACTGCACAGCAAAGGAAACCGTCAACAAAACATAAAGACAAGCTACTGAATGGGAGAAAATATTTGCAAATAATATGACTGATAAGGGGTTAATATGCAAAATATAATCAATATAAACAGTTTATACAGTTCAACATCAAAAAAGCAAACAACCCAATTAAAAAATGGGGAGAAGACCTGAACAGAAGTTTTTTTACAAGTAAAATCCACAGATGGTTAACCGGCACATAAGCAGGTGCTCAACATCGTCAACCATCAGGGAAATGCAAATTGAAACCACAATGAGATGGGACTTCCCTGGTGGCTCAGTGGTTAAGAATCCACCTGCCAATGTAGGGGACACGGGTTTGAGCCCCAGTCTGGGAAGATCCCACGTGCCACAGAGCAACTAAGCCCGTGTGCCACAACTACTGAGCCTGCGCTCTAGAGCCCCTGAGCCACAACTGTCAAGCCCGGGTGCTGCAACTACTGAAGTCCGTATGCATAAAGCCTGTAGTCCACAACAAGCAAAGCCACTGAAATGAAAAACCCTCACACCGCAATGAAGGGCAGTCCCCACTCTCCACAGAAAAAGCCCGTGTGCAGCAACGAAGACCCAACGCAGCCCAAAATAAATACGTAAACTAAAAATAAACAGAACAAAACACAATGAGATACCACTTCACACCAGTCAGAATGGCCATCATCAAAAAGACCACAAATAACACACTTTGGTGAGGATGTGAAATAAAGAGAACCCTCATACACTGTTGGTGGGAATGCAAACTGGTGCAGCCACTATGGAAAACAGTATGGCAGTTTCTAAAAAAAGTAAAAATAGAGCTACCATGTGGCCCAGCAGCTGCACTCCTCGGTATATATCCAAAGGAAACGAACAAACTAATTGGAAAAGATACACGCACCCCAATGTTCATAGCAGCACTATTTAAAACAGCCAAGATATGGAAGCAACCTAAGTGTCCATCATATAAATAGGTAAATGACTAAAGAAGCTGTGGTACATATATGCAGTGGAATGCTAGTCAGCCATAAAAAAGAACGAAATAACGCCATCTGCGCCAACATGCGTGGACTTGGAGAATATTATGTTCAGTGAAATAAGTCAGACAGAGAAAGACAAATACTGTATGATATCGTTTATATGTGGAACCTAAAAAATAAAATAGACTAGTGAACATAACAAAAAGGAAGAGACAGATCTAGAGAACTAGTGGTTACCAGTGGGAAGATGGGGGGGGAGGGGCAAGATAAGAGTAGGGGATTAAGAGGTACAAACTTCAATGTGCAAAATAAGTTACAAGGATAATCAGCACAACACAGGAAATAGAGCCAATATTTTATAACCGCAAATGGAATATAACCCTTAAATACTGTGAGTCACTGTCACACACCTGAAACTTCCATAATATTGTACC
Organism: Neophocaena asiaeorientalis asiaeorientalis; assembly: GCF_003031525.2. Taxonomy (NCBI): domain Eukaryota; kingdom Metazoa; phylum Chordata; class Mammalia; order Artiodactyla; family Phocoenidae; genus Neophocaena; species Neophocaena asiaeorientalis. Next base: position 5,830,055 of record NW_020172141.1, on the reverse strand, counting down.
TCAATTATACCTCCATTTTTAAAACTAATTTTTTAAAAAGTCAAATAATAGCTTTCTGTTCGTGAGCATGTGGAGAAAAAGGAACCCTGATACACTGTTGGTGGGAATGTAAAATGATTCAATCGCTTTGGAAAACAGTCTGGCAGTTTCTAAAATGGTTAAACAGAGTGATATGACCCAACAGTTCCACTCCTGGGTATATACTCAAGAGAGACGAAGACATGTCCACACGAACACTCGTAGGTGAATCTTCACAGCATCGTATTTGTAACAGACAAAAGGTGGAAACAACCCCCGTGTCCATCAATTGACGAACAGGTAAACAAAATGTGTTCTGTCCATACAATGCATTATTATTCAGCTATAAAAAGAAGTAAAATGCCGACACCTGCTACAACATGGACAGCCCTCAACAGCACTACACTCAGGGAAAGGAGGCAGAGACCAGACCACATGTCGTGGATTCCATTTATGTCAAACATCCACCCCAGGTAAATCCACAGAAACGGGGTTTCTTTCTGGACTGAAGAAAACACTGAAAGCAGACAGTAGTGATGGCTGCACAACCCTGGTAATACAGTAAATAACAACTCTGTCAATACACTAATAACTGACAACCTCTTAACAGAATGTTAATACACCGAACTGCATATTTTAAAAGGGTGAGTTTTATGGTATGTGAATCTGAGTGAAGTGTTTTTTTAAACTAGTCAGTTACATTAAAAACCAATTCAGGGGCTTCCCTGGTGGCGCAGTGGTTGAGAGTCCGCCTGCTGATGGGTTCGTGCCCCGGTCGGGGAGGATCCCACGTGCCGCGGAGCGGCTGGGCCCGTGAGCCATGGCCGCTGAGCCTGCGCGTCCGGAGCCTGTGCTCCGCAACGGGGGAAGCCGCGGCAGTGAGAGGCCCGCGTACCGCAAAGCAAACAAACAAACAAACAAAAAACAATTCAGTACAACCAATACAGCACTTTAAATACAATGGAACTGCATTGTTTGAACCCAACATTCTCGTGTATTTGACAGCTACGGGACAAACTACTACCAGGACATTTTTTTTTTACCACAAGGGTTGCATGAGTTTAAAATATTTTACACGTTAACTGTGCCAATGTTTAATTAACTTTGCCTGTCAGGTTTGTTAAGCTGCATCACTGCCCCGTAGCTAAAATGACGACTTTGAACCAAAATCACGAGGCTGGCCAGGAGCCTGGGGGGGTGGGGGCGGGGGGCAGTAATTGGGGAGCTGACCTCGATTCCTCTTAGGGAGCAACCGCCAAGCCTCCTGGGGGTTGATTCCCTCCTGCAATGGTTCCGTTCGTGACAGAATCTTGTGGCCAAAGCGTGCAACTTCGGACGACACGCCACACAAGTCCCCTCCCGGCCTCTTCCCCTCCGTGCTCAGGTCACTGCCTGGTGTCCTCTGCCCGTGTGACGTCAGCCACACTTCTGGGGGTCTCCTCGGTGCGCCTGCCCATCACTGGGTGAGCCCCCAGACAACTGCCACTCAGCACAAGCCACTGACTCGGCCTGAACTACCTTCTGAATCAAGAATATACCAACGGTTCAGCTCACCTGCTTCCACGACCCGGAGAACCGGGAACCACGCAGCCTCGGCCGTGAACCCCTCTGGCTCTCCTGGAGAACCAGACATGCCGGGGTCAGCCTATGCCCTGCCCCCAGCCCAGCTGCCCCTCCTCACGCCTCTCCCGTCAGAGCAGGGCTCTGGTCACCTCGTACAGTCACCCACCCTCAAGGGACAGAACAGCCTCCGAAGTGGAGGCTGATCTTAGTGCTGTAACCTCGTCAGCACCCAGGACCTCAGGGAAAATGTTGTTTTCCTTTCAGAAAGGCTGTTAATCTGGAACTTGATTAGCTCAGATTCAAATTCCCACCTCTAGGACGCCAATAACTAAAACAATATAAATAAAATTACATTAAGTAAAAGCCCACGTGAGATGAGCTCCTTTCACCATTTCTGCAACATCAACCTCGGTGGTGGGGCTGGATGGTCCTGTGCGCAGTGCTGGGACTCCGGACACTGCCGGCTTCCAGAAGGAAGGCGCAGGCCCCGCGCGGGCCAGGCGGACACTCGGGAGACACTGGGGGTCCCCCAAGCAACACCCCCAAATCTTCACTCCTCGAGAGGCTCCTGCCTTGGCCAACGGTTTCTAAATAGCTGGATGTTCCCCCACCACCACCAAAAAAAGTTTTAATAAGTAGCCACCATTCGAACGAACAAAAGGCAGAAACACACAACGCCAGTCGACTAGGGGAGAGCGCGTTTATTCGAGGCGGCGGGCCCAGCTCAGGGGAGAAACACGGTCACTGTGAAGCCATGTCTGTGACTTCCAATCTGAGAATACAGCTTGGGCTGAGTAAGGAAAGCTAAGTTTCGGGTTTCCATGTCTGACACTCTAAGTCAGAGGTAACTTTAAACGGAGAGGAACACGCCATGGGGGGGAGGGGTCCCCAGGGGCTGGGAGATGAGGGAGGAGACCCAGGGGTGCCCACCGGGCCTGAGCGACAGGAGAGAGCAACTGCTGTCCAGATGCCTCCGGAGCTGCCTCCGGGACAGTTCAAGCATGTCACATCCCTGCCCCGGGGACCAGGACAGCCCAGTGAGGCCACCCCCGGGACCCGCCTCGCCTCGGTGACACTGAGCAAAGCCGCGAGTGTCCCGGTGAAGGTCAATTCTAAATGCACAACCGAACTTCTATGAATGTGAGAATGCTAAAAATTAAAATCCCAACACGTGGAAACAGGAGCGGCTTCTGGCCACTCCTGTTTCCACGTGGTAGATCGCTCACTTCACCTTACACACACCAGGGGCTGCCAGGCGCCAAGCTCTCAGTGCTCATCCCTTCTACTGAGTGATTCCCAAGGACGACGGCCACTCCTCGCCGTGCCATCCCCTGCCCCTCCCCCCAGGAGCTGGAGACAGCAGGGAGGGAGGGACCGTCACCCTCTGGCCATCCAGGTTCCGCCCGCTAGATGGGGGCTGAGGGAGCACTGAGGGGCCCGAGGGCTGGACCGACGGGTCAGGGGAAGCCGGGGAGGCCCCAGAACCAGGCAAGGGGCTCGGAGCGGCCTCCGTGACGAGGCGGTGGCCCTCCCTGCATGCACAACCCTGACGGAGGCACCCGGCACCCGGCCCAAAAACCCGCCCTTGCGCTGCACAGCATGGCCTCTTCCTCGTAAACCCCAACACTCTCTAGGGAACTGTACCATGTAACAAAGGAGAATTTAACGGGACTGGCTTTCCTTGCACGACACGTGGGATTCTGGCCCCGGAGGGTCGCTCCAGCTCCAGGGACGCCGGCCCCACCTCCCCACGCGCAGGCGTCTCAGCGACTTCCCTTTTTGTGAGGGAAAAAGGTGTACTTGGTGGGGTTAAACTCCTCCCAGATGCGCTCAAACTCCTCCAGAAAGAGCCGCACGCACTCCTCGTCTTCTATGATGAGCACGTTCTCCCGGTTGCTCTGAATGGCCTGAGTGGTCCAGTTCAGCGAGCCAGTGATCAACACCTTCCTGTCCACGATCGCGAACTTGTGGTGCATGTAGCCCAGATCCTGGTCGTGCCGGACCTGGATCCCTGCAAAAGGGGAGACGTCACTGCCGCACGTCACCCCGACTGAGCCGCCGGCTGGGCGCTCCGTCTCATCACCCCCACGCGGGGGCCCCTCGCTCCCTCCCCCCAGCCCCTCCTCTCACCACCCATCGCTACAGTTCAGGCTCCTTCTGCAGCACGGATGTGTTCACATGACTGATGGCGCTCGTGTCCGGTTTCGCGGGCACCATCACGTCTGGATGGTGACGGCGGCTGAGCCAGGCAGGGACCCGCCCCACCAGCCCCAGGAGGAGGCGTGGAGGACACAGAGGCATCGGGGTGGGGGGGACCGCAGAGCCGGGGGCCGGGTGGCGGCAGGGACGCGTGACTCAGTTCCTCTGGAAACAGGCCCTGTTCCCAGCCCCTGATCCGGGGCAGGCTCCCCACCCCTGCCAGGGCATGCGACCCGCATCATCCTTCAGTTACTGGTTCCAGGACGATCCAGTGGTGACTAGTGCAAAACCCATCTGCTTGGGTTCACTTGCCCCTAAGGTCTCACTCGGGCCCAGAAGCAGATCCCCTGCAGTCAGCACCTTGTAAGGGGGACAAGCCTGGCGGGAGGGAACAGCACAGGAGGCACCAGGCCCTGGACCTGAAGCCGTGGCTCTGGCCCTGTGACCACTCCGCTCACACAGCCTCTCTGCCTGTTGGAGCTCACGGAGCCCAAGGTGCACCCGGCAGCCCCTCCTCGTGACTCCCACCTTCGACCACAGGATCGCCTGCCACTCCTCACACGACAGCATAGGCCCTCATGCGTGTCACGCCACGGCCAGCTGTCCTGCGACATCTCCTGACCCTTGCTGGCACCTCAGGACTTCTGCTGCAGTCAGCCTCCCACTGGGACCGTGCTGTTCAGCACTGTGTCCCCAGAGCCCGGAACCGGTCCAGGCAAATAGAGACTCACAGAGAGACCGGTTCAACAGTGAGTGACAAATGACGGCCTGGGTGCCCTCAGAGGGGTATCAAGGTTTCGACGGAGTCTGGTCGCCGGGCCCTTTAAGGTTCTTCCCAAAACCGAGGTTCTACAGTTCTCTAAAAACCTAAACAAAATAAAACCGCTATGCCGAAACATAGCCAAGTTTCCCCAACAAAAGAACCAACAGATCAGGACAACACATGGCTACCAGGAAGAGCGGAAGTCAACGGTCCTCAACATTTACACTAGGTTTCCAACCCTGCCCACACGGAAGCAGACGGAAGAGCAGCAGAAGACTGAAGCATGTTCCCATCAGGAGAGCAGGCAAGAGGCCCATGCAAGCTGGGCTGAGAGCAGCCAGGACAGTTCTTAAAGGCCCCACGCCTCTTTCAGCCACAGCGGCCACCACAATTGACAGGTCCAACAGATGCTGGCGCAGGAATGTCCTTCCTGGGTGCCTCAGTGATCGAGAGAAGGGCACGAGGTTCAGACTCCGAATAGCTCACACAGGACACAACGTCACACTGAGGCAGGAGGAGGAAGCAGAATTCACAGGTAAGGCAGGATGTGAATTTAGAACGTCTTCAAAATTACTCACACAACCGGGTTCATCTGTCCCCACCCCAGTGAGAGAGGCAGGCCGGCCAAAGACCTGACTTCCCTGACATTTTGTAGCTTGAGAAACAAATGAACTGTCGCCAACTAAATACTTCAGCTCTACGTTGTAGTGTATTTTTAGAATTCATTTCAGGGCTTCCCGGGTGGCGCAGTGGATAAGAATCCGCTTGCCAATGCAGGGGACGCGGGTTCGAGCTGGTCCGGTAAGATCCCACGTGCCGCGGAGCAACTAAGCCCGTGCGCCACAACTACTGAGCCTGCGCTCTGGAGCCCGAGAGCCACAACTACTGGAGCTCGTGTTCCGCAACGAGAAGCCACCGCAATGAGAAGCCCACACACCACAACGAAGAGTAGCCCCCGCTCGCCGCAACCAGGGAAAAGCCCACGCGTAGCAACGAAGACCCAACATAGCCAAAAAATAAAATTAAATAAATAAATTTTTAAAAATTCATTTCAGAAACTCCAAAATGAAATTCACTAACGAGTTTAAGGGGAAAAGCCTTTTCCTCCCTTCGGTTCTTAAGCAGACGCAGCCTCTCTGCACACCTGCGTCCGGACCAGCTTCTGCCGGCAGACCTGCTTCCAGCCTCGGCCCCTCCCGGGGCTGTCGCCCAGGTTGCGGGCTCAGACGCTCTGCACAGAAGCTCCTGAGGAGGCCTTAGAGTTTCCCCAGACCTTGCAAGGCCGCCAGGGGACGCGAGAGGGTCTCCCCGGTCCTCAGGCCCCCGCCCCAAACACCCACGCCATCCTGGCTCTGCCTCCCGCCTCCCAGGCCCCGCGCCCGGCCTACCTGCCTTGCGGAGCAGCCCAATCTGTGAGCCATTGAGGGCCATGTAGTCGCAGTCGGTGACCACGCGGACGCGCACCCCGCGCTGGTGCAGCAGCTGCACTGCGCGGCCCAGCTGCGGGCTGGAGAAGGCGAACAGGCAGAGCTCCAGGCTGGCGCGGGCTGCCAGCAGGGCGCGCAACAGGCGGCTCAACGAGCTCTCGCCGTGGGGCAGGTTGCAAGGGCAGCCCGAGGGCGCGGCGCCCGGGACCCGCAACAGGGCCTCGGTGCACGTCACCTGCGACGGGAAGAACAGCACCTCGCGCTGCGGCGGCGGCCGCCGCCGCCCGGCCCACAGCCAGCGCAGCACAGCGGGTAGCGCCTCCAGGGCCCGCGCGAGGCCTCCGACAACAGCAGCCACCACCTGCCAGCGTAACGGCCCCATCTCGCCCGCGGCGTCTGAGGCCCCGCCTACCACGTGCGCCCGCTGCCCACTGCGCCTGCGCATTCAGCGCCCATCGCCACTGCGCCTGTGCGCCCGCCGTCCACGGGCCACGTGCGCCCTCCGCCCCGGGGCACTTGCTCCTGCGCTTTCGGCGTCCATTGCCCACTGCGCCCGCGCACCCGCCTGCCGCCTACGTGCGCCCGCCCACACTGCGCCTGCGCGCCCAACGCCCAAAAGACCCAGGAGGCAACCAGAGAAGACCCACAGGGGCCTCCCTGGTGGCGCACTGGTTGAGGGTCTGCCTGCCGATACAGGGAACGCGGGTTCGTGCCCCGGTCCGGGAAGATCCCACATGCCGCGGAGCGGCTGGGCTCGTGAGCCATGGCCGCTGAGCCTGCGCGTCCGGAGCGGAGAGGCCATGGTGGTGGGAGGCCTGCGTACCGCAAAAAAAAAAAAAAAAAAAAAAAAACTGGTGAAATCTAAAGTCTGGAGTTTAATAGTAATGTACCAATGTCAGTTTCTTCACGTTGGCAAATGAATTACAATAATGGAAGATGCTAACGGATGAGGGAAATCGGGTGAGGGGTAATATGGAACTCTCTCTGCTATCTTTGAAACTTTTTGGTAAATCTAAAATTATTCTGAATTAAAAGTTTATTTAAAATGTTAAACACACACCTTCCATATGGTCCAGCTGTCCCACTCCTAGGTATGACCAAAGAGAAATGAAAGCATATCCCACACAAAGACTTGTACGCAAATGTTCAGAGCAGGTTTACTCGTAATAACTCAAATCTAGAAACAACATAAATGTCCGTCAACAGATAAACTTTTGCATATTAATGCAACAGAATATTTAGCAATAAAAAGAAATAAATTATTGATATATACTACCACATGGACGGATTTCAATTATGCTGAGTGAAAAAAGCCAGAAAAAAAGTACAGACTTACGATTCCATTTATATAAAATTCTAGGAAATGCAAACTATAGCGACAGAAAGCAGATCTCTGGTTGCCTAGAGGTGAGGGAAGGGCAGGAGGGATTAGAAAGAGACATGTGATAGATATGTTTATTATCTTGGTGGTAGTGATGGTTTCACAGGCATATTCATATGTAAAACTTGTCAAATTACGTGGCTTAAATAAAACTTTTTTAATAGAGTTCCTGAGTTTAATTCTGGCTCCCCTGCTTCCTAACTGCAGGACCTCAGGCAAGTGGCTTCATCTCTTTGAGCCTCACTTTCTTCATTTCAAATGATAGTAAAGAATGAGAAGAAGGACTTCCTGTTATGGCAGTATAAAGAGGTGCTCAATTCCTCCTTGCAAAGAACAAACATAAATCGGGACTTCCCTGGCAGTCCAGTGGTTAGGACTCCGAGCTCTCAGTGCTGAGGGCCCGGGTTCGATCCCTGGTCAGGGAACTAAAATCCCACAAGCCTCGCGGTGCAGCAAAGAACAAAAACCAAAAAAACCCCATAAAACTGGGGGAAATGGTCAAGAACAACAACTTCAGGGCACTGGAAATACCGCAAAGGCAGACGACAAAATGAGAAATGTTCGCTTTTAAAACCTGGCAGTGCTTAGGATAGGAGCAGGAGGAGTCCGTGGCGCTGTGGACTGAGGCTCCCATCCCTTCAAAACCCACCCCTCAACCCTGGTTGGAAAAAGTAGCTGTCTTACCAATGTGGGACTGGCTGCAGAAACCTACAGTTTTGCTGGCCAAAAATGGTGGATTCAGTTGTGAATGAATGATCAAAACACGCAGCCTTACCAGCCCAAGCTTGCAGTCCACGTTAGGGCAAGCAGCACATCAGTCAAAACTGTGACAGACATCCTGAAAGTGGGAAAACCATAAAAGGGCTGAGTTATGTTCTCCCCACATCCCTGGCTAACTGGGGAGCAATGTATGAGTGGGAGAGACCCAGGAGAGCATGGGGAAAAGTGAAAGCCAAGGGGGGCTTGAAAGCATTCCCCAACCCAGATTGATCAGCAGAGGGTATGAGGTCTACAGGCTCAAAGTATTTGGGTTAAACCAAAATCACTGCTGACTACCACATTAGAAAGACTCAGGGGTGACCCCTACGAATAAATAAAAATAATCCTAAAAAAACGAGCAGACACACCAGTGGCTGCAGAGTGCAGGGGAAGAGATGCTGAAGTTTAAGTCCAGGTAAGTTTCCAAAGGACAACCACCTCAGAAAAATAAAGTCCAGAGTTGCTACACTCTATTATCAAAAATGTCCAGTTGTCAACCAAAGCCTACTAGACATGCAAAGAAACAGGAGGTTTTTTTCAACAAAAAATACTAAGCTTTCCAATCTATTCTAATCTGTATCATTTCCTTCCTTCTGCTAGCTTTGGGTTTAGTTTGTTGTTTTCTAGTTCCTTAAGTTGTAAAGTTAGGTTATTGATCTCAGATCTTTCTTCTTTTTTAATATAAGCATTTGTAGCTGTAAATTTCCCCCTCAGCACTGCTTTCACTGCATCCCGTAAGTTTTGTTGTGTTTTCATTTTCATTTGTTCTAATTTCCCTTGTAATTTCTTCTTGATCCATTGGTTGTTTAAAAGTGTATTGTTGGGGCTTCCCTGGTGGCGCAGTGGTTGACAGTCCGCCTGCCGATGCAGAGGATACAGGTTCGTGCCCCGGTCCGGGAAGATCCCACATGCCGTGGAGCAGCTGGGCCCGTGAGCCATGGCCGCTGAGCCTGCGCGTCCGGAGCCTGTGCTCCACAACGGGAGAGGCCACAACAGTGAGAGGCCCGTGTACCGGAAAAAAGAAAAAAAAAAAGTGTGTTGTTGGACTTCCCTGGTGCTGCAGTGGTTAAGAACATGCCTGCCAATAGAGGGGACACGGGTTCGAGCCCTGGTCCGGGAAGATCCCACATACCACGGAGCAACTAAGCCCGTGAGCGACGGCTACTGAGCCTGCGCTCTAGAGCCCACGAGCCACAATAACTGAGCCCTCATGCTGCAACTACTGAAGCCTGCGTGCCTAGAGCCCGTGCTCCGCAACAAGAGAAGCCACCACAATGAGAAGCCCTCACTCGCCGCAACTAGAGAGAGCCTGCGCACAGCAACGAAGACCCAACGCAGCCAAAAATAATAAATAAATTAAAAAAAAATAAGTGTATTGTTTACAAAGTGACCAACAAGAGATTAATCTCCAAAATATGCAAACAGCTTATGTAGCTCTATGTCAAAAAAACAAACAACCCAATCAAAAAATGGGCAGAAGATCTAAACAGACTTTTCTCCAAAGAAGACATACAGATGGCCAAAAACCACATGAAAAGATGCTCAACATCAGTAATTATCAGAAAAATGCAAAACAAAACTACAATGGGCACCAGCACACCGGTCAGAACGGCCATCATCAAAAGGTCTACAAACAATAAATGCTGGAGAGGGTGTGGAGAAAAGGGAACCCTCCTACACTCCTGATGGGAATGTAAATTGGTACAGCCACTATGGAGAACAGTATGGAGGTTCCTTAAAAAACTAAAATGGAGGGCTTCCCTGGTGGTGCAGTGGTTGAGAGTCCACCTGCCGAGGCAGGGGACACGGGTTCGTGCCCCGGTCCGGGAAGATCCCACATGCCGCGGAGCAGCTGGGCCCGCGAGCCATGGCCGCTGAGCCTGCGCGTCCGGAGCCTGTGCTCCGCAACGGGAGAGGCCACAACGGTGAGAGGCCCACGTATCGCAACAACAACAAAAAACTAAAATGGAATCACCATATAATCCTGCAATCCCACTCCTGGGCATATATCCTGAGAAAACCATAATCTGAAAAGATCCATGCACCCCAATGTTCATTACAGCACTATTTACAATAGCCAGGACATGGAAACAACCTAAATGTCCACTGACAGAGGAATGGATAAAGAAGATGTCGTACATATACACAATGGAATATTACTCAGCCATAAAAAATAATGAAATAATGCCATGTGCAGCAACATGGATGGACATAGAGGTTATCATACTATGCTAAGTCAATCAGAAAGAGAAAGACAAATACCATGTGATATCACTTACATGTGGAATCTAAAATATGACACAAATGAACTTATCTACAAACTTATGGTTACCAAAGGGGAAACCTGAGGGGAGGGATAAGTCAGGAGCTTGGGATGAACACACACACACTACTGTATATAAGATACGTAACCAAGAAGAACCTACTGCATAGCACAGGGAACTCTACTCAATATTCTGTGATAACCTATATGAGAAAATCTGAAAAAGAATGCATATATGTCCATGTATAATTGAATCACTGGGCTGTACACCTGACACTGACACCACGTTGTATATCAACTATACTCAAAAAAAAAGTGTTGTTTAATTTCCCCAATTTTGTAACTTTTCCAGTTTTATGTTACTGATTTCAAACTTCATCTTGTGGTCAGAGAAGATATTTTGTATGATATCTATATGTTAAGATCTACTAAGATTTAATTTGAGGTCTAACCTATGGTCATCCTGGAAAATGTGCCAAGTGCACTTGAGAAGACTGTGTATGCTGCTGCTGTTGTGAGGAGTGCTCTGTAAATGTCTGTTAGATGTAGTTGGTTTATTGTGGTGTTTAAAGGACTATAGGACTCCCCTGAGCATTTCTTCCTTATTTATCTTCTGTTTTTTTAATCCATTATTGTGAGTGGGGTAGAACGATTATTGTAGAACTATTTCTCCCTTCAATTCTCTCAGTTTCTGTTTCATATATTTTGATGGTTGCTCACTAGTTATGTCGTGTTTATAATTGTTATATCTTCTTGCTGTACTTTATTATACAGAAGCCTTTTGTTATATATAATGTCCTTCTTTGTCTCTTGAGAACGTTTCTGACTTCCAGCCTATGTTTCTGTATGCCCTATAGCTTTTTGGTTCCTCATTTCTTGCATTCCTGTCTCCTTTTCTTTTTGTTTTTTGGCAGTGAGCTGTCTAAACTCCTTCTTAACTTCCTCTTCCATATATTCTGTAGCCATTTTCCTTGTGTTTACCACAAGCATTCCATTTAACATCCTGAAGTTATAACATTCTAATTTGAAGTTATAGCAGCTTAACTTCAATAACAAAAATCCTCCTCCTTTACAGCTCTGTCCCACCCCTTTTGGTGGTTACATCTTTATACGTCATGTGCCACAAAACAGAAACTAGTAATTCTTCTCAATGTATTTCCTAAACTGTGTAGAAAACACAATCTGGAGTTACAAACCAAAGTTACAGTAACACAAGCTTTCACATTAATATTTTTTTCTTCAAATGTATGTTTCTTGGTTATAGAAAACAAAAAGTATGGTTACAAACCATTGTTACAGTAATTCTAGTTTTTATAATTGCCCATGTATTTACCTTTATTGAGATCTCTATTTCTCCATAGGGCTTTGAGGTACTGTCCAGTGTCCTTTCATGTCATCCTATAGGACTCCCCTGAGCAGTTCTTGCAGGACAGGTCTAATGATAACAAACCTCTCAGCTTTTACCTGGTAACGTCTTGATTTTTCCCTCACTTTTGAAGGGCGGATTTGCTGGATAGAGGACTCTCGGTTGACTTTTTTGTTTTAGACTTTTAACATATCACCCCCCTTGTCTTCTGGCCTCCAAAATGTCCGATGAGAATTCTGCAGACATTCGTACTGAGGATTCACTTCTCTCTTGCTGTTTTCAAGATTTGCTCTTTGTCTCTTGAAAGTTTTTTTTAATTGTCTTTTGAATTTTATTTTATTATACAGTAGGTTATTAGTTATCTGTTTTTTACATATTAGTGTATACATGTCAATCCCCATCTCCCAGTTCAGCACACCAACAACAACCCCCCTGGCCACTTTCCCCCACTGGTGTTCGTACATTTGTTCTCTACGTCTGTGTCTCTATTTCTGCCCTGCAAACCGGTTCATCTGTACCATTTTTCTGGGTTTCACGAATATGCATTAATATACGATATTTGTTCTTCTCTTTCTGACTTACTTCACTCTGTATGACAGTCTCTAGATCCATCCACACCTCTACAAGTGACCCAATTTCGTTCCTTTTTACGGCTGAGTAATATTCCATTGTATTCCACTACATCTTCTTTATCCATTCGTCTGTCGATGGGCATTTAGCTTGCTTCCATGACCCGGCTATTGTAAATAGTGCTGCAATAAACATTGGGGTGCATGTGTCTTTTTGAATTCTGGTTTTCTCTGGGTATAGGCCGGTAGTGGGACTGCTGGATCATACGGTAATTCCATTTTTAGTTTTTTAAGGCACCTCCATACTGTTCTCCATGGTGGCTGTATCAATTTACATTCCCACCAACAGTGCAAGAGGATTCCCTCTTCTCCACACCCTCTCCAGCATTTGCTGTTTGTAGATTTTCTGACGATGCCCATTCTAACTGGTGTGAGGTGATACCTCATTGTAGTTTTGATTTGCATTTCTCTAATAATTAGTGATGTTGAGCATCCTGTCATGTGCTTCTTGTCCATCTGTATGTCGTCATTGGAGAAATGTCTATTTAGGTGTTTTTTGCTGTTGTTGTTTGTTTGTTTGTTTTGCGGTACACGGGCCTCTCACTGCTGTGGCCTCTCCCGTTGAGGAGCACAGGCTCCGGACGCGCAGGCTCAGCGGCCATGGCTCACGGGCCCAGCCGCTCCGCGGCATGTGGGATCTTCCCGGACCGGGGCACGAACCCGTGTCCCCTGCAACGGCAGGCGGACTCTCAACCACTGCGCCACCAGGGAAGCCCAAATGTCCTATAAACGTCAATTAAATCTATCTGGTCTATTGGTCATTTAAAGCTTGTGTTTATTAGTTTTCTGTCTGGATGATCTGTCCATTGGTGTCAGTGAGGTGTTAACGTCCCCCACTATTATTGTGTTACTGTCAATTTCCTCTTTTATAGCTGCTAGCAGTTGCCTTATGTATTGAGGTGCTCCCATGTTGGGTGCAGATATCTTTATAATGGTTATATCTTCTTCTTGGATTAATCCCTTGATCATTATGTCGTTGTCCTTCCTTGTCTCTTGTAACATTCTTTATTTTAAAGTCTATTTTTTTCTGATATGAGTGCTGCTACAACAGCGTTCTTTTGATTTCCTTTTGCATGGAATATCTTTTTCCATCCCCTCACTTTCAGTCTGTATGTGTCCCTAGGTCTGAAGTGGGTCTCTTGCAGACAGCATATATAAGGGTCTTGTTTTTGTATCCATTCAGCGAGCCTCTGTCTTTCGGTTGGAGCATTTAATCCATTCACGTTTAAGGTAATTATTGATATGTATGTTCCTATTACTATTTTCTTCATTGTTATGGGTTTGTTTTTGTAGATCCTTTTCTTCTCTTGTGTTTCCCACTTCGAGAAGTTCCTTTAGCATTTGTTGCAGAGCTGGTTTGGTGGTGCTGAATTCTCTTAGCTTTTGCTTGTCTGTAAAGCTTTTGATTTCTCCCTCAAATCTGAATGAGATCCCTGCCGGGTAGAGTAATCTTGGTTGTAGGTTCTTCCCTTTCATCACTTTAAATATATCATGCCACTCCCCTCTGGCTTGTAGAATTTCTGCTGAGAAATCAGCTGTTAACCTTATGGGAGTTCCCTTATGTGTTATTTGTCGTTTTTTCCCTTTTTGCTTGCAATAATTTTGTCAACTTGATTACTATGTGTCTCAGTGTGTTTCTCCTTGGGTTTATCCTGCCTGGGACTCTGCGCTTCCTGGACTTGGGTAGTTGTTTCCTTTCCCATGTTAGGGAAGTTTTCGACTATAATCTCCTCAAATATTTTCTCAGGTCCTTTCTCTCTCTCTTCCCCTTCTGGGACCCCTATAATGCGAATATTGTTGCATTTAATGTTGTCCCAGAGGTCTCTTAGGCTGTCTTCATTTCTCTCCATTCTTTTTCTTTATTCTGTTCTGCAGCAGTGAATTCCACCTTTCTGTCTCCCAGGTCACTTATCCGCTCCTCTGCCTTAGTTATTCTATTGATTCCTTCTAGTGTAGTTTTCATTTTAGTTATTGTATTGTTCATCTCTGTTTGTTTGTCCATTAATTCTTCTAGGTGTTTGTTCTTTAATTCTTCTAGGTCTTTGTTAAAGATTTCTTGCGTCTTCTCGATCTTTGCCTCCATTCTTTTTCCGAGGTCCTGGACCATCTTCACTACCATCATCCTGAATTCTTTTTCTGCAAGGTTGCCTGTCTCTTCATTTAGTTGTTTTTCTGGGGTTTTATCTTGTTCCTTCATCTCGTACCAAGTCCTCTGTCTTTTCATCTTGTCTTTCTGTGAATGTGGTTTTCCTTCCACAGGCTGCAGAAATTGTAGTTCTTCTTCACTTGATCTTAGCCAAAAAGCCGAGAAGCGACAGAACTGTAGTTCTTCTTGCTTCTGCTGTCTGCCCTCTGTCTTTTGAAAGTTTGACTGCATGTCTTGTGATCTTTTGGAGTTCATCTTATTTGGAATTTGTTTAGCTTCTTGTACAGGCCATTCTTCATTTTATTGTGCTTTGCAGATACTGTGTTCTTGCTGTTGTTGTTTTTACCAACTGAAGGTTTGTGGCAACCCTGCATCGGGCAAGTCTACTGGCACCACCATTCCAACAGCATTTGCTCACTTCATGTCTCTTATGTCACGTTGTGGTGTTTCTCGCAATATTTCAAACTTTTTCATTATTATCATATTTGAATTGGTGATCTGTGATCAGTGATAGTTGATGTTACCACTACAGCTCAGTGAAGGCTCGACGATGGTTAGGATTTTTTTGACAGTATTTTTAAATTAAAGTATGTACTTTTTTTTTTTTTTTTTTTAGCCAATGCTATTGCACACTTAATAGACCACAGTATAGGGACATCCCTGGTGGCGCAGTGGTTGGGAATCTGCCTGCCATTGCAGGGGACACGGGTTCGAGCCCTGGTCCGAAAGGATCCCACATGCTGCGGAGCAAATAAGCCCGTGCACCATGACTACTGAGCCTGCGCTCCAGAGCCCATGAGCCACAGCTGCTGAGCCCACGTGCCACAAATGCTGAGGCCTGTGTGCCTGGAGCCCATGCTCCACAAGTGAAGCCACCACAAGGAGAGGCCCACGCACCACAATGAAGAGTAGCCCCCCCGCTCGCTGCAACTAGAGAAAGCCCGCGCATAGCATCAAAGATCCAACACAGCCGAAAAGTAAATAATAAATTTATTTTTTAAAAAAAGACCACAGTATGGTGTGAACATAACTTTCATACGCAATGGGAAACCAAAAATTCGTGTGGACTCACTTAATTGCAATATTTGCTTTATTGCAGTGGTCTGGAACCAAACTCACAATCTCTAAGGTATGCCTGTATGTTTATATTCATGTGTCTCACGAAATTTGGAAATTTTTCAGCCATTATTTATTCACATATTCTGCCTCTTTCTCTTTCTTCTTCTCAGGCTCCCACGATGCATACGTTGGTCCTTTCATTGGTGTCCCGTGGGTCTCTTAGGCTCTGTTCCTCAGCCTCAGTAATTTCCACTGTCCTATCTTTAAGTTCACTGATTCTCCTGCCTGCTCAAATTGTCTTTAAAGCCTTCTAGTCAATTTTTCACTTCAGTTACTGCAGTTTTTGGCTCCATATTTTTGGTTTCTTTTTTTGGTTTTCTTTGATATTTCTATTTTGTTCACACATTTTCTTCACTTTCTCCACATCTTTAGTTCTTCGAGCATCTTTAACAGTTGTTTTAAAGTCTTTGGCGAATATGTCTGCCATTAAATCTCTTTCACGGACGGATTCTGCTGAATTCTTTTTTTTCCTTTCAACAGACCTTCCTGTTTCTTTGTATGCCTTGTGATTTTGTTGTTGTTTTTGCTGAACACTCGACATTTAAATCTAATAATAGCAGAACTCTGGAAATCAGATTCTCCCCCTTCCCCAGCGTTTACTGGTTTGTTATTTATTTTTACTGTTGTAGGCTCTTTGCCAGGGATCAGCTGGAGATGTAAACTTCAGTTTTTCTCAGGTCTTTTCTGAGCCCTTCCCTGGATGTGCATAGTCACTTTTAAATTTTCTGATACATGCAATTGTTTTTGAGTGTCCTACTCTTTAATGTCTGGCTCCTGAGAGGTGGAAGGCAAAAATGAAGCAGGGAGAGGCTGCCATCCAGAGGGGGAGGCCCAGCGACAGTGGCTGCCCCCGCTTCGTCTGCGCCCTGATCAGAAGCAGCCGTTAGCGA
This sequence comes from Neophocaena asiaeorientalis asiaeorientalis, assembly GCF_003031525.2. Taxonomy (NCBI): domain Eukaryota; kingdom Metazoa; phylum Chordata; class Mammalia; order Artiodactyla; family Phocoenidae; genus Neophocaena; species Neophocaena asiaeorientalis. Next base: position 5,813,532 of record NW_020172141.1, on the reverse strand, counting down.
TGAGGCGCAGAGCCCTGATGTTCCGAGGACAGGGTCCTCTTCACCCACCCTCGCTCCTGCAAGCTGCTCCGAGAACACGTGTACGGCCCTGCCATGTGGCTGGGGGTGGGACATAGGAACCTGCAACTGTACTACAAGCTAAAACTGACTGAAAATTAACCACAGTTTACTAAGTCTTCCCCTGGAAACTGTAAGCCTTCAGGAGAGTACAGAGTTCCAAAATAGTTATATCACTGGTGTTACTTTAACCATATTATTTTCTATGACCGATCCCAAGAAAATCTGAGGTATCAAACCAATAAAACCATGTAGTCAACAGTTTATAAAAATATATCTTTATTATTTCAACGTTCTTGCATGATACCGATACCTAGTCATATAAACATGCTCTTCCTGTTAAATATAAATTAAACACAAAAAAACTATAAACGAATCAGCAAAATTACCGGAAAATCCTTCCAAACCATGAATCCTTATTAAAAACGCACACAGGGACGATGAACCAGTCTTAAACTACCATACTCTGAAACTTAACTGCAGCCAAATGTAAACGTTTAAAGAAGCAATAGAGGGCAAAGTGATATGGAGTAAAACTATGATGGGCTTCTCAACTCCACATCCAGTGAGCCAGGCCAGTCAGATGACTCCATTTGACATTTCAGCAAAGTATTCTCTTTGTGTAAAAAAGATCAGGGCTCGTCCTCAAGCTACAGGGTAATTTCAAAACAACCACAGAAGAGCATGGCCAGAAGACTTGGTTGTCAGGTAACTTCAGAACACGAATTCCAGATGATCCAAAGAGGAGGAAAACATCCACTCCACCCCAAAAGGCATTCCCAGAGCCCTAACTTAAAACCAGATTACTAACAATGACTACAGATCAGAACATAACCTGAAAATTCACAAAACTCACATATGCATGCACTACCTGGAAAACCCTTGCTGAACTTGAGAACAGAAAGGTTCAACCTCAAGAGAGGGTATGACATTGCGGCTAAGATACCCCAGGCGGAGCTGGCCTGACACGTGTCCCTGTAAATTCTGAGATCAGCACCCATGAGAGGCACGAGCTGCACACCTTCCTCACGCTCTTCTCTCCCAGGGGTGAGCGAATGCAGGGGACTGTCACAAGTCTCCCGCTGCCCCCTTCAGGGCTGGACCAATTCAAATAGCTTGCGGGATGGTGCCAAGAACTACACCAGGCCTGCATCCCACACAGAGGGCAAAGTTCAGCCCCAACAGTTTCCACTCCTTACTAGGAAACAGCTTCATGCCAGCAGTTTGGAAACGGGAGGACAGCCTGAGAACGCCATCAGAGACCTGTGTCCGAGCTCCGCAGCAAGGACGGACGTCACCGCGTCCCAGGAGGCCCGCCCAGACACAGTGTCCCGGGACGGGGTCAGCTGCGGGGCTCTGAGGCCATGGGGCTGCGGACCGTGGACAGGAGGTGCGACTTGTACGTCTTGCTCAGGCCCGTCATCCAGAACTTGAGCAGCTTGACGTTGTCCTCCTCAGACGCCCCGAGGATGCTCAGCAGCTTCTGTGTGTCCTCTTTGGGCCGGCTATCCACCTTGGTGAACTTAAAGAGGACCTTCACTTTGCTGTAGAAGACCAAAACCAAACACTCAGCTACCGCAGAACCGTCAGCAGAGTTCTGGTCCTGGGGCCTAAACGGCTTCAAGACCAGCAGCGGCTCGGCAGGCACAGCGGGAACTGAGACAGGAGAGGCGGCACAGCAGAGCGGCGGCTCGCGCCTGCCCCGTTTCCCCACCGCTGCTGACGCTGGTGCAGGCAAACAGGGAGATTAAAAAGACAAATGTTCCTCCCATTCATAAAAGGGACAGGTGGCTCCTAAGCTCCACTGTACTGTCTGAAATCAGAACAATGTTTGACTAATTAAATTTGACAGAAAATTACTAAGAAGGCGGGAGGAAATACAGTAACTTGCTTAATAAGGAGGGAACATCTGCTACCCGACCTTCCAATTCTTAAGTTGACTAAGCGTCAAAAATAACTGCCTCCCTTGGAGAGCACAGAGCAGCCTGAGGCTCAGGGGTGCGGGCTCACCTGCTCCAGCTCACCCAGCCAGGTCAGCGCGTGGTGGAGCCCTGCATCTCTCGTCCACACCCCCCTCCCGCAGCAGCCACGGCCTCACCTCTGTCTCTGGCCACAGCTCCTGCTTCTCCTGCTGCCGGCAGCCCAGCCCTCCCCTGAAAGCACAGACTCTAGGGGCCGAGGTGGCACCCGCTTACTTCATCCACTCTTCCTTGAGGCAGACGAGGCACTGGTCGACCACGTCCACCGACAGATTCTGGTTGGTCAAAGCTGCTTCCACTTTACTCAGGATGGTGGGGCCAGCTGGGGACAAGCGGGGCACGGCCGGGGGGTCAGCACGGGGAGGGCGGGGGCGGCCTCAGCGCCCCCTCAGCCCGCTCGCCGGGGGGAGAGCAGGTCAGCGGTGCCCACCTCGGTCTGCGGCCACAGCACTCCCACTGGTCACGACAAACTCGTGCTTGCTGAGGGACGGCTCGTCCTCACAGCCGGCCGGCTGCAGGCTGGAGCGGGCGGCCGTGTGCACTTCCACCACCACAGCAAACTCTGCGGCGACACAAGACACGCTGCCCGTCAAGTGCTCTTCACCCCGGGACAAAGCCCCTCCTTGGCAGCTCCCAATCATCTCAGATCATCTGGGGAAACTCCAGCCTCCTGAGCTGAACACTGGCACCCAAAACCTTCGGTAGCTTGTGAAGAGTTAAGGGTTCACTTCTGACGCAGTTAAACGAATAACGCACTGTACTATATTACCACAGATTGCTGCGTGCACCTCCGCTGGCCTAATGCTAAACAGCCCTGGGAGAGTGGCCCCGCTACGGCCCATTTTACAGATGGGGAAACAGACTCCGGGAAGCGAAGTGACTCGCACAAGGTCACATGGCTAGTGGTGGTAACAATATCAAGCCCATCTCTGAGACGAGAGCCTGTGTTCTGAACACTGCCTCTTGGACTCATGGCCCAGCCTGGTTGCTGAGAGGGTGACAGCTCTGTGACCAACCTTCCCACCGCTCTCACGGATGTGCCTGGAGGAGGCCTAGACGTGCCGGATGCGGGGATGTGAACCCACAAAGGGATGTGCTGACTCCCGACCCCCCCAGACCAAGAATGAGGGATGCCGATCAGCTTCCTGGCTCTCTGTCTAGAGCAGTAAGCTTGTCAGTCAGTCCTGAGGGCGGAGTGGGGCTGAGCAAGGGCCACTGAGCTGATGAGCACCGGGGACAGATTTCAGGCAGATAAACACAGCAGAACGGAGAGGAAGGAAGACCACGAGGCAGAGGCTCAGTCCAGCGCCCCCTGAGCCGCCCCAGGGCCCAGGGCTGGGACCCGCCCCACAGAGAACCACACCCCAGTGAGCAGCCCAGCCCAACCCTCACCCATCTTCAAGACAGACACTAGAAGCCAATGCCACGGGGAAAGCTGGTCTTGCAACGTGGGTCTTCCCGCCTGAGGCCAGCAGGCATCGGTCCTCAAACCCACAGCTGAGGTCCAGTCACGTGGTTTCACTTCTGAGCCCTGACGTGCAGGGGCTCAGCCCAGACCGACACGGCACGCACCTGAGGCCAGCACGTGGGGAGGGATCTGCACGTGGGGCCCGAGCCCCAGGAAGTTGCAGCGGTAGGCCTCCTCGTACTGGCTGCTGTAAGGGATGACGCGCACACAGCCCACGGGCAGCATGGTCTGAAGGATGGAACAACCCAGAGCTGAGCGCTGCCCTGCCCGAGTCCCTCACCCACACCCCACGAGCCCCCTGCAGCTCGGTCCAGAGCCCTCTCATCCCGGCCCGCTCTGCAGGGTTAACTCTTCCATCATTCTCTGACTTCACAGATGTTTGTCTCTTCCCTCACCCACCAAAGGGATTCTAAGTTGTCTGAGACATTGTTTCGTCTTGTACCTTCACAGGCCCAGGCAGAAGGCTGGCATGCACACACGCTTAGAGCCGGACCTGGGCCGTGGCACCCCCTACACCTGTGGGACGGAGACAGCACGCCACACGTGCACTCCGGCCAGCCCGTCGATCAGGCTCTGTGCAGAGGACCACGTGGGGACCCAGGCCTGCCTCTGTGGCACAGGTGGCTTCTCAAAGGGATGCGGGGCTTGGGGAAGGGCGGATGGGAGAGTGATCAGTCTGTCAGGACAGCAGACTCCTCGCTCGAAATGAAAGCCAAAAATGACTACCTTTTTTTTTGGCCGTGCTGCGCAGACTGTGGAATCTTAGTTCCCTGACCAGGGATAGAACCTGGGCCCTCAGCAGCGAAAGCACAGATGAATACCATTTTTAACAGTGGAGAAAAGCACAGATCTTAGATTCAGGCATGAACCTCTGCAACGAGTCTCTGACACATCTTAACAGATTTTTTAAAAATCCACTAGGCCAATACCATCCTACCACAAAACACAATGGAAAGAAGATCCTCTCACCCGAAGAACTTCAAAGGCTGAATGGACAAGGTCTGCGTCTCTACTTTTCCAGATCACCTGGTTCCCCATGAGGACGTGCCAGGCCAGTGTGCGGAAAGATGGGGCACCCAGGACCTGAAAAACACGGTGCACTGCTTTCTGTCCAGAGGAAGTTATTTGTGTGTTCGTCTAGAAACTTTCTCCACAGAGTGAAGGAAGACGGGCAGGAGAGCGGAAGTCACCTATCTTCTCGGGGAGGCTGGGTGACTTGCCCGAAACCAGGAGGAGGGATGGCCCTGTGCTCATACCTGAAGGTCCGACCCCAGGGCTCTTGTACACTTCAAGATCTTTTCCCCAATTCTATTTTTAAAGATTTGAAGCAGATAAAGTATTAGTTTTTTGCAACATGTACCCTCTCTCTCTACACCCTTAACTTTGGCCTAACCACTTGAGAGAGAGCCAGGGTTATGAGTCTTCAGCACCGAGGGAAAGCTCGGTCTAGATGCCAGCAGCCCAGGGCCGCCCCGCTGAGTGGACCCCCATCCGGAGCCCCGGCCTCTAACCATGTCCTCTGGGCTGTGAGACTCTCAATCTAGGGCTTGTGACTTCCTCATCTGTCCTGTTTTTATCCTGCTTTAATCAACTCCAATTAACTCCACGGCACTGACATTTTAGAAGAGCTCAGCCTGTTGTCTTAGGGCTTGTGAACATGGCCAGAAAAAAAGAGGAGGCTGTGACACTGCCTTTTACCAAACCCTACCAGCCCCCAAGGACTCCCACCTCCGGTGGAATTCAAGATCCCCTCCAGCTGTAATCCACATTAGCTGTAACCCACTGTAATCAACAAGGACTGCAGCCAAATCAAGGATGATTTAAATGAATGGTTTTCACCCCAAAGCCCCACAGAACACCTCCTGGTAAACCAGGCTTTACTTCATTTTCCAAAGTAAAAATAACTGTTCTCTGATAGAATTCATGCTCAATGTAAAAGTAGACAGAGAGAGGGTCTATGAAAGGCCAGCCTGCTTTGTGATCTAGCGGTCACTCCCGCTGCCCTCCCGTGCGGCGAGCAGCCCCGCCCCCGCCCCGCCCCCCGCGGGGCAGGCTCCAGCAGCTCCTAGCGAACAACGGGCCGTTGCTCGGATGCAACTCCTGGGGTCGCACGTTCAGGTTGTTTCCAGTTCTTTGTAAGAAAGGCCACTGTTTTCAATTTGCAAAGCATCTAGGCTGTGCGCAAACCAACAATGCTGTTCAATTCCTTTAGAAGGCCCCAGAATGACAAGATCAGAGAACCATGAGAAGCCAACCGTTGGGCCTTTCTTTAGAGAAACCCCCTCCATCCTCACTGAGCCTGGGGCGAAGACACCCCAGATGCCCCCTGACATCTTCAGCCACCCACCAAGAAGGTTCCTGGTCACCCCTGAACACAACAGACCCAAAGGAAAAGGCGTGCTGGATGGAGATGAGCCGGAAGGAGAGGACGGGGCTCTTGTCCTGAGTTTCTGATCCGGGCTCTACCTCTCTACCGCCTACCTGCCTCATGTGCCGAAGGGATTTAAAGACAGAGAGCTTTCGGGGCTGCCAGTTTCCACAGTCTGAGAGCAAGGACGAATCCACCGGGCACTTGGTCGGCTCCCGCCCCTCGGCCCCCTCTTTCTCCTCCTCTCCAGCCTCAGAGCTGCCCCAGCTTTCCGATTCCTCTTCCAAGTCTGCAAGACAGACAACAAATTCAGTTACGAAATGTGCGTCCCTAGACTCCTTCGCTCTCTGGATGCAAGTCTTTGCACAGGACCACTTCAGCCCAAGGCATCTCGTGGTTAAACCAGCCGGAAGGCTACTGATTTCTGGTTCGGACCAGCTGTCTACACTACCTGCTGCCACTGGAGTCCTGGGGTGGGCCAGGAGTGTTCAGTCTGCTATGTTCTGTCCACTGCTGGTTGGAAAAGTCAAGTCAGCGCTAAGGACGCTAACAGTGTGTGAGCGCTCCCCTAAAGATGTCCACACATTCTGTCCTTTAATCCTCTCGCCTGCCCTGGGTCAGTACTGCTCTCCCCGTCTTACAGAAAGGAATATCTGCTATCTCAATTCATCGTCACGACAACCCCAGGAATGCAGCATCCTCACTGCACAGCTCGAGTGAAGGGGCCTTGCTGTGCGCACAGAACACACACATCTTGGAGCCCGGAGCTGAAGGCAGGTCTGTACAGGCTGCAGCGTGTGCTCTGAACCCCTATGCTCACCCTGTGACCAAAATACGACCCAAGACGAGACAGGGAGCACCGCACGCCTGCACTCCTCTCCCCCGACGCACTCGGCTCTCCATGCAAATAAATCTCACCAGCAGACTGCCCTTGCCACCGTCACTAACCTAGAAACGTGTCATCACTCTGATAAATGGTTCCGGGCCGACCATACCGTGAGGGCGCGGAAGTGGACCGCGCTTCGGTCTTCTCCGAGCGAGCCCTGCCCTTGATGAACCCGCCCGCCCTCCCCTTCGCAGGGAAGCCTGCTCAGGTGCAGGTCACCGGACGACAGGAACAAGTTCCAAACAGCTCCAGCTTGTTAAGGTCAATCATTTGCAAAAAGAAGCACGTTGTCACGGAGGACACACAAGACGCATCACGAGTCCCATTCACCCCGCCCCACATGTGAGATCCTGGACCTGTGTCACTGAGAATCCAACCATCTCCAAAAGAAAAGCAGACTCCCAGACTCCCCTGGGCAGTTACTTAAAACACCCAGATGTGGAGATCTGATTGCAAACCTGGGGAGGGCCGCCCAGTTACCAGGAGGCTTGGGAACCACCGGCCCTGATGAAAACCTCGGGTCCAACTAAAGGACAACATTTTACTGTTGAAGAGCAGAGAGCAAGTCCCCATCCAGACAGGCCGAGTAAGTGCTTCTTGTACGATAGGGACACAGAAGCCTCACTCAACCCACCTCTCCAGAGCGACAGCCCCGGGGATGGTCTTTCCCAACCTGCCCGGACAGATTCTTACACGTGACTGTCAGGGAAGATGAGGCAGGAAATCACAATAAAACCACGAAGAGCAAAGGGCGAGCTTTTGTAGACACGGCTCCTGGGGCCCCCTCCGCCAGCTCTCTGCTGGGATGGAGGAGAGGGGAGCTGAGCACGGGCCGACCCCAGGCCACCACCGGCAGAGGCTCCCAGCACAGGCACCTCCCAGCTCACCCGCCAGCTGCTCCATCTGGACCAAGGTGTCCTCAGTGGGCGCGCCTTCCAGGAGCTTCTCGGTCAGCCGGCTGCCGCACGCCTTCAGGAGCCTGGGAAACACAGTGCCACCTATGCGGTGTTCTCGCCGAAAGGAAAACTAGACCCGAAGCCAATCAACCCTCCTGAGCTAACGACTGGTTAACAGAAAACACGGGCGTAAAAGAACGAGTTGGGTACCACCACGAGGATTCGATCAGCCAGAGGGGTTCCTACAGGACGCACAGCCCAGGCCTCTAGAAAAGGCAGGGAGGTTGGGGCAAAGGCACACGAGGTGCTGCTCTAGACTAAGAGGCCTGGCACGATCCATGCCCTGTGTGCTGGTGCGCTGGTCCCAAAGCCAGAGTCAACTCTGAGGCAAAGCAGGAAAAGTGAACATGGACTGGGCTGGATGATGCTAAGCAATGAGTCCATTTTGTTGCACGTGATAACGGGTTTATGGTTGAAGTGAAGATTTGCTTTAAAAAACATTCCAGAAAAAAAAAAGTGAAGGACAGATGAAAAAGCAGTGAAATGTCGCTAACTGCTGAAGTAGGAGGGTGTGAAGTTCCTTGTAGTATTATACTTTGGGTCTGTCTGAAATTTTCCCAAATTAAAATAATTCCTAGGGGCTTCCCTGGTGGCGCAGTGGTTGAGAGTCCGGCTGCCGATGCAGGGGACACGGGTTCGTGCTCCGGTCCGGGAGGATCCCACATGCCGCGGAGCGGCTGGGCCCGTGAGCCATGGCCGCTGAGCCTGCGCGTCCGGAGCCTGTGCTCCGCAACGGGAGAGGCCACGACAGTGAGAGGCCTACGTAACGCAAAATAGTAATAATAATAATTTCTAAAAGACAAGAGGCACTGTCTGCCGGGTGGGGGAGACAGATATTTTCCTCTGTGGTTTGCAGGTTCTCAGAAGCTGCACTCAAGGATTACGTGTGAGGAACGTCACCCACACCAGGACCTGACTTAGGGGATGCCGCACAGGAATGAGAAGGATTACGTGTGAGGAACGTCACCCACACCAGGACCTGACTTAGGGGATGCCGCACAGGAATGAGAATCTGGAGAGTCTTTGGAAGGAACATATCCTGCAGTGGGAGGAAGAGAAACAACCTGTGGCCGGAGGACAGACCGTGGTGGTTTCTAAGTGTGTCCACAAATCTGTCGGTACTCCTCCCTTCCAACGGCGGGGCCCGGTCCTCCCCTCCCGCCTAGGCTGAGCTACTTCTAACAACCAGGTGCAGGCAGGGCCCGTGCGCTGCTGAGGCTGGGTCGTGAGAGCCAGCAGAGCCCACCTCGCTCTCCCCGGATCACCCGCATGACCGTGGCGAGCAGAGGCCTCCCGCCCACGGCCAGACCGACCTGCCAGCCCCGAGGGAGCCCAGCCTTCACACGACAGCAGCTCCGCCTAAGGACAAGGGCCAGAGCGGCCCAGCTCAGCCCCCGTCTGGGTCCTGACTCACAAGTGCTGTGAGAGACAAGCACCCGCTGCTGCTCACAGAGAGGGAGACCACTGGTCTCGGTCTAGGAACCTCACCTCAAAATCTCGCTGGGAAGGGAGCTCCGCCTTAACGCGCCTTCCACGCACTCAGAAGCGAGAAGGACTGAACCCAGTTCAGGACTCACGCGTCACAGCACAGACCTGTCAGCAACTGTCCCCCCCAAGCTGGGCACAGTCCGGCCAACGCCCCAGCGGCCACAAGAAGACCGAGTCTGGTTACCAGGCGAAGGAGGTGTGCAGGCACGCCCACAAGCTGTCATCGTTCGTCAAGGACGTCAGCGAGCGGGCAGCGTTGCCGTTCCTTTGGTGCAGGAACGGTGTGAAAGCAGTGTTCATCCTCTGGGCACGCTGTGGGCACCCAAACTGCTCCGCCTCAAACACCTGACACACAAGGGGAAGGGGAAAGACCCTTAACGACAAAAGCAGCCAGCAGCCCAGGCCCCAGTCTGCTCTCTGGGCCAAGAGCAAAGAAGGGCCCCGGGTCTCATCCCAAAGAGAACAGCTTTGTCCCCCCACCGGATCAGAAGCCACCTGACAAGAGGCTCAGTTAGGAGTCTCTCCTGCGGCCTCCCCGACACCGACTCTTCGGCACGTGACGGGGCTCAGGGGGCATCTGCGCTTTCCAGGCACCCCCGTTTCCAGGCACAGGGGGCTTCCGCTGCTCAGACCCTGTGTGGGCGGGACACGTGACCACCTCCTGCGAGGGGGGAGAGGAGCCCGGCCTCCAGCCCCACCTGTGCACCCCAGCAGGCAACCGGGCAGCAACAGCACTCCAGCCTGACCGCAGCGCGCAGACCCCTGCTTGCCTGCGATGGACATAAACACGCTGCTGGGGCTTAAGCACTGTTTGTTCCCAGAGCACCACTGGCCTATCCTGGGCGGCCCTGGAGATGCAGGGCCGTGGCTGGACATGCATGGTAGGTGCAGGTCTGTCACACCACTAGTGGACAGGCTGCTGAAATGATGGTCAGAGGAAGCAGAGACAGCGGGAATCAAACCAGGCCTCTGACTGCAGTAAAGGCAGAGCCAAGCGAGAAGTAAGACAACGACAGACTCGAGAGAGACACTGAAGCCAGCAGGACCGGCTGGCCCCGGGCCTATCGCCGCAACTCCGACTCCGCGGCGGCCAGGGGACCCCCGGGCGGGAACGCTGCCCTGCTCCTGGCCCCTCGCACACAGCCCTCCCTCCCCGCCACCCACTGCCCTGCCTCGGGGCCACCTTGAGCGCCTTGCCCTGGAGCTCATCGATGATCCCACGGATCTTGCCCAGCAGGAAGGGCCAGGAGTTGATGAGGTAGATGCGGTCCATCATGATGGCGATGATGCTGTACCAGCGCTGGAAGCCCCGGGCCAGGCTGTCCTTGATGAAGAACGTGTGGCTGAACACAAAGCCGTGCTGCTCGTCCCCGAAAAAGATGGGGCCCTCGCGGCCGGGGCACACCTGGGACACAAGGACAGCGCTGCAGGACACCGCCCTCTGCGCGCGGCAGCACTCAAACCCTCCTGCTCACTCTTCTTTCTGCGCTAATTAGTCAGCATCAGTTACAGGGAGAGTGGAAAGGGCAGGGATGAGAAAGGAAAACTCTGCTCATCTCTCCCGTGACCGCACTTCCTAAAGAGAACGTTCGTTACCATGAAACCCAAGGACCAGTAGGTTCGTTAATTCTTCTTACCTTGAGTCATAAATAACTCGTACACAAGTATTACATCTACCCCAGGCTCAGATTTGCCAACATCACTCATCTGGAACATACCAGAGAACTGGCAAGTCAGAACAGCCACTGCAGAGTCCACGTGATAAAAAATCTGCATATGTTATGTGTAGGAGAGAACGTGGGTCTCCCTCACACTACACCCACTCTTACACACAACCCCACCAGACACGATCAGCTGCCCACCGGCAGGGACACAGCCAGGCGGGCACATGGCAGCAGTGAGGACGATCAAGTGGGGCAGTGACAGACTGTGAACTCTCTGTGACAAAGACACAGAGGCTAAGACAACTCGACAACGGCAGCCACGTGTCTTAGAAACACAGACGCACGCCTCGGTCGGCTAAGAGAGCACGTGATGAGCACTGAGGCTCTGACGTGACAGAGACGACACGAAGGTGACATCTGATGGGAGCCACACACCTACAAACACTTCACACCTTAGCAACACGTCCACGAAGAACGAAGAACGAAAGCCTGGTGCTTAAAATGGTAAGTTAGCAACGAACCAGGGTGCAACGTGACTCACTCCGGGACCTGCCCGGCCGTCTCCGGGCTGCCGTCTGCCTTCCTTCCCGTAACCGACACCGAGCTTGCTCAGGGCGTGCTGGCGCACACGTGAGCGACTCTCGCAGAAGCCCCGGGTCACGGGTGCTCACCTCGCAGCTCAGGCTCCGCACACAGGCCTGGCGGACGATGCTGAAGAGCTGGGGGTGGTTGGGGTGCTGGTGACTGACGTACTTGATCGAGGTCTCCTTGTCATGGCTGATGTACCCGGGATGCCCTGCAGCAAGTGACCGGCAGCCCTGCCCACGAGAAAGAGAAGAAAACCAGTCAGCCAGCAACATGCTTGCTGACTCTTATGCAAACGTCAAGCAGAAAATTCAATCTGTTTTCACGTAAGAACAACCGGCTCCTCGAGTCATACTTGACTGAGGATTTCCGTGTTTCCCGAGTAGGGAAGTCAGGATGCACTCATCACAAAGGTCGGCAGAGGGCATCGAATCTATGAACACAGAGGTCACTGGACCTCATCTACTGGCACTTATGCAGCAGGGATCCCGAAGAGCTCTGTACCCATCACCTCACCTAATCCAAGGAGCAAACCTGTGAGACAGTTACCGGGAGAATCCCCACCTCACAGGTGGCAAAACTGAGGCCCGGAGCCTCCGTCCTCGATCCGGGCACAACCACTTGGCAGGGACCTCGTGCCAAGGGAGGCTGCCACACTCTGGCACTGGCGTGGCCGCCTGAGAACACATGCTCAGACCCCCTGCCATGGGGAAGGGACCGGACCGGCAGCCCTGGCTGCTGCCCCTCTGAAGCCACCGTCACGTTGGCGCCAATGCTGTGAGCCCCGGTGGCAGCCCCCAACCTGGGACTGCGCACAGAGGCCCTGGAGCCAGCCCCTCCCTGGGCGATGCAGGACGCCTCCCAAAGCCGTTCCAGCTCAAGGACCCGCCCCCAAGGCCCCCACCGGCGCAGGCCTCCTTCCTGCCTGCCTCTCCATCACAGGCAGCGGCCGTTCACAGCAGAGGGCCCTCCCCACCTCTGCTCCCCACCCTCGATCCCTCACAATGAATCAGTCAAGCTCGAGCTCAGCGACTGCTTCTCAGTGGAATGAAGCTAACACAGCTGGATCGTTGTCCACCCTGTAGTGACAGGTCCAACGCCAGCCTGATTTCCAGTCCCGACCCAGGGCTCCACGTGAAGAAGCGGCCTGGTGCGGGGACCTAACCTTCATCCCCCAGAGCTCACGAAGCGGGCAGGGTGCCCGCGAGGAGGACGCCAGACTGAGCGGACAGGAGCCGAGAAGGCAGCGCATGGACACGAGTGAGCGAGGCGAGGCCGGAAGGGCAGGCCCCACGGTGGTGGCCAGTGTCGGCTGGCAGGGTGGTTTGAACAAGCTAAAGCTGGGACGAAGGGAAAGGACCGGAGGGAAGGAAAGCAGCAAGCGCACACCGCACGGCCCACGGCGTGCGGCCTCCCGTCCACCCCCAGGAGGTCAAGCCCGAGCGCCGGCGGACAAGAAACGCCCCCGACACCCCAGGAGACACTGGCCTCGCACATGTCCGATTTCTTCGGCCCCGGGCTGCTGGACTCCGCGCTGGCCCCTTCCGCCGGGCTGTGGGCGCGGAGGCGGCTGCTCATCTGGATGCCGCCCTCCTCCTCCTCGGCGTGCTCGCCCCGGCCGGGGCCGTCCCCGCTCCCCGCCCCTTGCGGAAGCGGGGCGTGCAGGACCTCTGTGCAGAAGAGCGTGCGGGGGCCGTGGAGCTCGCAGAAGTGACAGAGCGCGACGATGGCATTCATGGCGCCCTGGAGGCTGTGCCAGGCCTGCTGGGGAGAGGAGGGAGATGCCGTGAGCTGGCCCCAGGACCTGCCGGCTCCGGAGCCCAGCGACCTCTGCTGCCCTCAACAGGCTTCTGTCCAGCAGAGGCAGGACACCCAGCCAGGCGGCACTGCCCAGCACCCACTCTGGGCCAGCACTGCATCGGCGGCAGGGGACACAAAGCAGACACCGTCCCTGTCCACAAGGAGTCAGGACCAAGAGATGGGGAAACTTAATGCGGATCACACAGAAACCCTTCAGTCAGGACTGTGCCGGCAGGGCCACGAGGTGGGCAGATGGGGACGGACACACAGACACACACGCTGCCGCTCTGGGGGCATCTGTTCCACGGACAGCAGTGGAGCGGCTCCCGTGTGCCGGGCGATGTTTCAGGTGATGTGATGCTGCCTCACGGAGCTTACCTTCCAGGAGGGCAGGGACACACGGCACACCGCTTCCTCTAGTGCGGTGACCGCATTAGGGAGACAAGGACAGGGGTCCAGGACAGAGAAACACTGGAGGAGGGGGGATGTAGTTTCGGACAAAAGGACTCCCAGGTGACAGCGGAAGGAACACAGGGCACCACGGGGGCTGAGGAGGGGCCGTGACGGGGCCCGAATGTCTGCAGAGCCGGGGGGTGAGGGCAGAAGACAAGAGGTGGATTTTAGGGGCCCTTCTAGGCCATGGTAAGACCCTGAACTTTTCTTCAAACATCAGAGAACCTTTGGTGGGTTCTGATGAGAAACACAATAAATTAGAATGTTATTTGAAAAGGTCGTTCTGGCCACTGTGCAGGAGCCAGGGCGGACGCAGGGAAGCGAGCTGGCCTGGGCCAGGGTGGGCGGGGGAAGGCGCTGAGGACCGTCAGAGTGTGAGCGTGTCCCAAAGAGATATGCAGACGCTGCTCACGGGCGGACTGTAGAGAACAAAGAAGGAAGCGGGGGACGTGCGGGTGGGAGAAGGCGGCCGAGAGCAGCGCCTACTAAGCCTCTGGTGGAGATGACGATGACGGGCCACGGGAGATGGGAGTGGGGCAGCCAGGGCTGGGGGACCTGGGCCCCAGAGCTCAGACGTGGGAGGGAGGAAGAGCTGGTCAAGATGACAAAGGAGGACAGGCAGTGAGGCGAAGTCCAGTATCACGCCGGAGACCACATGAGCAAAATCGCCCCGGAGGAGGGCAGCAGAGGGCGGGGAGGGCGTGGCGGGGACGCAGGCGCACTGCCCTCTGCGGGGAAGCCTTAAAGGTGGGGCGTCTGTCCACTGGGCTCCAGCAGGTCGTGGAGGAACAGAAGCGGGACAGTGACCGCCCAGCCGACGTGACACGTGTGACACAGCAGGGCCTGGGAGCCAGGCTAAAGTGGGAACAAGTCTTCTCCAGACCACAGCATCCAAGAGCCACGTGTGGCAGCTCAGATCCGAATTAACGACGATGAAGAGCCCCCTTCCTGTCTCACCAGCCACATGTGGCTCGCGGCCACCATTTTAAAAGGACAGCACAGACCGTGGGAGGGACATTTCTATCACCACAGAAAGTTCTCTTGGACAGCCGTGCTCACAACAGTGAAGGACAATTTCAGTTACCGACGTCTGACTGCGTAGTGGACACCGGCAGGATCCACTGGAGAACGCCACCCCCCATTACAGAATCAAAGGTCAGACATGCTCTGTGCTCACCCCCTGGTTGGCAGGCGCAGGCCTGAGCGTGGCCTGCCAAGTCAGAGGCACCTGCTCGGGACGCTGAACCCGGAGGACAGAGGAAGGCAGCAGACAGTGTGAACACACACGGCGGGGGCAGGGAGTCTGTGGAGCGGGTCCCGGGGGGCGGCACCCTCGCCCACTGGGTCCCTCCACGGGCCCTCGAAAGGCCTCCCGCTGGTGGCCACACTTGGAGCCACTTCGCTAGCCGCCTGCTCGCTCTGCCACCACCCGATGTCTGCGGTCAACCACTCAGCTGACGTGGGCCGCCCACTGCCCGCACAGGCTGGTAGGAGCGGCAGAGGCCAACCCAAAGGAGACATCTGGGGATCACACAGGGGACAGGAGGGGCAGCTGGAGGCCATGGCGAGCCAGGGCACGGAGGGCTCCCGGAGGGAGCTGAGCAGTGGGACAGAAGACAGTTTAAGACAGGAGGACATTTAGCTGGAAGACCTTGAGCTCCATGGAGATTCTAACAGCAGAGGGCCAGGAGGGCAGGGCCGGTGAGGAAGGCCCTGAACGCTGCCCCCAGCCCTCCAGCAGCTCGCTCCTCGCGCGCGGCCTCTCCCCGCACGCCCCCTGCTCAGAGAGGGCCCTCAGCAATGCTCACACCCAGCCACCTCTCTCAGCTCCCGACACACAGTGGGCACCAAACTGACGGGGGGTAGACAAGTGAATTTAGGAGCTGCCTGGAGAGAGGACAGTTGTTGCCACAGAAAGGAGAATGCTCGTGGGTGATGTCAACACGAACCTCTACACCCAGCAGGACCACAGAGCCACCACCCCGCCCAGGTGACAGCCAGCAAGGCCATTTCCAAACGAGTCAGGCACTGCAACTGCGGTCAATACCTCAGCTCTAAGACCTGACGCTTTCTAGGTAAGGAAAAAAATCAGAGCCAATTCTAAGAGCAGTGGGCATGGGGAAAAAAAAAAATGCAAGCAGCTTACAGCCGATCTCAAATGAGAACATCACACAGAGGATGTGGTTCTGAGTGGTTCCGCAGGCCACTTGCCTTGTAAGCAGCAAGCGACAGAAAGCCGATGTCGTGGGCAAAGTCTACAGCCATGTTTCATAAAGGAGCCCTTGTGATACAGGTACTTATATTTAAATGTCTATATAAAACCTAAGATATTTAAAAACATAAAGTCTTCATCCTTCCTGCTCTTGGTTATAAGGGGGCAGCACCCACATCACGCCCATTTAACCCTTCCGACCACAGGCCCACCCTTACGTGGGAAGGAGAGAGCAGAGGTGATGGTGCTAAGCTATTTCCCGTGGGACAGGCTACTCTCACTTTGCTTTAAATGGGAAGCACTCCTGTCTGACAAGAGTTCTGACTACTGGAATCAGGGGTGCCACAGCCTAGATAAAATTTAACTCTCCAGACCTGCGCACGCGGAAAAACGTCTGTCTCCAGCCCCGAGCAGCCAGGTGACCTCCGACAGGTCCAAATACCTCTCTCGGCACTAGCCTAAAGCTGAGCCCCACAGGCCTGGGAGGGAACTACGGCCCGTGTGACACCCGAACTCGGGCAGCATGAGGCCGGGTCTCCACTCACTCTCGGATTCCAATCTGTCTTTACCGGATGCCCAACAGTCCTTCCTTTCCAACCAGCCTTCCAGAAACCAAGAGGCAAAAACCCTCCCCCGCCCGACAGGCTCAACATTACACCCTGAAGGGTAGGGTCCTGTCCACGCCCCCTCCCATCGCGACAGTGACGTGGGCACGACCCCCTCCCGCGGTGCACCCTGGCCCGGGTCCCTCTATCCCACTGCGGTCCGCCAGAGGACCACGGAAGGTTAAGGATGCGCTGAGCCCGGCAGCTCTCGACCCGCATCACACACGCTGCAGCACCCCGACGGCGGCCCGGCCTCGTGCACGGGGGACAGGCGTGTGACACCCGAAGGTACCGCGGCGTCGCGCCACTGTCACTCAACCACTGGTAACCTGGCGCCTCAGCATGTCCTCTCGG
>NW_020172141.1:5780182-5796634 GCF_003031525.2 Neophocaena asiaeorientalis asiaeorientalis | reverse complement strand
GCCCGCCCCCGCCATACTGGTCGCCCCCTCAGCTCCAGGGTCGCCGAACCTGCCACCCCGCCCCTCAGCCCGGCTTCCCCGACCGGCGGGCTCGGCCCCCCTCGCCCTGGACCGCGCGGCCCGACTGACCGGACAGGCCGGGGACTCGCCCTGGCTCCAAGCTCCAGGTCGCGTCGCGTCGCGCCGCAACCCCCTCCTGGGTCTCCGGCCCTCCCCCCCTCCCCACTCTCTCGGCCTCCCTCCGGGTCCGTGAAGTGGCTCTCCTCACCGTGTACCCTCACAGATCCGCCGCGCCCGCCTCGGGGCGCGTGACTCGGCCGGGAGGTACCACCGCCCGGGCCGAGGAGGGGGAGCGGGCCGTCGGACGCCCCCACCCCGCGAGGCGCGCGGAGCCCCACCAGACTCGCAGCCCGGGAAGACAGCACGAGCCCGGCAGCTCCAAAGTCTGGCGGAACGCTGCAGCAGCTGCCCGACCCCCTCCGCCGCCCCAGCCCGTGCCCCCACCGAGAAGCCCGGAGTGGTTCCGCCCGCGCGGGCGGGGGCGACGGAGGAAACCATTCCAGAAGGGGGGAAGGATGCTTTAATTAAAAAAAGTTTTTAAAGAGATTTGAGGAAAAATATATCTATCCTAGGACTCCCAGTCCACACCGAAGGAAGAAAGAAAGAGAACGTCGCGACGTTATTAATGACGCTGTAATTCCTTTTGGTTTCACCGTTAGTTTTCATTAAATTTCCGTTGGAACCAGTCTTCGGTGGAACATGCGGGCAGGGGGCGGGGCGGAAGACGGTCGCCCGGTGACGCACGAACTGCGCGACGCCGGGGAAGGCGGGGTGGGGTGCGCGTGCGCGACGGGGTGCGCGTGCGCGACTGGCTTCCTCTCTTTCTTACCCAGCACCGCGTCGTTTTTTAAAAAAACGTAGTTATCGAGTGATAATCTTCTTGAACCTGGGCGCCTTTTATTCAGCCTGTGTATTTAGAGGTCAGTCCGAAAGCCCTCAGGACGTGATGTGACGTGGCCGAGGGCCGCTGGTTGACTTGCGGGGCCGCTTCTCTATGGCTCATGAATTTTACTGAGTTTGCCAAATGCTCTTTGAAAGCCTTAGTGGAAAGGTTCCAGAAATGTTCGCAGCCTCCTAGTATGTCTGTGCCTTTCCAACTTGTAAAAGAAAACATTTCCAACAACTGTAATCTTGTTATTTCCCATTTTCTCTTAGTGGTAGTGCTTGAAACATTGGTTAGTCGGATTTTAAGCCAAGAAAAAAAATTGCTTTTTCATTTTGTAACTTTAATTCCAGGAATTAACTTCCTCAGTTTGTCACTGGAGGACACCATCTTGATCAGATTATCCTTATTTCCATGATGATAGGCTAATGGAGGTCCCAAGTGAAGGAAGGTTTATTCAACCACTGACATTTTCAATAAAACTCAACGCGCATTCGACGGCAGCTCGACCCCATTTATGCCATTAATATCTTTGCCAGCACCACTTTTGGAGGTGCTTTCTCAAATAAATCTATAAATCTGTTTAAAAGTAACAACCACAGGCCAATTCCTTGAATTAGTGAATTGTACCAAGGGTTAATTAAACTGACTCAAAGAGGATAAACTTTTAGGGACATTCAACAAAAGGGACATCTCAGAGGTCAGAAAATGTAACCCACCTTATCAGTGGGAAAGGCGATCAAGACTCAGCAGCGATGTTCACAAAGTATAGGTGGCAATAATCCCCAATAATGCTCAACTAAATGAAATACCATGCTGAACTCAGAGCTTCTATCCCATAACAGGAATCTTAAGAAATGTTACCAAAAGTGTTGGATGTACTCTTGCCTGGCATTTATAGTCCAGAACATGTTTTTCCATCACTGAAATGGGGTCAATCAGAATTGAAGATTTCTTGATGCTTTTCTGCCTTCCTACTGCCAAACGAAGGGGCTTTACTGGGGATGTATTGACAGCTGAGCATCCAGACTGAGAGGGTGCTTCACGGATGCCAGTTGCCAAGACCACAGAGCCAAGTGAAGAGAGAAAAGTAAAAAGTCTCACTGTGAAAATGTCCTTTGAGGTTTTCAGGTGCACTCTCCCTAACATATGCCCTTGTGTAGCTATAGAATACAGCTGGGCTTTATCTTTGAGTCAAAACCACCATGTCCCTGAATTAGTTTTCAGTTTCAGAAGGAAGAGGTATGTTTTATTTGTAGGCAAGTTGGATCTAACACTTTTAATCATGTCATTATTTTAAGGGTACTATAATAGGTTCCCTGTTATAAGAATAAATAATCTCAGCTTTCATTTCTTGCAGCAACCAAGACAACATTCCCTGGGTTTTTAGATATGTATAACAGTTTGGGAGTCTGACCAGCTGCTGAACGGCAGCAAGCAAGTAATGGGAAATATTTCAGAAGGAGAACTCGTGCAGGACTTGTGTATCACGTTGAGGTTTTGGGATATTAGACAGTCAACTCTGCGTATAAGGTGTCCGGCCAGTTGCAAGGCAAGAATTACTAGTCGTCCAATATTATCTCTTACAAAAAAAAAACACCAAAAAACCCTAGTTTATTTTGCATTTTTTATCACAGCACTTTCAGGAAACTTTAAAAAAATTAATTCTCCTCCCCAATTAGAATTCAACTGATAGCTTGCTTGTGTTTTAATCTAATACTAGCCGCTTCTTAAACCCCAAGCAGCTACTTTTTAGTCTAATAATAAACTTTAACAGCCTATTATGGATACAGGCTTATTAAATGCCTTTTACAATTAGCAAAAGTTCTCTGGTTTCAGCTTTTGATTTTAGAACAGGATACAGATAGGATTTTGTCTTTGTGCACCACCGTTAAGTAATTTAACTGCCTAAAAAGAGTAGCCATCATATTTCCCCATTCACAAGTATCTGATTTACCCTGTCATTTATTTTCTCTGGGCCCTTTGCAACTGCTCAGGCTTACATGCAAATAACAGTTTTCTTCTACAAATTGGCTCCTGTTTCAAGTTGCAACCCAGAAACTTAGAATTTACAAATCCAAAACTGCATCTTTGAAAAGCAAGTAATAGAAGAGAATTAGAACACAAGTTGACCATTGGCATAGACAGAGGAGGGAACGTGAACAAGGACGGTCCACCTGTGAATGCCACGCTTAAAAAGCTAAGAGAGCTTTATAAGACCCTCTGCTAAATTATGTACTGGAAAATTAAAAGCATTTGTCCCTGGTTAGATGACACAGGCATTATATCCTGTTACTAGGGCTAGCTAGGATTCTTCCCAGGAATGTTCTATTACCCAGCTTTGCTTGGGATTCCGATGTACTTACTAAACAAAGTAAAGAAGGTGCCTTCCATGCAGGCCAGAAAAATTCCATTATTGCCCATTTAGTACCATTTTTTGGCTCAGAAAACATCTACTGTCATTTTAAAAACATGCAACCAGATGTTTCTTTAAAGAATACCTTACACCGGTATATCTCAAACTGGAGGCCCCGCAGACCAAGCTACTCACCTAATAAAGTCTAGACTAGAAGCTGAATACTGTCCCTTTGAGGGGAGGCGGGGGGGGGGGTTCCCACTGGGCACCGATACAAATAGAAACACATATAACGCAAGTACTGAATTCTGAGGGTGATCAGTTATTCTCGTTAATCTGGAGTACTTATTAACATTTGAGAGCACCATGAAAAGACACACTTTAAAGAGTCCACAGAGAAAGAGTAGGTCCACTAATGAACACCAACCCCAGGCTACATCCTTGGACCTCAGAAACTGCCCTACTTGCCTAGGTGCGAGCTCACCATCTTCGGGCACCATCAAAATGCTGCACGTATTCAAGGGAACGTGTTCGCAAAGGGAGCTGCTGCTGAGAATGAACTCCAAGGAATGGCTGAGGCTATCTTAACTATTCACGCAAACAGATTCTGGTAACTATTCAAAAACGAGACTCAGGCAGTGCCAGGCAACATCTGCTCAGCATGTGGGGTCTCATGCTCACTTCTGGTAACCAACGAGGCCACTCATCTTGACCCAAGATTTTCAAAAGCCACTGCTGTCGAGAGAAACCGCTGGCCAGTTGAATAGAAACAATGTAGCAGAGCCATTAACCACACATTAGAAAAGGGAAAAAAGTCTCCCAAGGGATTCATAGAATGTAGGTGGCTGGAAGAGGTGCCCAGTGGAACTGGGTCCCCGACGGTTTGTGGAGAGGGAGGCCTGTCTCCTGGGCTGTATTGCCACGTGGACACGGGGGCTGCAGTGAGGCGGATCCCCAGCACCCTGCCAGGGTCCAGAGCCGACTGCAGGGGGGCCTGCTCCTTCCCTCCCTAGGTTTGCAGAGCTCTAGCCCCAGAACCAAGAGAACACACGAGGGCAGGTGTGAGGGCCGGGAGTGAGGGCCCTCCTCCCCAACCCTGACAGGAAGGGCTCACGTGAGTGCCCTGCCAACGCGGGACCAGGCCCTAAACACCGGGCCCTCTGGAAATCAAAGTTTCGAAATAATGCTGTGTTTCAATGAATCACTATTCGGGGAAAAATCTAGTAGTGTCCACGTGAGGAGCCCACAAGAAAGTTACTTTTTCCTTAAATAGCCATGACTGGCAACTACTAGAATTCTCGAACCCAGTTGAGGTGATTTTAATTCAGATCCAGGTAAATCAGAAGTTGTCCAGTTGTTTTTATAAAAACAAGACTGTGTAACTTGCCACACTGGTAGAGGGAAAATTTTTTTTTTTTTAAATAATTTATTTTGGGCTTCTTTGGGTCTTCGTTGCTGCCTGTGGGCTTTCTCTAGTTGCGGAGAACGGGGGCTACTCTTCATTGCGGTGCGCGGGCTTCTCACTGCAGTGGCTTCTCGTTGCGGAGCACGGGCTCTAGGCGCACGGGCTTCAGTAGTTGTGGCACATAGGTTCAGTAGCTGTGGCTCGCGGGCTCTAGAGCTCAGGCTCAGTAGCTGTGGCCCATGGGCTTAGTTGCTCCACGGCATGTGGCATTTTCCCGGACCAGAGCTCGAACCCATGTCCCCTGCATTGGCAGATGGATTCTTAACCACTGCGCCACCAGGGAAACCTGGAAATTTTCCATTAGATATTTCCTCTTTCCTAAGTACAGGCACGTGGAAGTACACATGAAAATGACATAGCGCATCTAAGCTGGAGAACTGAGAGCATGGATGAGGGGTCAAATCCAGCCCTCGCCTATTTTTACGTCAGCGTTACCGAATCCGGCCTCACCCTCTCGTTTACGGATCAGATGCTCCGTGCCTGCTTTCCTGCAGCAAAGCAGTGGTTGTCACGACAGACCACAGGACCCCAAAGCCTCTCTGTTAGAGCAACTTTTTAGGCATGAGGTTTGTTTCTTTTTGTAAATAATGCAAAGTGCCTGACTACACAACTGGACACATTTTAAACAGCGAATGCTACTAGCAAGAGGCTCTTTAAGGACCAGATTCCAGTTTAATCTGAGCACACCTTACAGAGGCTCCAACCACCCGGGGGCTAAATCAGGGGACCCGAGTCAGATGCATTCCAGAGTTCTGAAGAGAAGGGACCCTGAACACGATCAAAATGCAACTGTGCAGATGAACAGAAAATGCTTCTGAAGCAAAAGCGGCAGTCTGGTGTTCGTCTCACAAGAGAGCCCCTGAAATTCCAAAAGGGCGGCCCCCACACCCAAGGTCCCCATGAGCACAGCCGTATCTGCTCAATTCACAAGCCACCCTGTCACTCACGTGAACGTGAGTTCTAATTACAAAACATTAGCTTCGGCCTGATGGACTCTCCCAGCTTTTTTTTTTTTTTTAAGGCAACCGATACCAACTATTTATTTTATTTATTTATTTATGGCTGCGTTGGGTCTTCGTTGAGGTACGCGGGCTTCTCACTGTGGTGGCTTCTCTTGTTGCGGAGCACAGGCTCTAGGCACGCGGGCTTCAGTAGTTGTGGCGCATGGGCTCAGCAGTTGTGGCTCATGGGCTCTAGAGCACAGGCTCAGTAGTTGTGGCGCACAGGGTTAGTTGCTCCGCGGTGTGTGGGATCTTCCCGGGCCAGGGCTCAAACCCGTGTCCCCTGCACTGGCAGGTGGATTCTTAGCCACTGCGCCACCAGGGAAGTCCCCTGATATCAACTTTAGATTCACATCTTCCAATAATCCCTAAAATCTGTATCTGTTCACAATGAATATGTTTTTTAAAAGCTTTTCTGAGGAAAAAAGCGATACAGAAGACACGCCAATGTTCAAATAATTTAAAACAAAAAGGTAGATTTAATGCAATAACCACATTAATCTGAGGATAAATAAATCCACAACAGGCTTTAAAGTTTGAAAACGTTTTCCTTTCTTTGCAGAGAGAATGGTTTTCTGAAAGCACACAGGACCGAAGACGTCAAAACAAAACACACCGCCTTAGTGTCTAGGTGAGACGGGTCTGGTCCTCCCTGCTGCCTTCCCGACACCTGCCCCGTACACGGAGAAGGCTTCTTTGAAACTCAGGAGGGGCACTGGCTTCAGGAATAACTGGATGGCTTGTTTCCCGAATCGTCTTCCTGTGACCCCATGCTCTGGGAGGGAGGGAGAGAGGCAGTGCGCTTGTCTGCCCTGGCCAAGGGTTTCCCGCCAGCCCCCGGACACCTACGCCCCCGAGGACACCACCCCGTGTGCGGGGTAGGCAGGTCCAGGACCCCCACCCTCATCCCTAAACACACTTCCAGCCTGGAGTCTGGAAACGTCCCCAACGAGTATGTCTCTGTGAGCCTCCCCAATATGGCTTCTGGGCACAAGCTCACACTCCTGATGGAGGATGCCACCCTGCCCCGCCTGGCCCACTCAGTGAGTGAGGGGGCCCCAGTCACCTTCTGCACGAACTGGGGGTTCACTGTGATCTCCTGGTCCATGGCCCTCAGCCGTTCGTCCAGCTCTATGCACCTCAGCATCTGCATGGCAGACAGGTGTGGATGCACTGAGTGAGTGGGTTTAGGGCAACTTCACCTTTTTAGCCTAGACTATTACTGTGGGTGCTACAGGGTCACAGCCCTGGGGCCAGATGAATTCTGGAGTCAGAAGTTTTGGATTCCGTCAGCAGCACAGTACAGCAGGACCTGGGGCAGCGCCCCGTCATCAAACACGCTGACATCTTTTGCAGTGAGACCTAAAAATATTCATTTGCCATCACACGAGTTACATAAAAAACCTCCCCGTTTTCAGGGTTTTTTAAAGAAAACTTGGAATTGCCAAAAACAGACTGTGGAGACATACTGCTTTGAAGGTTCTGGAGCTGTTCAGTTCAATCCGTTTGCCTAAACAGAGGTAAGAAACCAGACCACCCACACACTCCTGGCTCACGTCCAGATCCCGGCAAGCACTCGGAGCAGGATGCGCTCTGGGGCCCATGCTGCTGCCCAGGGCCAACCGCGGACGGCTCGTCTCCTCCAGCTGCCCACTCTCCCCCAGCAGAGACAGGGGATTCCTGACTTCCTGAGCTGGGGCTCCAGATTCACATTACTGAAGGCTCTACAGTATAGGTGGCCACTGGGTACGGATAAAACCATACCGATTCTAAGACCCTTCAACTGTTTCAGGAGTTGAAGGAGGCTTTGGTGAGCTAGACAAATAAGCTAACCCACCATCTACTTATAATCGTACAACCTGGGAGAGTCCAGCTTGAAATTAACTTTCTAAGAAATAAGATGTTCTTAGAAAACTAGTTGGGAACTACCCATATTTAGAGCTAAAATTATCTTGGAACATACAGTCAGTGTTTCAGGTATAACATCATGAACATCAGCCCAAAACACCTGGCATTCATATTTACCTCCTGATCGATGTTATGAAGCATGGCGGGGTTATTATATTTTTCAGGGTTATCATGGAAACTGACCATCCCATCCTTCTGATTAATACTTGCAAAAATTTCACCATCTTCTATCTATAAAAGAGAAATCAGGAAAGCAGTTTAGACCCAAAAACGATGTGAATATGCAGTGTTTCAATACAATCAGGAGAAATCACAGAAAGTAATAAATAAATCTGTATGCGTATTTATAAGCACCACCTGCTTATTCAAAGATATCTATTAAATACCTATCATGTGCTCTGCACCAAGACAGATGTGAAGGGGTAAAATCCACATAAGGTAAATTAACCATTTTACTTAATTAATTTATTTATTTGGCCATGCGGCATACAGGATCTTAGTTCCCCAACCAGGGACCGAACCCGTGCCCCCTGCATTGGGAGCGCAGAGTCATAACCACTGGACCGCCAGGCAAGTCCCAAATTAACCATTTTAAAGTGAACAATTCAGAGGATTCAACTACACTTGTGGTGTGCAGCCACCAACTCTACCCTGTTTCAGAAGATCTCACTGCCCCCACGGGGAACCCACCCCATTTAGGCAGTCGCTGCCCATTTCCCCTCCTCCCAAGCCCCCTGCAACCACTAGTCTACTTTCTGCGCCATGGATTTGCCTGTTCTGGATGTTTCATATAAATGGAGTCAGACAATATGTGGTCTCCGTTTCTTGCTTCTCTAGCATAATGTTTCGGAAGTGCCCTTACATCTTTAGAAAATTTCTGTGAGATATAACTGACATTGCCGTTGCATTTTAAAAAGTGAAACCCTAACACATTTTTGTTTCTCCCCAGTAGAAACTGTCTTCTGGTCCTTTAAGAAAACTTTTCTGCCAGTGTTGATTCCAAGGCAGTTTTAAGGTCTTTGTTCGTTGCATCAACAACGGGGGATTTATTTGTTTGAACTTCATCGCCAAATCCTGTCCATGAAGTAAAAAGCGAGAAGCCAATAAAATCCCAAACAGGTGTTATTCTAACAAATTGCTCCCCAGGTGACAGTGGTCTGTCACAGTGGAACTGAGCTGCCTGAGCTGGTCTGCTCCTTTCCATCCTGGAAAGGGATGGGCCCCAGTTAATGAAACACCAACAGCCCAACACACACTAAACAGAAGGCGTAACTCTGACCCCATGAGCAAAGAGAGCTGCCTCTTCACAAAGGGGAAGGACACGCACACCGGGCTCACCACAGTGGCACTCTCTGTAGTAACCACAACTGGGAACAACCCAAGCGTCCCCCGACGGGAACGGAAAGGCAGCCCCATACCGTGGAACGCTGCGGCCCTGCAAATGAACCGACTACAATGACACGCAACACTGTGCGTGAATCTCATGGTGTCGAGCAGGACGAGCCAGATCCTGAAGTACATATGCTGTACGCCTCCTTTTATATAAAACTCAGAAACAGGACGTGACTAAAACTAGGCCGTTAGAAAGCAGGATCATAATGACGTTTCTAGGCAGAGGTAGGGCTGGGAGCAGGTGTGAGAAGGCTGCACACTGCCTGATTCCAACTATACGACATTCTGGAAAGGCAAAACTGGAGAAAATAAAAAGATCAGTGGGGGTGGGGGAGGGGAGAGGGACAAATAGAGCACAGAGGACTTTCAGGGCAATGAAAATACTTCACACGATACTATGACGGATCCATGTCCTTATACACCTGTGCAAACCCACAGAACGTCCAACACCGTGAACGAACCCTAATGTACACTAAGGCCTTGGGATGGTGACACATCTGTGTAGGGCTGTCAGTTGCTAAGAACTGTCCCACCCGGTAGGGATACTGATAAGGGGAAGCTGTGCACGTGTGGGGCGGGGAACCCTGTCCTTTCCCCTCAATTGTGCTATGAACCTCAAACCGCTCTAAAAAAATTGAGTCTTAAAGAATAACCCCTGCCTTCATAAATTTTACACGGTAGGGCAGGATTTTTCAGGTGTGGCCTGACGTTTTGAGCCAGACAATTCTTTGTGGCGGGCGCGGTCCTCTGCATCGCGGGAGCTTGAGCAGTGCCCCTGGCTCTACCCGCTACATGTGAGTAGCACCCCCAGGTGTGACGACCAGAAGCGCCCTCAGACATTTGCCCTGGCAAATGCCACGTGTCTCCGGCAGATAGAACACCGCCAGCCGGTCTGGAGCCTGTCAGGGTCCGTCTGGCCTGGGCAAGCACCTCGCTAGCTGTGTCCGCACCGCTGACGAGCAAGTCCGGGGAGGTGTGCGGCTGACCCACGGGACGAAACCCTGTGGGCGGCAAGGTGCTCTCAGCAGGCGCTCCGAGGCTGGGGAGGTGGGACAGGTTTTGTTTGTTTGGGATGTGTGTCTCTGTGTTTGGAGGATTACGTTGAAGGAAAAAACCTCCAAACATCTGTAAATTGAACTATGGAAAGAAAATACTCCATTATCACAACTGAAAACAGTTTCATGACTCCTAATCCGGACCTGGCAGCACTCCTGACATCACAGGGGAGATCACTAGCAGAAAACGCAGAATGCTGACTTTCTACGTGAGAAGGCGCGCCTGGCCCGGGCTGAGGACAGAGGTTTGCTCTTGGGGATCAGATCGGAGGCATGCGCTTGTGTGACAGAATAACCAAATGATGCTATGTCAACTCGGTGGGCTACCACATAGTCACTTAAATGCTTATCCAGGGGCTTCCCTGGTGGCGCAGTGGTTAAGAATCTGCCTGCCAAAGCAAGGGACACGGGTTCGAGCCCTGGTCTGGGAAGATCTCACATACCGTGGAACAACTAAGCCCGTGCGCCACAACTATTGAGCCCCCGTGCCGCAACTACTGAAGCCTGCGTGCCTAGAGCCATGCTCGGCAACGAGAAGCCACCGCAATGAGAAGCCCGCACACCGCAACGAAGACCCAATGCAGCCCTGCCAAAGTAAGTAAATAAATAAATAAGCAATATAAAAATGCCAACCTTTAAAAAACAAACAAATAAATAAATGCACATTTAAATTTGGGGAGTGGGGAGTTACAACTGGGAAGTAAATGGGTCTCAGGTGTCCTGTGACATCTGCTATCTGCAGCTGGAGCTGAGCGCGTGGGGATCTGCTCTGAGTGTGCTCTTGGGGTGACACGGCCCAGGAGGGGGGTGAGTCAGACTGCCACCCATGAGGTCACCAGGCCCCTACCTCGCTGCACAGGACTTCCTCAGGGCAGCAGGGCCCTGCCCCACGTACGGCTCGTCCGTGGGCTCATCACAGACCAGCAGGCAGAGCAGCACTGCTTTGTGTCTCTTTGTATTATCTGAAATATTTCATGAGTGTTTTAAACGATATTCACAAAAACTGTGACAATGAAAATATAAATACGGAGCACTGCTAAGACACCACTGTGTGTGACACATGAGTACGTGTCACGGGAAAACCCCAAAGACTGTAAGGAAATCGACGAAAATGTCCACAGTGGTTGACACTGGATGGGCCCCCCTCGTCCTCCTTTGTATTTTCTATCGTAAACACCTGTTACCTTGACAAGGACAAAAATCCAGTGATTACTTTTTGAACAACAGCAACGCACTCACCATGTGCAAGACATACTTCTCTGCCTCCTGAGGTCCAGATAACTGCACGCGACTTGCCATGTCTTGTAATGACAGCGTTAGAAAGGTCTGAAATTCAGAAGTTAAATAGTCACAAGTAGAAACGCTGAGGAGAGGAATTTTATTCAATGTGTGCAGAGCTCTACTGAGTCTCTGAAAATCTGCTCTCCCATACTGTACAAGGTAACGTTTTGTTGTGACGGTGACATGCAGTGGATAAGCGAAGGTTTCAGCATCAGTTTCCTAGAGGACTAATGACTTTTAAGCAGTATCCCACACGTGTGTCCTGTACATCTGAAATGACGTGTGCACCGCCGTTTCAGCACCGCCTGCAACGGCAAAGATTGGAACCACCTAGAAGTCCGTCAGCAGAGGACTGGCTGAGTGCAGCGCAATTACACGAACGGACTCCTACACGGTTGTAAAAAAACTCACTGGGTGTGGACACTTTTTATGAGCTGGAAAAGAATCCAAGACATGTGCATCGTTAAATATAAAAAAGGATGCAAAACAGGGTCTACAGCACGCTCACATCTGTGTACAAGGAAAGAGGGCATACGTGTGACAGCACACGTGCGTATGAGTGCACGTGCTTCTATGTGTACAGATGATCTCTGGAAGGATATCTGAGAAGCGGGTGACACCAGGCTGCCTCTGGGGAAAGAAAAGGCCAGCTGGGGTACAGGAACTGGATGGAGATTTTTGTGCCTTTGAATTTCGTATTGTAAACATATTACCTTGTAAATAATATAAAATTGAAAAAAAATCACATCCGTCCTTCAAAATTCAAAGCTAGAATGTGTAAACAAATAGGGGGTTAAAAGGAAACCAGTGTTTATCATTGGTTTGCCTGGGACTTGATGAAAATGCCCCCTTTCAGGAAGAAATTAAAAGAACTCTTTTTTTTTTTAGGGCAGCTGGCAATATTTACAATGATGGCATTTTCACAACAGGCCATGTTAAGACTGTGATGTTGAAAATTCTTGATAAGTCAATGACCAAAAATTCTACTGATACATATACTTTAGTTCAAAGAGTAGCATGCCCTCTCCAAATGAAACTACCGTTCATTCTAAGAAGTATCTAAGTAGTTTAGCGCCAATGAGGACTCAAAAGTGAACATTTCTAAATACCCGGAACTGTCCTTTTCCCCATTTCAAAAGAAGGAGAAACTTCCACTTGAATGTCTACCAGAAGAGGACTGGTTGAGTGAGTTGTGACCATCTGTACAACAGAGTATGATGTAGTGACTGTGGTGCAGGCTTACATTGCCATGGAAACAAGGTGGAGACAGTGACAAAAAGCAGTGTACAGGACAGCACATACAGTATGATCCCAACTACAGTTAATGGGGTGTCTACACACAGAGCAGAGGGATTTAGAGAGACGCCCACAAAACATGAATGTGGAGCAGATCTGAGCCTCACATGATAAGCCCATTTCCCCGGTGGCCCTGCAGCAGCCTCTCATCCCAACACCCACATACAGTACACCTGCTGAGACTTCTTTAAAAGCCTTTGAGTTTTTTGCCCTTTGAATAGCAGACTACTAACCTGGCTGGAAAATCCTCTGATGCCCCATCTACTGTTCTGGCACCAGGACATGACGCCACGCGTCCTCTGTGGCGGCGCCCCTGCCCATCAGCAGCTGTGATGCCCCCACAAGGCCGCCGGGAAGGGCTTATCAGCCCAGCGGACTCAAATCAATGGTAAGTCAGCACAGTAGGACCAGGACGCTGGTGACTGTGAAGCCACTGCCCCGCCCTGGACTGGCCACCCAAGGCCCTTCATGTTTGTTTGGTCACACTCTGGATCCGTGTTTATCCAATCCAAAATGGAAAACCGCACTTTCCATATAAAGCATACCGACTTCTCGGTATAAGCTATCAACTGATTCCAAAGTGACGAACTGGGGTTGACTATTTCACGAGAGTTTAACTGATGATTTTCGCAATGATGCCTACTTACTAGATTCCCTGAGTTCTAATTCTTCATTTAACTCTCACTCGCCATTTGGTAAATTAACATCTTTTTGAACGTGTACTGTCTTCTCTCCTTGTTCACATTTTGGTTTTCCATCTAAACTCCCAGTACCAGTCACCTACGGGTGCAGCTGTTTCCCAGCAGCTCCTCTCGATGGTGAGATAGAAACTTATTGTACTTAGAGCAGCTGTGTTGGCACCTGGGCCAAATGGAAAACACTGTGGGGAGAATTCAGCTGCTGGTCACCTTGAATCTCTTAGGTCCGGTCTTTTTAGCCTACGGGTCCAGCTGGCTTTTCTCTGACAGGACATTTGTTTTTCCTCTTCTCGAGGCGCTCTCTCTTTCGTGTCTCCATCTTCCTCTTACAGATGGATGTCTGGAGTGTCTGGAAGGGGCCTCCTCCTCGTGTGCGGTGACCCTTCCCTCTCCTCCTGCTCCAGGAGCGATTCTCCCCGCGCAGTGGCGGCCTCCCCGGCTGCCCCTCCTCCCCCTGGTCCCCTCCAGCCTCCCTGGCCCTCGCATCAACTGAGCAGCACCCTTTCCCCTCCTCAGCCTGGAGCCCAACCGCCCCGTCCTTAAGCCCCAGGAGAAGAGCCGCACCGTCCCGGTCGCCGCTGCTCTCTGTTGGTTTACCACTGCCTGCAGCAAACGCCTTCCTGGCTCATGGGGAGCTTCGTTTTTCTTTTTACACTTTCCTGGGCAGTTTTAACATTTGATAATAAGCGTATTTTCCGTCATCAAAAGCCACTAGGTTTATTTTCATCTTGAAAATAGAAAATACACGATTGGCTCACCTCCCCCAGCTCCAGTGTGCTGGCCCTGTGCCCCCGCGTGGGTCAGCCCGCCGCACGGTCCAGAGCAGCGTGGCCACGCCCCCGGGCTCCCTGTCTGTACCTCCCAGGGTGGCCGTATCTCCCACCTCTTGCCCTTCACCTGTCCCTCTTCTCAAATACCCTGTCCCAGCACTGGAAAGACCAAAAGCACCCATCAAAGTGCCCTAGGGAGTCAGCTGGGAGAGCTCTTCCTCAGGCCGAGACCCTGTGCTGCTGCCTCGGCGCTGAGGGGGACGAGGGGAGAAGAGGAGCCCAGGGTCAGGAGGGGCCCGGCCAGGGCCTCACCTTGGTGAGCCTCTGGATGTTCTTCTTGTACAGCGAGGACAGGCACTGCTTCACCAGCCCCATGTTGTTGTCGCGAGTGAAGGTCTCGCTGTGCTTGGTCACCAGGGTGCGGAGCTCCGAGGGGTTGTTGGTGGAATAAACTTGCGCTAACTCGTGGTACGCGTTGCTAAGAGGCTAAAGGTGTGCAGGCGGGAAGAAACCAGATTCGAGAGTTAGAGGAACGGAGCCTGTGTAAGACGCAAAAGAAAACATGGCACTAAATTTGGAGTAAGTACATTCAACATCCTTTACTGTTACCTAACCAATTATAATTTACCCAAAGCAAATGCCTAGTTTTCAAGACCAAGGATAGAAATGCACCATGGAGTAGTTTACTGTCAAACAAAAACAACACCCACTTTGTAGTACAGAGCAACTGCTGCACAGCAAGTGCAGTACACAGTTAGTAAAGGCACACAGGTCGTTTTTCTCCATCAGGGGCTCTTGATTTTTCTCTTGATAAACCACTTTGGGAAGAAAGAAGGAAAATTCCCACCCTTCTCAGTTCCCTCTCCCTCTCACACATACCTCACCGGGCGCAACGGGACAACCCGCTACTTCTGGGGGAACCAGAGACAACAGGGCTGAGGGCGCACTCAGAGATGTGCTGCTTTCACCATCGCATGCGCTCCCCTCTATCTTATTACGTGAGCATGTGTTGCCCTCTATCTTATACGCGCGCATGCATTGCCCTCTAGCTTACTACGTGCGCATACGTTGCCCTCTATCTTATTACGTGCGCATGCATTGCCCTCTATCTCATTATGTGAGCATGCGTTGCCCTCTATCATACATGTGCATGCGTTGCCCTTATTACATGCACATGCGTTCCCGTCTCATTATGTGAACGTACGTTGCCCTCTTACTACATGCACATGCGTTCCCCTCTATCTTATACATGCGCAAGCATTCCCCTCTCTCTTATACGTGAGAAACCGGACCCAGGCCCACGAGTAGGTCCGTGGTCCTGAGACACGGATTCAAACCTGCATCCCCACCCTGAAGCCTGTGCCCTCTTCACCACTCTGGTATCACCGCCAACAAACCACAATTGTGGGGAAGGAGGCTGAGTCATGGGGACCTCACCTTACAAAGGCCCTCCTCCTAGGGCCACTTCAATCACCCCGGGAGCTCCCCAAACCTGCGCATCCTTCTACCCACCCCCATGCCCCCGTATGTGACTAAAAGCCTGGAGTCCGAGAAGCACAACGGGCTCTTAGAGAAGGACACGGGCCACCCTCAACAAGGCAGCACGGAAATCTTCTCATCAGGAAGACTCTCACACTGATCGAGTAAAATTCTGAATTTTGTACAAGGAGGGTCAGCAAAAAATTGTTATCAGAATGATAGTGACTTCAGTTTAAAAAAAACAAAACAAAACCCCATGAGCATGTATTATTTTTTTTAAAAAAGTAGGTCATTTCTTCACGTGGTCCCAGGGCTGAGTTCTCAGGGAAACAAGAGCAGCTCTGTGAGCAGCGCTTGGGGTCTAATAAGATTCCCCAGCACTTGGTCAAAGTGAGAGTCCAACAGAGTCAGCACTGCTTTTCTAGGACCTTAAACATCTACAGCTATGATCACCCAGAGCAAAAGTGTGAAAACAGATTCCTAGTAACATCACGGTCCGTCAGGCAATCGGTGTGCACGGACTGGGAGGGTTCGGGCTCTGCCAGACGCCCAGCAGCCAGCAAGTGAGCATCTGCTAATTTAACGTGCTGGGAGAGCTAGGGCCCCTAGAATAAGACGACAGAGGGCTTCCCTGGTGGCACAGCGGTTGAGAGTCCGCCTGCCGATGTAGGGGACGCGGGTTCGTGCCCTGGTCCGGGAGGATCCCACGTGCCGCGGAGCGGCTGGGCCCGTGAGCCATGGCCGCTGAGCCTGCGCTCCACAACGGGAGAGGCCACAACAGTGAGAGAGGCCCGCGTACCGCAGAAAA
>NW_020172141.1:5726226-5780155 GCF_003031525.2 Neophocaena asiaeorientalis asiaeorientalis | reverse complement strand
CAAAGGGGGGAGAGCGGCCCGAACCCCAAAAAAAAAAAAAAAAAAAAAAAAAGATTACAGAGCTACGCATCACCACGATTTCCTGTGAACAGAACATGTCACCTAAGAAATCCTTCTGTTTTAAAAACTCACCTTAATGAATCTACCCACAATTTGAGACGTATATTTCGGCAGCTGTTGCACTTTGCCAAGCAGTATCAAAGAAACGAGAATATACTTTTTATATGCCTCCAGCATGATGTGACTGACAGCCATAGCAGGAGTGGCGATGGCCTGAGCAGGAGTGAAGACAGCAGGGGAGCTTGAATTAGGAAAAGAGCACTTATACTAAATCACTACCTTTTAATAACTCTAGCATTTACCCTTTGAACACATCCAACTCGCGGGCTTTGGTGTCTTCACCAAGCTGTGCGACTATCACCACTACCGAATTTCAGAACATTTTCACCCCCTAAAAAGAAACCCCAGGCCGTCAGTGGTCACCGCCCACCCCCCAACCCCAGGCAACCACTCCTCTACTTCACATCTCAATGGATTTGGCTACTCTGGACAGTGCACATAAATGGCTTTTTTCTGTGTGTGTGGCCTCGCTGCGTGGCTTACGGGATCCCAGTTCCCCAACCAGGGACTGAACCCAGGCCCTGGGCAGTGAGACCACGGAGTCCTAACCACTGGACCGCCAGGGAAGTCCCATAAATGGCTCCATGCAGTCTTTCGGGAGCAGCCTCGAGGTGACATTTTCAGGGCACACCCCTGCAGTGGCCTGCGTCAGGACCTCATTCTGTGTCATGGGCCCACAGTGCCCCACCTTCTGTGCACTCAGATCCTCAGCTTGCGGGCAGCTGGCCACGTGAGCCATCATGCCGCTGTGAACATTCACGTACGGATCTGAGCGCACATTTGTCTCCACTTCTCTCGGGTGCAATCCTGCGAGCGAAGTGCCAGGTCACTTGGAAGTTTTAGGTTTAACGTTTTGAGGAAGCGCAGAACTATTTGCAAAGCGGCCACACCACTGTACACCCCACTGGCAGTCACGAGGGCTCTGAACTGCCCACATCCTCATCGACACGTTACTGGCTCTCTTTTTAACTTCAGCCATCCTCGTGTGGCTTGATATCACACTGTGGTTTCGATTTGCATCTCCCTGATGACTAGTGCTTTTAGCCATCTGCCTATCTTCTTTAGAGCAATGTCTATTCAAACCCATTGCCCATTTCTAAAATTTTATTGTTGAGTTTTAAGACATCTTTGTATATTCCGGATGTAAGTCTCTTATCAGAAATGTGATCTGCCAATATTTCCTCCCATCCTGAGGCTGCCTTTCCACCTTTTTTCACCTGGATTCATGAGGGTTAAGAATTCAAAACTATCACGCCCAAATCAGCCCAAATGTTCCAAATCAACATCCAAGCCACTGAGCCTATAAGGCACTTCTGAGAATTATTCAACGGAAACACTCGTGCAAGCGCAGAACACAAGTGCCACGATCCACACGCAGCACTGCTTTAATGGCGAAGCACCATATCTGCTTAGAGTACCACGCCAACCGGGGGCTAGTGAACTGCCAGGGCCACATGTAGCACGGGGTAAGAGGAGGAGGCTACTTTCACTCTTTATATAATGCTGTGTGATCTGAATTTTTTTCACTAAGTACATCCTTCTTTTGGATTTTAAAAAGGCAGTAAAACAAAATCTGTGTCACCTCCTGAAATTAAGGTACTAATACTACCTGGAACTGATGTACATCATGAAGACACAGCGCCATGAAATAGACTGTCACGTGGGCAAAAGAGGGACTACGTGGATTATCAGGTAAAAGCCTTCTAGCTGTAAACGTAAACATGCTGTGTCTTTGACATTTCAACTCTCTGTGACAGACCACGCACCTTCCTGCCGCGTGCCCATGTCTCGGCACCCCTAGACCAGCGGCGGGCTCATCCCACCTCTGCTGGGCTGCAGAGCCACTGCGCGCGTTCAGTCGCTGCGGGTTGTGTGCTCGCAGTTTTCTGAGGAACTGAAATTGTGACCGTACGGTCAATGTAGTCCCCTGGAAGGTCCTACCTGACCAGTCACGTCCTTGAAAGGTATCACCCCTGCCAACAGCACCTGTGGTCACCCTGCCCTAGGCCCCCAGCAATGCTGGTCAGCTCCCGCTCACTGAGGCGATGCCCACTCACAAGTCTGTGCGGGGGCTTCTACAGCATCTCAAATATACCATGAGCTCCTCTGAGGCTTGGAATGTCTTTTATTACCTGAACATGTGCTCTGAATGAAACAACTTATGGACATGTGGCAAATTTATCCTAAAACACTGGTTTTAGCCAGTACTGTCTATCTTTGTTAGACCCTGAGTGAAGCTGCAGAGCTACGCAATGTCTCATTACACAGACACAAAGGTGGGAGGCACTCTTCACTGTGTACTCCTTCACACCCTTTGAATTACAGACCAGAAGAAGGTTTTATTTATTAAAGTAACAAAAACTCGGGAGTTCCCTGACAGTCCAGTGGTTAGGGCTCAGCGCTTTCACTGCTGTGGCCCTGGGTTCAATCCCTGGTCGGGGAGCTAAGATCCCACAGGCCACGCGGTGCAGCCAAAAAAAACAATGAAAGAAAGAAAAACTTAACCGAATGTCACATCTGGTTTCAGAACAAGAAGATGCGTCAAAGGTCACTCGGTTCCATCCCTTCCCCACACGCAAAGGAAGCTACAAAGTCAAGAGACACACAGAACTCAACCCAAACCAGACGGGGGTCGTGGCAAAGCCTGGTCAGCCTGCCCCACAGTGCCCATCCCTCCCCTGCCCTGCGCCCCTGGCCACAGGGAAACAGCCTCTGAAAGGACCCTCCCCTGCAGCTCCAGCCGCCAGCCTGCAAGTTCGTACGCCCCCGGGGGAGCGCCGACTACCTGCTCATAGAAGTAGAGTGCTCGCTCGAAGTTCTTCAGCCCGGTGTAGACCATCCCGCCGTAGTAATAGTAGCACAGGAAGTGCTTGGCCTCATAGGCCCCATTCTCTTTGCAGATGTCCACCATGTCCACGTCCAGGTACGGGAGGGCGGGCTTAAAGCACTTCGCCAGCAAACACAGCTGTGGAAAAATTGACATGAAGCCATCATTCTAGGTGCACTTCGGCTTTAGCAGAAAGAGCAAATTCGCAGATTCCGCAAAGTTCTAGAAAATAACTGGCTTTACATTTTATTGACTAAAATGATCTAAATGTCAGCACGTTATTCCATTTTCTTAGGCATTCAGAATACAATAGCATTTCTTTAGAAAAGACTAACCAGCTATGACATAAAGGGCTCCACAAATGAAGCAAAGCCCATCTATTTACAGATGCACAACAAGTGTGACCTTTTCTCTTCACTGACCTGGTGAAGTAAGAACAGTTTCTCTCCAATCACTCCTTTTCCATGTCTGAACCCTTCAGGTAAGTGTAGGGAATGTGCAGCTCAAGAAAGCAAGATCCAGCAAAGTTCTGTGTCTGGGTGATGCGGCACAGGGCACGCACAGGCACAAACTCACTGTACACCTGAGATCTGCAAACTTTGCTGTATGTACGTCACACCTCCATCACAAAAGTTTTTTAGAAGAAATAAAGAGGGGACTTCCCTGGTGGCGCAGTGGTTAAGAATCCGCCCGCCAATGCAGGGGACACGGCTTTGAGCCCTGGTCCGGGGAGATCCCACATGCCGCAGAGCACCCAAGCCTGCGCGCCACAACTACTGAGCCTGCGCTCTAGAGCCCGTGCACCTAGAGCCCGTGTTCCGCAACAAGAGAAGCCACCACGATGAGAAGCCTGCGCACCGCAACGAAGACCCAACGCGGCCAAAAAGTAAATAAATAAATAAAGAGAAAAGAGAGCACGTCTCCATGTGAAATTAGAACATGTGGTTGAAATAATCCACATACCACGTTATTCATTAAGGAAACAATCTAGATACCCCACAGGGACCGACTAAACCCATGTTATGGAATTCTCTGCAGCCGTAAAGCACTGACATGGAATCATCTCCAAGACACAGTAAGAAAAAAGCAAGGTACATAAGACATTGTATAGATTAGTATTTGTGTTTAAAAAACTAGAGAGAACAAATATAAACATATCTGCTTATATGTGCATAAACCATCTTTGGAAGGATGCCCAAGAAACTACTAATTCCAGTTTCCTTTGGAGAGAAGGGATGGGTGGCCAGTCAGCAGGTGGGAGACGGGCTTCATTATATACCCACCCCGCCTTGCCATCTGGGTTTGGAGTCACACAAAATAAAATAAATACATGAACAACACTTTAAAGTGTAAGAAGTCACCTGGTTCGTCCTCAGGTTCCAGAGCTCCTTACTGGGATCGTTAAGGTCACCAGCGCTACTCACCCCACCTGCCCCCACATCACGAGCTGACTAGCTGGGCCTCGGTCGATGGTTTGCGCTCA
This sequence comes from Neophocaena asiaeorientalis asiaeorientalis, assembly GCF_003031525.2. Lineage (NCBI taxonomy): Eukaryota > Metazoa > Chordata > Mammalia > Artiodactyla > Phocoenidae > Neophocaena > Neophocaena asiaeorientalis. The sequence goes on along the minus strand of NW_020172141.1, from coordinate 5,775,725 downwards.
GTAGCCCCAAGATTCCCTTCCCAGCAACAGGGGCAGCTACACATTCCGAGGCTTAGAACACAGCGGCATCTTCACCAAGTCCAGCCGTGACTCGGGGCAACCCCTCGCTGCTCACCTGGCAAAGGTCAGCATGGACGGAGGTCAACTGGTTTGTGTTCATCTGCATCTTGTCAATGGCCTGCTTAAGGACGCCGATTCCGCGCAGGGGCTGTCGGAAAGGACACCTGTCAGCACGCTGGGTCCTAGGCTGTCACTTAGAAACGAAAGTAACATACTGATGGGCTCTTCTAAACCGCAAGAGGAGGGTCCCACAGCCTCTCACGAAACTTCTGCCCCTATTCAGTCAGAAAATGTTGTCTTAAGCCGTTTATTGTGATATGTAGAGTAATTCAGCACAACTTTTTAAATCATAAAGCCTTTTCTAATTACTGGAGATCAATAATCAAAAGCAACATTACATTCTCAAGAGTTCATTATACTTACAGCTAAACAAAGATTTTACAAATTATTCACAACAGATGAGACCTATGCTTAGGAGACTGAATTGTGGATCAGGACGTTGGCGTTGTCCCGCAGGGCAGTCTAGGTGTCACCTGCAAATTCTCTCCAGCAACCTCTCTTACCTGGCGGTAAACTGCTGTTGAGAGTGACACAAGCCCCTTTTACAGCACAAGGGGCGCCAGAATGGCAGCTCCAAGCACAAACGGACCATTTTCCTGCCCTGACCATGAATAACAAGACCAAGAACCACACGAGGTGCAGTCGGCTTCTGGAGAGGAGGTGTGACCGTAAAATAGCTGAGGAACTTAACATGTTTTTTCAGTAGAGACTTGGGATTAACCATCTCCCTCAAACAATAATTATCTAGTGCTCCCACAAAATACCAACTGGTTCTCTGTTTTCAGCCTCTTTTACACTAGTCTTAAAGTTGAATTTCAAATCAAAAAGAAACTTACAAATTACAACTTGTGTCAATAACACAAAAAATAAAGAGTTTACCAGATTAAAGGAAACTAAAGACACACAACAATGTAATTCAACCCGTGATCTGAGACTTTCTTCTGTTATAAAAGATATCAGTGAAACAACTGGCAAAATCGGAACCAGGTCAGATTTGCTAAAGGAGTCGATCCGAGCTCATCTCCTCATGTTGGTCAGTGTGCTGCAGTCATGTAAGAGAACGTCTTAATTTGTCCTAATTTTTAAGAAACACTCGCTGAGGCACTCACGCATCACATCTGCAACTTTCTTTCCGGGGCTCAGGAAAAAGAGAAAAGAACCAACAAGTATGGTAAGACACTAACAGCTGGGGGCTCTGGGCGTAAGACGCTAACAGCTGGGGGCTCTGGGCGTAAGACGCTAACAGCTGGGGGCTCTGGGCGTAAGACGCTAACGGCTGGGGGCTCCGGGCGTAAGACGCTAACAGCTGGGGGCTCTGGGTGTAAGACGCTAACAGCTGGGGGCTCTGGGTGAAGGGCATTTATGGCAATTAAGTATACTAACCTAACAACTTTTTTGTAAAGCTAAAATTATGTCATAATTGCAAGTTAAAAGGTTTAACAAACAAAAAAGCGGCATTTTACAGCACAAGGGTGCTAGAATGGCAGTTCCAAACACAAGCAGCAGCCTCCCCCTTGAGGCACCACTTCTGTGGTCAGAGCCCCACAGCGACCACGTACATCCGAGCACTAGGGTCTCAACACCAGGCTGGAACCCTTACATTGTGCAGGTTAGAGGCGTGCGAAACAGAGCTATAAATACTCAAATAACATTCTTACCTGTTTTCTTTCCACAAGTGCATTTGTTAGCTGATGGCAAAGCCCAGCAACTAGACACAACAATAATAAAATATTGAAAATATAAATGACTACAGGGCAGAATACATTCTGTGGAAAAGAAGAAAAAGCTGTTCCCCTTACAGGTGTCTGTTGCATAGCGAATGTGCTCCCCGTTACAAGTGCTGATGAAGAGCTGAACCTGTGAGAACAGCGTCTCGAAGTCAGGAACGCTGGGCATAGAAAACTTCACAAACCTACAACACAGAGAAAAGAAGCAACTTGTCCTGGCGTCTCACAGGGAAACGGAGAAGTCCGTCCGTCCTGCCTCCAATGCTCTGTGAAGTTAAAGGAGTCACAGTACTTTTAAAAATGAAGAACTGGAATCTGTGAGATTCTCCCGGCCTGGTTCTCTGCACAGTCAAGACACAGAACATGGACACAAATAGAGGTTAAGAAAAATATGCTTAAAAAAAGAACAACTTTTTACCCAGAGCAGTTAGGCAAGAAATAAAATGCAACCAAAAAAGAACTTTCAAAAAAGAAAACTCCGTCAAATGAGGCCAAATATCAGGTTGTTCTGATACTCGTGAAGTAACTGAATATAAACTCATAACCAACAATTTTTAAAAATACATTTCTTTTGCAGTCCAATGTGCTCAGTACTGCTTTATTCGCCTAGAAACCCACTGTGGGCTTTTCCTGCCTGAGCAGAACACACTGAAGCTACGGGCTGGCCAGAGGCCACGGCAGCGGCTCATGGTCACGGTGCTGCCCCAGGACCCAGGGGATGCTGGGTGACCTGGGAGAAAAACTAGCTGCAGGGCAGGCCCGGAAGGAGTGGAGTGCTGAGAAGAGGGACGACTCAGGCAGGTGACCCATGCCGAGCCACCTGGGAGATGGTGCCACCAAGTGCCATCGTAAACACCAAGAGGGGGTCGGAGAGGTTTCGAGGGAGAAATCACATAAGCTACCACCACTTAGACACTGCTTACACGTAAACTGCAAGCTCTTCTTTAAAAAAAACAAAAAACTGAATGGTTTAAACTCATTTCAAGAAAAATCAAATGGGTATTATCGCCTAATGACAATTTCTCCATCTTTCACTTTGTACTTCCATCTATATAGTATTACTTAACAATGCCACCTTACATCTGTAATCACACTTTCCAAGTATCAAAACGTGTCCAAACAATCTCATTTGGGCTTCACAATAGGTCAGTAAGGCATTGTGACTTCCATTTTATAAATAAAAATATGAAGCTCAGGGCCTCACACCTCATAATCAGCAGAACATAGATTCAAACCCAGGGGACCTGGAAACAAGGTCGGGGTTCTTCCCAGGTTTCCTTTAACTGATATACAACGTAAAACGCCTTCTAGTTTCAAACAGCTTCCACACACATCACCTCACTTGACATGCGCATCCGCGTAAGCTGACGTGTGTACAAATCATGCTTTCTGTTCTTTTAATCGGAAACCACAGGTGGCAGAAATCTTCCCCAGCCATCCCAACCCGCGGAACCTCCTGCAGCGGAGGCCCTGCTCCACATCTGCATCGTCTGAAGCAGTGGCTAAAGGCGGCTCCTGAGCCCTTGGGGTGTGGCAAGTGCAACTGAGGAACTGGATCTTTCACTTCACTCAGCCATAAAGATTTACATTCAGACAGGCACATGAGCTACTGGCCGCCCGTGTTCCGACGGCACCTTCCTCCTGACGCATACCTGTCTCAGAACCTCAGTGCAAATGGAGCCAGACCCTCACTTGAGGTCAATTTCTTCTCAGTTTACTTACGTTACCTCAACTTTCATAACAACCACAAAATCCCGATTTATAACACTACAACATCAAGAGAAAAGAATTCAACTGTCAAAGACACAGAGCCACAAGAGTTCAACAGACCAACTGAAATAACGTCAATTTAACTTGGCCCTAAAACAGCTTAAACTTGTACAGCAACTATAGCTTTTTTAAAAAGGGGGAAAAAAAAACCAGCTTAAACTTGTCTGAAGGGAATTGGAAGCCAGGCTGCTCTGGATCATTGGTAACTTCACTCGGTATAGCCCCTGTGCCCTGTTCTGTCACTCTTCCCTCTTTTCTTTCCGAGTTAGAAAATGGGGAGAATCCGACGGACTACGTGAATAGAAGTACTCAGATAAACGCAAATTACAGCGCCCTCAACTGAGATGGCCATTCATTTTTTAAAATACATTTCAAAACGTGTATAAACATAAGAGTTTTAAAAGATGATAAAACAGAACAAAATATAAAAGCACCTACTGTATAGCACAGGGAACTCTACTCAGTGCTCTGTGGTGACCTAAATGGGAAGGAAATCTAAAAAAGAGGGAATATATGTATAGTTGATTCACTTTGCTGTACAGCAGAAACTAACACGACACTGTAAAGCAACTATACCCCAATAGAAATTAATTTTAAAAAGTAAAATAAATAAAAATGAAAGCAATGATTAGCCGCATCGAGTTAAAGGTAACTACTACAACGTGACTTTAGCTGTGCAAAAGAGCTCACTGTCATTTCCAGGGCTTACTGAATACACCAAAACAACCCAAAGCCAGAAAGTGCAGCGCTGAGGTTCAGCATGCACAAACTCATAGAGGAAAACGCCCTTACAGAACAGCAAGGACTCCCAAGGAGTGCTCCTGGACATCCAGAGCCCCGAGCACGGTGTCCAGATGGGATAAGTTCTTCGCAAGGAGCTCCCCACTCTTGTTGATCAGTTCACAAAGCTGAGTCATTTGCCCTGGAAAACAGGAATAACACTATCATTCAGTTATACCACTAACCAACCAAAGGAGGTCAAATCCCAGACTTCACACCTCAGACCTGCAGGTGCCTGAAGGTGATTTCTTCTCCTTCATTTCCGACGAGGACCCAGAAGGGCCAAAGACGTCTTGCCTGCAGCCTCAGCACTAAACTTCCCACTTTCCTCTGGCCCCTGAAGGTTTCCCCTTTTCTCCACTCTCGCTTCCAGTCCCCCAAGCCAGCAGTGTTCACATCACCGCCAGCACCGCCGCACCTCTAGGACTATGACTTCACCTTACGGCTAAGCCTCTGGGTCCACTCCTTTCTCTTCCTCCACCTTCCCTCAGATCCCCACCATTTCCTGTCTGGACTCCACCGTCTTCCACGTCTTCCAAGTGGTCTGCCTCCTTCCATCTCTCTCGTCCAGCCCACAGCCCACGCTGCACCTGTCTGACCTTTCTGAAGTGCAACTCCCATCACACCCCTCCAAACGCCCCCTCGGCCCCGTCTGGCCTCCTGAGCCCCCCCTCACACACCAGCGTCCCCGCTCTCGCCTTAGGTCTCTGCACGGCTGCTCTCCAAGCTCAGTGCTCCCTCGCCACTCTTCCACGACCCCCACGACCCGACTCACTCACGTCAACGGTCAGCCCGGGCCCCCCCTCCCACGGCTCTCTGTCCCCTGTGCTCTCTGCATCCCCGGGATCCTGGGGTTAGGTCATTCACATGAACTCAGCAGGACAGTCGTCCCTTCCCCAGCTTCAGAACGCAGTGCTTGCCCAGCACCCAATCAATCAACAAGCAGCTTGTTGAATTAATCTAATTGACCCACCAATCTTTCCCCAATACCACAATATTATGCCTTAACAGCTAAGGTACAGAATCTAATTAGGCCAGAATTAGACTCACCGATTTCCCCCCAAGGAATTTTCTTTTTTAATTGAGATATAGTTGATTTACAATGTTATATAAGTTTCAGGTGTACAAGATACTGACTCACAATTCCTAAAGGTTATACTCCATTTATAGTTATTCTAAAATATTGGCTATATTCCCTGTGCTGTACAATATATCCTTATAGTTTATTCTATACATAGTAGTTTGTACCTTTTAATCCCCTACCCCTATCCTGCCCCCTCCCCTTCCCTCACCCCACTGGTAACCACTAGTTTGTTTTCTATATGTCAGTTTCTTTTTTGTTATATTCATTAGTTTGTTGTATTTTTTAGATTCCACATGTAGGTGATAACATGCAGTATTTGTCTTTCTCTCTCTGACTTACTTGACTAAACATAATACCCCCAAGGTCCAACCATGTTGTTGCAAACGGCAAAATTTCATTCTTTTTTATGGCTGAGTAGTATTCCACTGTATGTATATGTGTGTGTGTGTGTGTGTGTGTGTGTGTGTGTGTGTGTGTGTACCATATCTTCTGTATCTATTCATCTGTTGATGGACTTAGGTGCTTCCACATCTTGGCAATTGTAAACAGTGCTATGAGCACTGGGATGCATGTATCTTTCCAAATCAGTGTTTTCATTTCCTTTGGATATATACCCAGGAGTGGAATTGCTGGATTGTATGGTAGTTCTGATTTTAGTTTTTTGAGGAACCTCCATACTATTTTCCACAGTGACTGCACCAATTTACATTCCCACCAACAGTGCACGAGGATTTCCTTTTCTCCACATCCTCACCAACATGTGTTATTTGTGGACTCGTTGATGATAGCCACTCTGACAGGTGTGAGGTGCTATCTCACTGTGGCTCTGCTTTGCATTTCCCTGGTGATTATCGATGGTGTAGACTCACCCATTTTAATGGGTTATTCTGATGACAGACACCACGGCCACACTCTACTCCCACATCCTACCAGCTGTTTTCTGGTGACGGTGGAGGGTACACATAAGTCCACGGGCATTAACCTCTCAAGTTTCCTCCTCAACAGTTCTCGTTCACATTTTGAACTTCAAGCTACCCATACCAGCTACTTCTATTTAGTAACTGAGTGATTTTTCCTATTAAAAAACACTTAGGGGCTTCCCTGGTGGTGCAGTGGTTAAGAATCCGCCTGCCAATGCAGGAGACACTGGTTCGAGCCCTGGTCTGCGAAGATCCCACATGCCACGGAGCAACTAAGCCCATGCACCACAAATACTGAGCCTGAACTCTATAGCCCGCAAGCCACAACTATTGAGCCCACGTGCCACAACTACTGAAGCCCTTGCACCTAGAGTCCACAACAAGAGAAGCCATCGCAATGACAGTAGCCCCCGCTTGCCGCAACTAGAGAAAGCCCGCGTGCAGCAACGAAGACCCAACGCAGCCATAAATAAATAAACAAATAAAAATTTACTAAAAAATAAAATAAATTTAAAAATTTTAAAAACACTCAAATGGTATAATGCTTAAAAAATCCAAGCGACTGTAGCCAGGAACTCTGATAATTTCTAGAGCTTCTTACTATACTTTAAAATTTTTACCAAAAATAAACATTCCCTTATTATCACACTCACTGCAAAACAATAACAAAGAAAGTCCGTGATCTCATTAGGTATCACCTTTCACGGTAATAATACTAGTTGAACTGGGAAATATCAATACCAACTCATCATCACGTTGTTAGAGATCTCTCTGGCAGGAATGAAATAGCTTCTTTGCAGTGATTTGAATCACCCACAATTAAGCATTTCAGTCCATGATTTTCCCCCAATTAAATAACTAATCCTGAGATGAGACCTAAGAGAAATGCTGGGTCACCCTGAAATCATAAGGCAGTCACTTCGTGCAGGCCAAGGGGAGACACACCTAAGGGCCACAGGGTGCGTGTGAAATGAACCCAACCAGATGGGGGCCAATGAAACGTCCTCTAATCAGAGAAAGCTGGGACATTATGCCATTCCCTTCACTTAAGGTTCATGGGAGAAAATTCTGAATAAGAGCTGAGGAAACAAGCTCATTAACGTTTGCTATTCGGGGAGCATGAGGCACAAGCACGAGACACAGGGGCAGGGCAAGTGTCCTGTGCCTCTCTGTACGGCTCCTAAAGCAGCGACTTGCACAGAGCGTGTGTGCAAAGCTTTCAGATAAGTGATCCTGCTTGATGCTCACGACCACAGCCCTAGTTCTGTCTTGTAAATAAGGATACTGGCCCGGGGAAATTAGGCGGCTGGCACACCGAGCGACCGAGACAGGACTCCAGCCCAAAGCTTCTAGGCACACGGAACCGCGGGAAGGAGAAACTTAAGTCCGTGGCACGAACGAACGCATGGATGGCTTCTTCACGCCTAGAGAATATGGCTCACCTGTGAAGCCAACTCCTACCAGTAACGAGAGAAACGAGACAGAACCGCGCCCCACACCTGAGCAACCTCGGGGCAGCGCCTGCCCACGGAACTCAGGAGAGAAGCGTGCCTACCCGAGGTCACGCAGCTCCTGCAACTTTAACGGTTCCTCCCTCTCAGTCCTGACAACTCGGCGGAATAGGGCCATTTCTATTCCACGAGTGAACAAACAGGGTGGGGAAAGAGGCCTTACTGCAGCGGCCAACTACTTTAATTCTGGGCCCAGGGCTCGATACGCAGGTGATGAAACGAACGAACCAACGGCATGAAAATTAGGAAGAAAATTAACAACGGTCACAACTCCACCCGCAAGAGGGGAGCCTGGAGCCAGGGCCCCCGGGGGACGTGCGCACCAAGCCGCGAGGGGCCCCGCCACGCGGCCAGGTCGGGAGGGGCCGCCGGGAGCCGAGACCGAGGGGGCACCGACGGCGGGGGGCGGAGGCCGGGTGTCGGGACCAGGGCGGAGAGGGCGCCCAGCTCGCGCGCTCGTCAGCCCCGGCCCAAGCGCCGAGACCCCCGGGCCAGCCCGGACGCAGAGTCGCGGCCTGCGCCCACCGCCTCACCTTGGGCCGACAGCTGGCGGACGCTGTTGACGAACTGCTCCAGGGCAGACGCCATGTTCCCGGCGGCGGAGGCGGCGCACGCGGGACGAGGACCGGCGACCCACTGGAGGGCCTCGAGGGCGATGACGTCACTTCCGCCGCTCAAGCACCGCGAGATCTCACCTACCTGGGACCCGGCTACTGTTTCCATGGAATCCGCTCTGGGGATGCCACGCCGGAAGGCAGCTTTCTTTCCCTTCCGTCTTCGTTCTGTGCACACGCGAAATCGCTCCCTGGGATAAACGGGGATGGTGGGCAAAGGAAGGAACAGAACTCCTAGTTAGGCACATCCTTTCCGGATTTTGTTGGGAATGGCTGTCCCGTGTAACACCTTGCCAAATCCTCCAAGCCCGGCTTAATTGCCACCTCTTCCCTGAGGCTTTTCCTGCGAGGTAGTAGTCCGGCCAGGCAGGCAGCATGCGGTCAAATCCCTTGTCTACCACTTAGTAGCTCTGTGACTCTGGGCAAGTACCTTGGCTGTCCTCTGCCTTGTTTCCCCATCTGTACAATTCCCACGATAAACCACGTAAAATACTTATGGTTGGAGGGGAGTGATGTGAAGTGGGGCTGCTGCAGGATAGACAGGGACCACGTCAAGTAAGCTGTGTTAAAGATACTGGACTTTTCCCCGAAAGATTGGGACGCCACGGAGAGTTTGATGCAAGAGAGCGGCATGATCAGACTTGCACTTAGAAAGGGCTGTCTGACTTTACATGGATAACCTCAGAGAATCATTTAGGAAGCTATTACAGTAGTCAGTCGATATGAAATATAATAGTAAAAATTGTACCTTGAAATAGAGATGGAAATAAATTGATGTATTTGGGACAAGTATAGCTGAATGACTTTAACACTTGTACTCTAGGATGGAGCTGTCCCTGAATGCTGTATGGCAACATTCGGTCCTCAAACAGAAGACGGACATTTTGAATTATAGGACACATTTCCATGGAAGTACATGGATTTTAATAAAAGCCAAAAATGTTGTGAGAAGTTAAACATTACAATAATTCAAAATAGCCGCAGCTACTAGTCCTACTTTAAATTTTGTTGCCTATTTAGATTGTGGCATCTGTTCTCAAAGTGCGGTTCCTCAGCCCGCAGCATCAACGCCACCTGGGAACTCCTTAGAAATGCAAATTCTTGGACTCCACTTTAGACTTACTACAAACTCTGAGGGTGGTGCTCTGCACTCTGAGTTTAACAAGCCCTGAAGGTAACCTTGATGCACACTAAAGCTTGAGAATACCTGCATTGCGGCAAAGAGGAGCCAGGAATCAAATCACACTCATTTCAAAACTAAGGGGCATCCCACCCTTCTTTCTTCCTCTCAAGAGTGAAATGACTGAAGGAGATGTGGTTAGAGGGATAACCTTGGATATATTCTAACTATTTTTTAAGCTATTCATGTGTAAAATCCAGCAATTAAGTTTATTTTTTAACTATTTTTTATAAATCTATTTTATTTATAAATCTATTTATTTTTGGCTGTATTGGGCCTTTGTTGCTGTGCGCAGGCTTTCTCTAGTTGTGGCGAGCAGGGGCTATTCCTTGTTGCGTTGCGTGGGCTTCTCATTGCGGTGGCTTCTCTTGGTGCGGATCAGGGTCTCTAGGCACGCGGGGTCAGTAGTTGTGGCTCGGGGGCTCTAGAGCGCAGGCTCAGTAGCTGCGGCGCACGGGCTTGGTTGTGCGTTCTTAGATGTGGGATCTTCCTGGCCCAGAGCTCGAACCCGTGTCCCCTTCATTGGCAGGTGGATTTTTAACCACTGCTCCACCAGCGAAGTCCCCAGCAGTTACTTGAGACACACCTTACAACAAACAGCCACCGCAGTGAGTGGAGATACCACATTTAACTATCTGTTTTTCATTCTTTGAGCACACATTTACTTTGTCTCTGATATGTGTCCAGCCCTGTGCCAGATGCCAGGTGTGTATCTGTCATCAAGACAAAGTTCTTGCGGCAATGAAGCTCTGGCTGTAGGAGTTACACACAAAAGCAAGCAAACAAAATACTTTCAGAGAGTCAGTACCTGTTATGAAGAAAATGAAACATGGTCATGGGGTAGAGGAAGGTCAGGAAATGCTTCCAAGATGTGAAGGGTGAGAAGGAGCCAGTGAAAAGGGATCTGGGAGCGGAGAGTTTCAGGGAGAGGAACAAATGTATGCCAAGATCTTTAGACCCAAATAAGCTTGGTGTGTTTCTGGAAAAGACAAAATGCTAGTGTGTCTTAGAGTATAGTGGGTGAGGAGGGTCCTGGTGTGTCTCTGTTGGATACTGCTTGCCTATAACAACAGTTATTAATAGTCTCTTATTCATTCAAATTGACAATAAAAGATTTTAAAGCCAGAAGAAAAAGGAAAGCCACCTATAACGGGGTACATAATATTTATTTTAGATTCATTTGAAAGTCACCGGTCTTATTAAGGCTTCGTGATATTTGCACGGTGTTAATTGCTCCTCTAACAGCCTCTCCCCAGCCAGTCACCGTAAAGCAGGGGGCACATCCCTGTTTTGGTTCCTTCCTACTACTGTCACTCCCTGAAGTTCTTCTGCCTATTTTGTTGACTTATTTGCTTTGTGTCCCTCTCCCCTTCTAAGATGTGAGTCCCAGGGTGGCAGGACCTCGTCCACGTGGTCCACTGCGCGACGCTCTAGGGGCTCAGTGAACGTCTCCGAGACACAGGCCTGCTCCTGCGGCACTGGGAGGAGGGAGCCCAGGCGCAGGATCCCGGGAGAAGGTGCCAGTGGAGATCCGGGGAGTGCGGACGCCCCGGGGACAGCCCAGCGCCCAGGGCTGTCCTCCAGGCCACGCCCCTCGGGCCCGCCTCCGCCAGCGCGGGTCCCTTTAAGGGCGGCGAGGCCGCAGCCTCGCTCTGGGGCTTGAGCCTGCGCGCTCGTTCGCGCGGAGGCCCCGCGGCGCAGCGGTGCCTGCGGGGCCCGCTGGGCTGCGCTGGGCGTCGGGCGGGCCTGCCGGCCGCGCCCTGCGGGTGCTGGTGGACATGGACGGCGTGCTGGCCGACTTCGAGGGCGGCTTCCTCAGGAAGTTCCGCGCGCGCTTCCCCGACCAGCCCTTCATCGCGCTGGAGGACCGGCGCGGCTTCTGGGTGTCGGAGCAGTACGACCGCCTGCAGCCCGGGCTGAGCGTGAGCATCCCCGCCCCGGGCGCGCGTGGCCCTGGGAGTCGCCACCCGTAGCACCGGGTCCTAGGGGCCTCTGCGTTCGATAGCTCTTGGCTGTCAGCGAGGGCTTCTCAAAATTCAGGAGCTCATAAGGCATAATATACCTAACTCCCTATCTTCAACTGACTTTTTAATTTTGGCCTCAAGTCACATTCCCGTTTCTTCCTCTACCTGAATTTGATGAGCATCTTTACCATCCATTCTTTCTTTCCCTTTTCCACCAAAGTGTGGTTCCCAGTAGCACTGAGGTTGCAAGTCTTCCTGGACAGCACACAGGGAGTCATGGTGGGTCCGGATCTATTCCTTGGCTTATCCCCTGCCCCAGCCCGCCCAGCTGAGCACCTGAGCTCTGACACCGGGAAAGTTCTTAGATCGCTTGGTTTGTCCATTTAAACTACTTGGTGAAAGGTACGGGATCTTGCCATGCACCAACTTAGAGACCTAATGTTTTCTGCTGTCCCTCAACTGGCCACCTAAGGTGGCTGCCAGGGGGAGTTGATGATGATTTTAGAACCTATTTTGTAACCCCAGGTTGCTGCATTCCCTCCTCTGTGAGGCAGACATTATTTTCTCCCTTGTGAGGTGAGGAAACCTGTCCCATGTCACAGCCAAGAAGGGTCAGCCTGGATCTGAGTTGTCTGTCCGCTTGCCAAGGTCATTCAGTCCTGTCCTCTGTCCTCCTCTAACAAGTGCCAGTTCTTTGATTTACAAAAGGCATCTGGACAGTAATTTGGTTTGTGGACAGGTGGGTGTTCAAAAGGAAATGAAGCGCCATTTCTTTTCATTAACACCAGGCGCTTCAGAAGGCAACTTTCCCCTGAGGCTGGGGTGCCGACCTCTCCCACTCCCGATACCTCATTAAAAACTTTAAACCGGAGGAAATGCCCTAGTAATGTTTGCAGGCCCAGTAGTGTTCTCCCCTGCCCTGTGTGTGTCTTCATTCATAGACGGCACTCAGCGTTGCCGTCCGGGTTCTTCCTTTCCTCCCAGGACCGTGTTACTGTGATGCCACTAAGCCTGTTACTGAGATGGAAGTCCGTGTGCCCGACGCACAGAGAGGCCAAACGATACCAGAACGTCAGAGTTTGAAACAGAGAAAGGTCTACTGCAGGGCCATGCAAGGAGATGGATGGCTCATGCCTTAAAACCCCCAAACTTCCCAAAAGCTTTCAGCAAAGCCTTTTTCTAGGAAAGGTGAGGGAGGGGCGTGGTTAGTTGCTGCAGACTTCTTGGTGTTAGATCCTCTGTTCTTGAGGTCAGGTCATGGTCAGGTAATGATGTTCCTGTAAATCTCCACCAAGCAAATGTTGTTCTCTGTTCTGACAAGAAAGGGCAAGGTCTTACGGCACAATTTTAACCCTCGAAGGTCCAGGTCCTGGCTAAGAGGAGGGGGTCTCTGCGGGGCCGGTTACCCTTCCCTGGAGCGTTCGTCCAGCACCAAGTATGGGTCCTCCCGCCAGTGCCCAGGCCCGGCTGAAGGTGCAGACCTCAGTTGGCGGCTCCCTCAGCTCCAGGTCCCACAGATGCCACTGCTGTTAGGTCGCCCACCCCCGCAGCTCTCCAAGGACAGTGGCTCTTCTAGTCCATTGTGCCAATGTGCAGACTCCGGGTCTAGGGGAATGCGTTACTGTCTTCCAAGAACAAGGCCTGGGAGCAGAACTCGGGCACCGAGGAGAGGTGCTCCGAGAGCTCACTGTGCACTGCCGCTCCTGGGAACATTGCAGGCAATGAGGCTTTAATAGACGCACACATGACCTTTATCCCCAGGCACAGCTTATAGCAGGACCTCCCTGGTCTCCCCTTGGCCGAGCTGGCCCAGCATCTGCGTTAAAACCTCCCTGTCAAGCACCCGGCTTCCACACGGAGGCATCCCTGCTTTACAAAATGTGGGTCTTTCTGTGTTTCCTTTGAGCCTCGCTTGCCGAGGGGTGAGCAGGGCGGAGGGGAAGGCATAGCTCGTTTTCACTGACTTAGAATCTTACACTGTTAGGGCAGTTGAACAGGCCTCAGAGAAAGGAAGTCCCTTGACCAGGGTTTCAGGGGAAGTTGAGGGGGAGGGAGGTAAGCTGGGGTGCTGAGGGGAAATGGTTAGCCCTGGGCCACAGCCTGCTTTCCACCACTCACACTGCTTCCCTTTGAGTCAGAAGCCCCAAGTTCAAGTTCTGACAGTATCACCCTGAAGTGGCCTTGAATAAAAGCTTCAGTGAAGCCCAGTTTCCTCATCGGTAAATTGGGGATGGCGGCTCTTGCTGCCTGTGGGATGTGAGGCTCAGACAAGAGAGGGCATGTATGAGCGGTAAGCACTGATGTGCTTAAGCCCACGTAGTTGACAACAGTATTGCCCGTGTGACCTCCGCGTACTTCCCGTAGGTCGCCGTGGTGGCGTTTTTTCGGGGGGTGGTATTCTGACAGCGGGTGGGGGAACGCTTCCTGCGTTGCATACATGGGACATGGTTTCCTGCCTCTCAGAGGCTGGGGGTTGTCACTTTCCCCTTGTCCTGGCCCTGGAAGGGGGTGACATACTACAGACTTGAATTTGGCCAGCAGCATAAGACGGACACTCCTAGCCGGGCGGTTGGGAGCCACCGTTTTGCTGTGTGACATTAAGTCAATCCCTTCCCCATTCTGAGCCTTGGTTTTCTCACATGTGAAATGAGGGTCTGGATTGGGGACTTTTAAACCTTAAAAGCAGCAGAATAGTTGTGTGTGTGTGTGTGTGTGTGTGTGTGTGTGTGTGTGTGTGTGTGTGTGTGTGTTTTAACGAAGTATTTTATTGGCATGCCAACATGTAGCTCAGATAAAGAGCTGTTCTGCCGATGTGGTGCGGAGCCTGGAGCTCTGCTCGGTCGGCCTCCTGCCCGCGCCCCCATCCCTCGTGGCATGGCGGTGCTCTGAAGGGCCTGAGCTCCTCCAGCAGTTGAAAGTGAGATTCCAGCGCCCTGACAGGACCCAGCCCACCCTCGCTGCCTCCAGGGGGCCTCAGGCCTTTAGAATCAGGCAAACGTGTGGTTCCTGGGGGCCAACCTTCTGTCCCCGCCAGCTCCAGCAGGGCCTGTAGCAGCGCTGGCTTCAGAATCCACAGCCCCAGCACCATAGCTGGTCCCCGTTGGATCCTCGCAGAAGCTGGATCCCTCCTGCAAAGGGGCCGGAACACACGCCAGTGCCAGCTCCCACCCTTCCTCCCCCGGGAGCTGCGTCCTCGGGATGTGGGCACGCAGGGTGCTGAGGACCCGGGGCATCACCTGCACTTCTCCCCTTCTCAGGAGAAGGCGATCAGCATCTGGGAGTCGGAGAATTTCTTCTTTGACCTCGAGCCTCTGCCAGGCGCTGTGGAGGCTGTGAAGCAGATGGCCAACCTGGAGAGGTGAGTTTGTCTCGGCCCAGGGTCCGCACCCCCTTCCCGCATCATGTCACCTCTGCTTCTCGTTCCTCACCCTGCACGGGCCTGCGCGGTCCGTCCTCACGGGGCAAGTCTGTAGGCTGTTAAGATGCTTCCATCCAGTAACTTGGGAGAATGTCGAGTCTAATTTGACAGGGTTCGCTGGGTGTTCAGGGTTCATTTATTCAGCAAATAACTGAGAACAGACTGTCAGATGCCTCTGGGCACCAGCGGGTCACAAGCGAACAAAGCGCATTCCCTGCTCTCCTGGAGCTTACAGTCTAGCCAGAGAGCAGGTGTTAAATAGAGCATCACATCCGGGAAGACAACCACGAACTGGGATCAGTGCTGAGCACAGAGAGCCAGGTGTGTGAAGGGGTACGATGGGGAGACCTGGGAGATGGGGTGGGGGAAGCGACAGCAAGAGGATGAGGGAAACGTCTACCTGGTCCTGTGAGCTGAGGCCCCCGCCCCGGAACCAGTGCCCACCGCCCGTCGAAATTCGGTGGCACTTACGGCGCTCCCCTGAGGACCTTAAAAAAGGAAATAGCCTTATTGAGGTACAGTCCACATACCCTACACCCGCATGGTTTTTAGCGGGTTCACAGAGATGTCCAAACAGCCCCATAGTCAACTTTAGCATGTTAGCAGTCACTGCGCATCCCTGCTCTCTGCCCGCAGCCCTCGGCAGCTGGCTTTGCTGTCTCTGGATTTGCCTTGCCTGGACGTTTCACACACGTTTCTCACGATACCTCGCCTCCTGCGACTGGCTTCTCTCACTCAGTATAATGTTTCCGGGTTCACGTGTGCCGCCAAGTGGATCGCGACCTCATCCCTTTTCACTGCTGAGTGATTCTCCGTTGTGTGGATACGCTACGTTCTGTCCATCCGTTCCTTAGTTGATAGATCTTGGGTGTTCCTTCTTTTCAGATATGAAGAAGAACACTGCTGTGAACATTCACGTACAAGGGTTTTTGTGGTCGCATGTTTTTATTTCTCTTAGACGTGCACCAGGGAGGGGGACTGACGGGTCATACGCTGAATCCAAACTACCTTCAAAGCAGCCGCACCATTTTACGTTCCCAGCAGCAACGTCTGAGGGATCCAACTTCTCCTCCCCAGCACTTGCTGTGGTCTTTTTTTTTTTGCGGTACGCGGGCCTCTCACTGTTGCGGCCTCTCCCGTTGCGGAGCACAGGCTCTGGACGCGCAGGCTCAGCGGCCACGGCTCACGGGCCCAGCCGCTCCGCGGCATGTGGGATCTTCCCGGACCGGGGCACGAACCCGCATCCCCTGCATCGGCAGGCGGACTCTCCACCACTGCGCCACCAGGGAAGCCCGCTATGGTCTTTTTGATTCCAGCCATTCTAGTGGGTGTGAAGTGGTATCTCATTGTGGTTTTAATTTGCATTTCTCTGAAGACTAATGGTGTTATGCATCTTTTGGTGTGCATATTAGCTATTTGTATATCTTTTTTGGATAAATGGTTATTCAAATCCTTTGCTAATTTTTTTTTCAATTTATTTGTCTTCTTTTGTTATTGTTAACTCATAAGCCTGCTTTGTATATTCTGGATTACAAGTCCCTTGTGAGATATGTGACTTGCAGACATATTCTCTCATTCTGTGGATTGTCGTTTCACTTTCTGGGTGGTGTCCTTTGAAACCCGAAGTTTTTATTTTGATATAATTCAATTCATTTATTTTTTTCTTTTGTCGTTTGTGTTTTTGGTGCCGTAGGTAAGGATCCTTTGCCTAATCCAAGGTCACAAAGATTCGCTCCTATGTTTTCTTCTAAGAGTTTTATAGTTTAAGCTCTTATATTTAGGTCTTTGATCCATTTTAATTTTCGCATATGGTGTGAGGAAGGGGGTCCCACTTCCTTCTTTGTCGTGTGGAAAATCCAATTGTCCCAGAACCATTTGTTGAAAACTCTTCTTTCCTCTGTTGAATGGTCTTGGCTTCCTTGTTAAAAGTTAGGCCACAGACGTTAGGATTTACTACTCTGGTTTATGATTTGAACCTGATCTACACCAGAATCATGTACTATAACCTCTTCCACCTGTAGCAAGAGCCTGGCGAGGCAAAGAACGTGTATTTTTGCACCGAAGCTTTTAAAACCTCTGTTCTCGTCTGGACCCTCCTTTCCTGGGCCACGTTAACCAACTGTATTCTGGGGACCTGGATTGCACGGTGGTTAAGTCTCGGTCTGAACTGGAGTTAGACCGCTTCTCCAGAATCGAACCCTCAGCAAGTCTCTAAGCTTTCAGTTTCTTCATCTGTAAAATGTGTGCCGTGTAAAGGTTAGCTGCCACTGTTACTATTCTGCAGGACTTAATAGGTGTGCAACAGAAGGGTGTTCTTTTTTTTTTTAATATTTATTTATTTATTATTTATTTATTTTGGCTGCACCGGGTCTTAGTTGCGGCATGTGGCATCTAATTCCCTGACCAGGGATCGAACCCGGGCCCCCTGCATTGGGAGTGTGGAGTCTTAACCACTGGACCACCAGGGAAGTCCCAAGAAGAGTGTTCTTTGACCAAAGCAGCATGGGAAACATCGATGAGCGGTGTCTTTCCTGTGGGACTTCTCAGAGCTTTTAGTTTGTGGACGTGCATTGAGATTCTTCAGGGGGTGGCAGAGGAGGAAGCTTGTTTATTTTTTATTTTTAAATTTATTTTTGTTTTTGGCTGCATTGGGTCTTTGTTGCTGTGCGCGGCCTTTCTCTAGTTGCGGCGAGCGGGGGCTACTCTTTTGTTGCGGTGCGCGGGCTTCTCACTGAGGTAGCTTTCGGGGAGCACGGGCTCTAGGCGCGTGGGCTTCAGTAGTTGTGGCGCGTGGGCTCAGTAGTCGTGGCTCACGGACTTAGTTGCTCCGCGGCATGTGGGATCTTCCCGGATCAGGGCTCGAACCTGTGTCCCCCGCATTGGCAGGTGGATTCCTAACCACTGCACCACCAGGGAAGTCCCAGGGAGGCAGCTTTCTTCTCGTGGGTTCTGGCCCAGAGCACTTTTTCACAGCTGCCCTATTAACACATTTGCAGAAATTCCAGTCTGAGATGTCCAGGTTGAGACCACACCACTGGTGCTTTACTTCCACTTTGGCGCTTAGCGGGTGGGCGATTCTGACGGTCAGTCCATGGCCAGAGTCTGGGCTGAGAGAGGGGTCTAGCGGATGGCTGATCAAGTGGACGGCTCTGTGTCTTGTGCTTTGTGCAGGAAATGAGCGAGGTGACGTGTTAGAGGTCACCGGGGAGGGGCTCGTTCAGGTGCAGGTGCTTCTCCAGGGGCTGATGTCTGACGTCAGACCCGTAGGATCGGAATGAGTAGTGAAGGGCGGCGGGGAGCAAGGGTACAGGCCCTGGGAGGGGAAGGGGTTTGCTGACTTGGGTAGCAAATGAGACCAGGAGGGTGAGGTTTCAGTGAGTGTGGGGCAGGTGGGATGTGGAGGAAGAGGTTGAAGAGAGAAGGGTGCCATCTAACTCAGGTTTTAAAAAACATGGGCTCGGGCTCTGAGTTTGGCATTTCCTTGGCATTGCTCCAGAGAAGAGCTACAGATGGCAATTAAGTGCGTGAAAGTTGGCCTCAACATCGTTCGTCCTTAGGGAAATAAGTCAGAACCCCAGTAAAAAGCCGCTCTGCACCACTAGAACGACTGTCGCAGAAAAGATGGACGATCGTGGGTGTAGCCAAGGATGGAGGGAGCTGGGAAACCTTATCGCTGGTGGTGGGATTGTAACCGGCGCAGCTGCCTTGGAAACCGCACCCTCAGGATGTTGGACGCAGAGCCGCCTGTAACCCAGCAGTCGCACCCGAGAGAAACGGGGACACAGGTCCACATGGACCCTGTGCACGGGCGCCCCCAGCGCCACAGTTCCCGGGTGGAAGCGGACCCGCTGTCCATCCGTGGTAGCACGTAAACTGAACGTGGAGCATCTATACGAGGGACGTTACTGGGCAGTAAAAAGGCCCACAGTTCCAGTGCCCTTGAAAACATGACCCTGAATGAAAGAAGCCAGTCACAAGAGACCATGTACCGTGGGGTTCCGTTAACATGAGATGTGTCCAGAACAGGCAAATCCACGGAGAGGGGAAGCAGGCGGAGACCCAGGGTGCCCGGGACGCCACGCCCTCTGCCCGGGACCTCAGTCTGACGCAGGCCTCCAGGGATCCCATCCCCCGTGGGCTTGGCCCGATGAGACAGTAGGTGCCGCTCCGGGGGCAGGTGCCAGCTTGCTGAGGAAGGGGACCAGCTGGCACTGTTGGCGGGCGCCGGGCCCGGGGCCGCGGGAGGAGCTGGCGCAGCACAGACCGTGAGGGGCCACCAGGGTCCACAGGAGTGCGCGAAGCCCGAGCCGCCCGGCCGCACCCTTGACCTAGAGACTCCGGCTCGGCTTGTAGGTTTCCTGCCTCTGCGCCGTGTGAGGCCCTGATGTACGTCCCTTGAGTAGCTGGCTCTGGTCCTGTAATGCCTTCCTTGCAGGCTGGTACTCGCCATTTCTGGCATTTCCTGTCACGTCCCAGGGACGGCCGTTCCTCAGCTCTGCCAACCTGCATGGCTGGCTGCACGGGGCTGCCCTGTGGTTTGCCCGGCCCTGAGCTGGTGTCGGGCCGGGGCTGGGGTCACACGCGGCGGCCGGGGCCGGGGGCACAGGGCATCGCTGGCCATCGGGGGCCGGGCTCGGGCAGGGGGACGCCGGCGCCCAGCCTCACCCTCCGCCTCTCCCTCAGCACGGACGTCTTCATCTGCACCAGCCCCACCAAGATGTACAAGTACTGTCCCTTCGAGAAGGTAAGACGCCTGGGGTTGGGCCTCTTCTCGCTTTGCCCCGTGTCCCAGGGAAGGGCTTGGACCCGCATCCATGGCCGCCGCCTGCCGGGGCTGCCCCTCCTCCCATCCAGCCTCCTGGGTCTGGGCCAGGGCCTCCTCCCAGCAGAGCCTGAAATTCTGCTGCGCCCTCCGGGTGGACCTGGAGAGGCACCAGGTTCTGTGGGAAGGTGACCGTCCCCGTTGGTGCAGCATCGACGTGAAGGATGGGACAAGGAGAGGATGCGGGTCGGGGAGGGGCTGGAGGCCACCCAAACCAAGTATTTGGGCACGAAAAGCCTCACAAAGGTGAAACAGTGAAACTGCACTTTGCTACATACTCACTTCGTCATCTTTATTGAGAGTAGGTAGAATGACATAAAACTGAGACTTCTCTGGAGATTGGGAACTTGCAGGGTTGCCAAACCCAGAGGGATGGTCTGTGCCCTGGGGGTGGGTTCACACCAGAGGTGGGCCCAGGGATGCTTCTGCCCCGAGGAAGCCAAGGAGCTTCCCAAGTCTGGGAAGGTGGGTCTCGGGGCCCAGACCCCCCGCTTGGGGGCCGACCTCGGCAGGGGTCCCGCGTGCCCTCTCGGGACCTCTCCTCGCCCGGCTCCACGAGAGAAGCAAACACACACGGTCAGCCAACGTTCAGCGCCTCCCGCACTTCACACGGAAGGGATGCGCCCTCAGCGGGGTGTTGCGGGCGCTGGCCTCCACCGTGTGCCTCGTGCTCAGGACGCCCCTCAACCCGCCAGGACCGTGAGTTCAGCTCACCTCGGGGGGCGAATGACTCGGCTTGGTCAGCGGGGGTGGGCTTGGGCCTGGAGGCGTTTCCAGTCCCCAGCAGAGTAGTGAACTGGAGGCTCAGCATCCCCTGCACGCTAGAAGTGGGCATCGTCCGGCCCCTCGTGAGACCCCCAGCAGAAACTCTGGGAGTAGCCAGTGTGTTGCCACAAGCCCCCAGGTGCGCCGTGTTTGAGAACCGCTGGGCTGGGGCAACTGTTTCAGCCAGGGCTGCGGTGGAGGCGGGGCTGGCTGTCCGGCCCTCGGGGTCCTCATCCCTCCCCCGGGGTTCAAGTATCATCTCCATGCCGACCATCCCGCCTGTGCAGCCTCAACCCAGCACTCCCCTCTGAGCTCCAGATGGCTCTGACCTGGTGTGTCTGTCCCCGGGGTACCGACGTCCTTGTCCCACGTCCGCCCCTCCCTCCGGGGCTGGAAGCACCACGCTTCTTACCCCTCGGTACCTCAGCAAGCCTGCTTCCTGCCGATTCTTGTTTTCAAGCACACCTCTGTCTACACGGCCATCTGGGGAGAAATGCTGACATAGCCTCGGAGCTGCCCGTGCATTTCGGCTCCACACGCACACCCCCGGGGGTGCGGGACATGTCCCGCTGGCCCCACTTTAAAGCCTTTAGTTGTCTCTGCAGCAGCTGTGTCACCAAACGCTGCTCTTCCCTGAGGCCATGGAAAGACCTCCTCCCTCGAAAGTCTGTCTAGTAAATCTTTTGCTGCATGTGGTTCGGGTTCGGTTTGGGTCGTCTTGACAGATTCTGGTTCGGGAATAACACCACCACTTTACCTCGGATGGCTCTGTGTTCGCCAGGCCGAACTGTTTCCTGCCCAAGTGTCTTCAGGGACCAGACTTACGATTGGGTGGAAAACGAGCCACCTTCCCTCCGCAGCCCCGCCCCCACAGCGGTGCCCTCGGACCCTGGCCCCCACCCTGGCCGGGCCCGGGAGTCAGACGAGAGCTCTGGGCCTCAGACCCCCCCACCCAGCCTCTCAGGGCCTCTGTCTCATAACCAGTGCGGTTGTGCTGATGCCTCCCTGGGTTGGAGGAAGGATGCAGAAGGCGGCATTCACCACCTTGCTAGCCGTAAACGTCACCCCTGTGTCTTCTGTCCGGC
Source organism: Neophocaena asiaeorientalis asiaeorientalis (assembly GCF_003031525.2). Lineage (NCBI taxonomy): Eukaryota > Metazoa > Chordata > Mammalia > Artiodactyla > Phocoenidae > Neophocaena > Neophocaena asiaeorientalis. The sequence continues at coordinate 5,753,965 of NW_020172141.1, read as the reverse complement.
CCAAAGACCCGCACCCAGCAAGAAAGAAAGAACCTCAGTGCACTTTTCTCAAACCAGAAAGCCTGGGCAATTTCACGGTTGATTCTTTTTTCTGCATTCTTGGATCCTGGAAAAATAAGTTAGGCGCAAAGTTGCCTATACAACTTTAATTAAAAACCACGTTTTGAAACGTGGTAAATTTTTTTTTTAAAAAAAGGAAGGAAGGAAATTCTGCCAACTATAGATGCTTCTGTAACTTATTTCCCAAATTTTCTTTGATTAGCCATTACTTTTGCAATAAAAAAGTGAATGCTTTTTTGGTTGGCAGTCATTCGGCAAACGTTTACCGGGCACCTGCTGCAACGCTAGGCATCTGGGGCTTAAAAGAGCCGTGTCTTTGCTCTCGGGAGCTCAGGACAGTGTGGCAGGAAGAGAGACGGTCATCACTCTGTCACAGGCTCTGTGGTCCCCCAGGGAGGAGGCCAGGGCAGGTTCCTTGGGGAAGGTAAGAATTGGGTGGAGTCATGGAAACGAGAGGGCAAAGCGCTGGAAGGACAAGTTCTGAGGAGACCTGATGCGGCCGCCGAGGAGAGAATCTCTGAGCTTAAAGGTATCTCAGTGGACACCCTCCAAACTGATGAGCAGAGAGGAAGCAGAGCCTGCCTGCCCTCCTCCCGGGGCGGCCTGGAGACGCAGCTCCGATGGCTCCCCGCGGGCCTGGAACGCATTCGGGCGGGTCGTCCGCGCCCTGCCCCCCACCTTCGTCACTCCCTTGTTTTACCGCCTCAGAGCCTTCGGGGTGCACACCTGCCGCGCGGCTGTTGTGAGGCTTCAGTGCGGGGTGCAACAGGGCCCTCGGAGCAGCTGAGCTGGAACCGGAGCCCCGGCCGCCCCACCTCCCCTGGCCACGCGGGGGCTGCCGTGCCCCCGTCAGGGCCTCTCCTCCCAGCCAGAGGCCTGGGGTGTCCGCACCCTGGCCCGGTAGACGGGCCAGGGGTCAGCTCGTCTGCTGTCAGTCCAGCTCGGTGTGGAGACTTAGCTTCGCGAAGCTGTTTTGTGAACCTGATGGCCCCCTGTTATCTTGTGATGGGGGGTCTTCCTGAGAAGGTGGCCAGTGTGGTCACTTGCATGGGGTCCTCCATCTGCTGGGTTAGGTCACTCAGGAGCAGGGCATCAGGGGAGCCCCTGGCACTGGCACCATCTGCTTGAGACCCTCTCCCGCTCCCGTCGTGGGTCCAGTCCTCACGTGGCCTCCGGACGAAAATTCACCGGGTAGGACAGGAGGACGGCCAGTCTGTAAGGGGCTGTTTCGATGCGCCTTGGAGCTCCGTCCCCCTTTCCTTGCCCTAGAGCCTCGCCGCAGGGGCCGCGGTGTCTGCTCGGAGCCACGATTCTGCCGCTTTGTGGCCGAGGGGCCGGGACGGTCCTGTCGTCCCCTGAGCGTGGCAGTCTCCCGGGGTGGGCCCCTCTTGCAGGAGAGCCGGCTGTGCCCCCTCACGGCTCCACCTCCCCCCGCCTGCTGTCGTTCCAGTACGCCTGGGTGGAGAAGCACCTCGGCCCTGACTTTCTAGAGCAGATCGTGCTGACCAGAGACAAGACCGTGGTCTCCGCCGACCTCCTCATAGACGACCGCGTGGACATCACAGGCAAGTGGCCTGCAGCGGGGGAGGGGCGAGCGTGGCGGCCAGGTCTCACGGCCCCTGACTCCCCTCACTCACCAGACATGTGTTAGGCATCACATCCAGCCTTAAGCCGCGCGTGGAGCGAGACAAGATTCTTCTCCGCGTCCGGCCTCGGAAGGGGCCCCACTGGGAGTCAGGAAGAGTGGGTCCTGCCTCTGGGGTAACTCGCTGGGTGGCCTCGAGTGAGTCCCTTTACACCTTGAAGTCTTGCTCTTGTGCAAAACGAGGGCTGGACTCTGGCTTCCAAACGTTTGTTTTTAGCAACAGAACCCCCCCCTTTTTTTTTCCCAGAAGTAATTTGGACTGAACCTCATGTGTTAAAGCAGAAAGGCAAAACCTAATCTCTCTAGTTGAAGGTGGTTTGGGAGCTGTATTTGTCCCTTTTGCTTATGGGCCACCCCCTCCCAAAAAATAAACAAACAAACCTTGGATTTGCCTAGAAAGGAGAGGGGAAACTTATTGGTTCATCAAACTGAAAATCTGGGGTAGGAGGGCTTCAGGCACGGCTGAATCTAGGAGCTCAAACAACCTCCGTCAGAATTTGGTTTCTTTATCTCCTGGTTCTGCTGTTCTCGCTGTGCCTGCGTACTCTGGCAGACGCTCCCCTCCTGGTAGCCATCACTAGTTTCAGGGTTAAATCCTATGCTTTTGGACACCTCAGTGGGAACATTTGAACTATTCCTTCCCTGATGGTTTTTGGAGCTGGCCTGGGAAACATGCCCATCTCTACCCCAGTCAGTGTTCAGAAGGTAGAATCCACAGGTGTGCCCGCCACTGACCTCCCAGACCGCACGGCTTCCCTAGGACAGTCAGGGCACAGTGCAGGGGGGTCGGGGAGGCCATGACTTCGAGGGGCCCAGGGACCCACTCAGCTTCTGTAGGGGAGGGCGGGCGTACCCTCTTCCGCAGGGGAGAGGCCGTACCCAAAGGGCAGGTCACCACTGGTGGCGTCAGTGTGGACCCAAGGGACTGAAGCCTGCGGGGCTTGTGGGGCCCACGGTCAACAGCTGGTGACGGAGCTGGTCCAGCCAGTGCAGGATGGCTGGGCACAGGGGCGGGGAGGGCGGGCGTCTTGAGGCTCAGCCTCCAGCAGAGGCCGCGGCCATAGGGAGCGCGTGGTCACTGTTTGCCGAGCACCCGCTGTGGGCTCTGGGGCTGCGAGGGGGCCCGCGTCCAACCCCCGTGAGACAGGGCTGGTGCGATCGCCTGGGGCCCCGACGTGGGACTGAGGTGCTGCTTTCCCCCCAGGGGCCGAGCCGAACCCCCGCTGGGAGCACGTGCTCTTCACGGCCTGTCACAACCGGCATATGCGGCTGCAGCCCCCCGGCCGCAGGTTGCACTCATGGGCAGACGACTGGAGGGCCGTCCTGGACAGCAAGCGGCCCCGCTGAGCTGGCTGAGCCCCGGCCCCGCACGTTGCCCGGCCTGGCCTTACACGCACCTCGGGGCAAGGCTGGCCCAGGGCCCTGGACAGGACACGGGCGGCCAGGCCGACCTCAGGCCTCCGGTCAGGGAGGAGCCCGGGGTGTTGTTCAGAGGGGACAGCCCTCCCCTCCCTCAGGGAAGCCCCCTCCCCGGCCAGCAGCCGCCTGGTCTGAGGGTGACGTAGGAGCAGGTGGGGACAACCGCCCCGCTCTGAACCACGGCCCCTGCTGCCCGGCGCCCAGGGGGTCTCCCCCATGGACCTGCCCCGGATCCAGCAAACACGGTGCGAGTTCTGGGCCGTGCCAGGCTCTGTGCCAGGGGTCCTCCCTGGGCCCCGCCTCTGACCAGCTAGAGGGCTCTGCCCCCCTCCCGCTCCCCCCACCCCGGGGGCCGAAGGCTTAGATGTTCGCTGAAGGCGTGAACAATAAATGCTGTTCTCTAGTCCCCGCCCCAAGGTCCTCCGGCATCTGGCCCCCGGGCGCCCAGCTGTCCCCCTGCGCTGCTGAGAGCCTGGGTTGGGGGTGAAGCTTGGTGGGTCTGCCTCGCCACGGGGCCGCATGGGGCCGGGAGGGACGGGCCCTGACGGTGGCGCAGGTGGCAGTGCTGGCGGCTGCGGTGTCCCCGGGCGGGAATTGGCCCTGTAACCGGCCACCCACGGCCTGCGCTTTCTTGCCCGCTCCTGCCCCCACTGTGCTCCCCACGGCTGCTCTCCTGGGACCCCCTGGTTGTCCCTTGGGCCCCGGGGGTGGGTCGGGCAGGAGCAGGGGTGAGGAGAGCGGCCGGTGGGTCCTGACTGGAGGGTATCAGGGCTGCATCACGTGGGCTGGAGGCCCCTGGCCCGAGCAGGGTAGTGTCCGGAGGAGTCCCGGCCACCCTGGCCTGTGGCCTGGGAAGGAAGCGAGATCCGGGGACTCCGGGGGCACAGGAGAGCAGGTCACACACGCCACGGGGTGTGTCACCTTCTTCCTGGGCTCTTTGCTCTGCTCGTGCCGGCGGCCAGCAGCAGCCTGCCCACTGGGCCCTCTGCACCCGCCCTCCGAAGGCCTCCCCACTTAGAATGATCAAGTCCGGATGCCGCAGCTCTGGACCGTCCGGGACCGCAGCCTCTGCCTGATGAGAACTGCGCCCTCCCCTGGACGTGGCCACCTTGTTCAAGGCTGTCTTGGGCTCTGTCGGTTTCTCAAGCGGGGGCTGGGGAGGGGCTGGGGGGGGAGGTGCTTCCTTCATGCAGAGATGTCCTGGGGAGGGCCATCCCTCCCCATCCCCGGCCAGTGTTGTTGGCACCGCTGGCGTAGCCTGTGTCCTGAGGTCGGCTCTGGGACCCCACGTCTGGTGGGCGGACCTCAGCCACAGGGAGACACCTCCGCGGGGTATGCCGAGACCCCCAGCCTGCGCTCCGGGCCTCTGGTGCAGTGCAGGGTGTGAGCAGGGGTGGGGTGAGGCCCAGCCAGAGCCCCTCCCTCGCCTCTGGGCTCTTCCAGCTGATGGCTGCCCTGGGTTTTAACGGCCAGTTCAGCTGGAATCACTCACCCCAAGGTAGCAGCCACTGCAGCTCCTAATCAGTTCAAGGAGAAAAAAATCATCGCAGGGGCCACGGTGTCTGGCTACTTCCTCAAGGTGCCAGGGAGCAGGGGGGCCCCCTCCCACCAGGTGACATTGATGGAGATCTGGGTGGAGGAAGGGAGAGCCCTCCTGGCCCTGGCGGGGGTGGGGGAGGCACTGCAGAGGCCCTAGGGCTGCCAGTGAGGGAGCTGGGCGGGAAGGAGATGGCCGGACAGGCCTGGAACCTGGAGCAGAAGGGGACTTCAGAGGTGGTGGCTGTGACGGCTGGGCCATGGGCCGGTACTGCCCTCCTTGTGAGGCAGGACCGTGGGGCTCTGTGATTCCCTTTTTGTCAAGCAGGATACACCTGCCTCATGTAGATGAAGGTGAGTTTCTTCAAACTTGAGGAGCACAGGTTTTGCTTCTGGACCCTTAATGACCTGCAGAAAAGGAAGGCCCCCTCCCACGGGTGACGCGTCAGCTGGGGCCCTCGCCTCCTCCACTGGCCTCAAAATGCCTCAGCTCTGTCGAGAGCGGAGACTGACCCCTTTGAAAATATTGTAAATATTCTGGACTCGAGACCCAGAGCCCCTGGGAGGAGCAGTGGCACCAGGTCTGGAGCAGAAAGACTCAGGATGGTTTCTTCACTGTTCTGGGTCACAGGTTCCCCAGCTGGGACCCATCCCAGTGTCACAACCCCAGTAAGGACAGTGTCCTCAGCATCCGCCATGTCCCGGGAGCTGACGCGCACTTTACGTGACCTTGTAACCAACCACCTCCCACGGCTGTTTCCACTTACCCGGGGGGCCAAGGGCGTGCCAGGTGGTGCAGCCGTGCTCTGGGCCTCCACACAACACTGTCCCCCGCTCCGGAGCCCCCTACGGCTCAGCTGTCCAGGACAAAGCAGAGTCTGGGCTCAGGGGCTGGGCCTCCATCTGGAGATGAGACTCAGGCACTCGGCCTGTGGCAGAAACCGAAGACAAATCCTGGAAGCTGGAGGGTGGCGGTGGGCAGCAGGCTGACACGGCCCTCAGTCGCCAGGCCGAGGCAGAGGTGTGGGGAGGGGGGTGGAGGGGCACTCCCGTCGCCCCCATTCGCCATCCAGGGGAAGCCATGGGTCCTGTGGCCCCAAGGGAAGGTAGGGCAGGAGCCCATGGGATGAGGATGCAGGATGCAGGCCGGGTGGGTCCCCTCTAGAGGGAAAGGGCAGGAGGGGCCTCAGCTGGAGTGAGCGAGGGCCAGGCCCCTGGGGGTGCCCTGCCCCCTCCAAAGTGTGAGAAAGAGGATGGACGTTCCAGCAGAGACTCCGGCCAGCTGAGGAGGCCGGTCCCACACAGCGAGGCCGAGGTCGTGCCCCCGAGGTCCCCCCACTCTGGCACAGGAAGGAAAGGACTCAGGGTCCCTGGGTGCCTGTGGAGGTGGTGCTGAGGATGGATGAGGCCGTAGGCTGGGGGCTCATCACGCGACCCCCAAGGAGGCGCTGAGTGACCCTGGGGCCGAGTCTGGCTGGGCCGAGGGCACCTTATGTCCCTGCTGCAGGCATTTGGATCAAACACAGGCTTTACTTTCTCAGCTTCAGTTTTCAAAAAATTCAAACGAGCTCATCTTACCTGACCTCGTGGTCACGTGGGAGGATGGATGACCAGGCCCCAGCAGACCCAGCGCCTGGTCCAGATGTTCCCTAGGCAGGGATGAACACGGAGACCCTCTGGAGAGGGGGCATCGGCCCCCCCCAGGGAGCGGGGGCATGCTCCTGGGAAGAACCTGCATTAGAGGCCAAAGAAGCCATTTTAGGTGGAAAGAGACTGAATTCGTTTCAGCTGTTGATTAAAAGTGATCAGTTATAGTGAATAATGAACATGTACCTGCAGGCCTGAGTTTTAGTGTATTTACATTTGGTCCTGCCCACACCCAGCCCAGGAGGCCAGGGCTCAGAGAGGGTCACAGGTGAGCCCGGGCCACCCAGCACAGAGGGCTGGGGCTGAGGTCAGCCCCCAGAGCCCGGCGGGGAGAGGCAGCAGGAGGGGCTAGGAACTGGGAGCCTGGAGGCTGGGGCCTGGTTTATCCCTGACTTGCTGTGACCTGGGCAAAGCCAAGTCTCTGAGCCATTTCCAAGGTTGTTCAGCTTCCGCGAGAAAGGGTTGCAGGAAATAGGGACGTTTATTCCACAGCGCGGCTGCTTGGTGGAGGAAGTGGATTTGCTCCGTGAAACAAGGTGGGGCCTGGTGGCCGGAGCCCCAGTGGCCAGAGCTGGGGGCTCTGGAAGCTCTGACGGGGACCAGGGGCGCCAGTCCTGGCTTGAGCACCAGGTGGCACCATAGTCCATTGAAATGGATGCAGGGGCGCGCGTGCGTGTGCGTGTGAGAGAGAGAGATGGGGGTGCTGGCGATTACTGGGGGCACAGGCAACTGTGGGGAAGGAAGCGGAAGGAAGGCAGGTCCCCTAAACTCCCTCCCAGCCCCCTGGACCAGCCCCTCCTGCCCTTTCTCCCAGGCCACTGGGGACAAGGTCGGACCCTGCGTGTCAGCAGGCTGAGGACCGTGTCCAGCCTGCCTGGCCAGCAGAGCGCCCGCCACTCTCACGACCTCCAAGCAGCTGAGACGTCGTCCTGCTTCCGAGTCAGGAGCGTGCGCGGGTCCAGGCGGCCTCAGCCTGTGCCTGACCACCCCCCAGACGCCCACCACCCCTCCCAGTTCCTGGGGCGCATCTCTCCTGTGTCTTGCTTGCATTTTCATTCGGAGGGTTTTCTGCACCCAGCCGACCCCCAGCCTCCTTGTGGGGAGTCAGGCCACCATCTCCCCAGCCCTGTGCGGTCCGAGGGAACGAGGGCAGGTCTGTGCCACGGCTGCCCTGTCCAGGGGGCTGGGCCTCACAGGGGAGAGGGGCAGGCCTGCAGGCTCAACAAAGCTGCTTCCCTCGAAGACTAGACCACAGCTGCGACAAATGACAGAAATAGGACCAATCACCTGCCCAGCCAACACCTCGGCCCTGTTGGCAATTTGGATGAAACTTTAAAAGAAAAATTATTGATTCGATTCTGCAAAGCTGGCTTGGACCCACAGGCTGAGGCCTAAGGAGGCCAGAAATGATCGGGGAATTTTTCACGTAGAAGCCAGGAGAGGTGTGCGGCCAAGGAGTCGCCGCCGGGGAGAACAGGTAGCAGGGGTGCCGGCCTGTACGGGAGCTGCAGTTCACACATATGGACACCGGATGGCACCAGAGAACCAGCTCTGGCGGCTCTCACCTAACGGGGCCGGAAGGAGCCCGGCACCCAGACCACCCCTGCCCCGGGTCCTGGACTCATCGTCCTGGTTCTGGAAATTCCTGTGGGCAGGGCCTGGGCTGTGCACAGAGGGGACCCCAGCTGCTGACAGCTGAGTGGACGGTACATGAAAGCAGAGGCCTTGTGGCAGTTCGGGCCCCAGGGACAGACCAGGGGGGGAGACTGCGGTCCATGTGGGCCCAGCTGGGGAGGGCCGGGTGCTGGGAGACCTAGAGGGTCCCTGTACTCCTGGAGACTCCTCTGTGGCGGCCCAGCCTCGCCTGCTGTCTCCCGGCCTTCACAGGACCCCATACAAACCAGAGGTGCAGATGGGAGCCCTCAGACGTGTTTACAGGCTGACATATTCTTTCAGGGCTCAGGTGCCCAGGGGTCTGGCCCCAGGCCAGGTGGGGGGGGGGGCAGGGGCGTCGGCCGCTCTGGTTGGGCTCCAACTCTCACCCCTGTGCAAGCAGAGGGTTCATCCCCCACCTCCCAACGACCCAGGCCTCCTGGACCCTGGTGGCAATCGAGACCCTGGCCTCTGACCTAAACAAGGGCCGCCTGGCCGCGGCCCCATCCTCCTCTGACCTCCTTGGCACTGACTGCCTGAACTCAGACCCTGGGCGGGGGGTACCCACTAAGTCAGTGGAAAGAGAGTCGAGAACAGGGGGAAGGGCCCCATATTCCTGGAGCATCTGCTGGACGTGAGCCACGTCGTCCATCTTCCCACGTGACCACGAGGCCAGGTGAGATGAGTTCGTTTTAATTTTGTGAAAACTGAATCTGAGAGAGCGGAGCCTGATTTCGGTCCAAATGCCAACGGCCATGCCCTTCCCACCGTCCACAGCTGCCGCTCGGGGCAGGGACGGGAAACCCAGAGGCGCACGAGGAAGGAGGTCCCAGTGGTGGGCGACTCGCAGCAAAGCCCCCCGTGGTCCCAGGTCCCCAGCGCGCTGAACAGCCGCCCCCTCTAGGAGGTGAACCTGCAACTGTGCAGAACACCTTAAAGGTGGGGGCAGCTGGGCCTGACGGAAGGAGGGAGCCTGACGGATGGGGGCTGCTGCCAAACGTGAGAGGAGCCAGAGACCCTGGACAGTGTGTCTGGGGCTCGAGGGGGCCCAGCCCCCTGCAGGATGGTGGTTTAGGGCACCTCCATGGGAGCCACCAGGTGAGTTGAACCCTCTTCCCCATCACCCCCCCCAACACACACACACACACACACACACACAAACACACCCCTGGGCCAAGCAGAGAACACAGGCATCTGGGGTTGGGGGGAGGGAGCGTGGGAGCCAAGCTGAAGGGATGGGCAGGGGCCCCGATGGCCGGCACACCCGGGGGGTTGGGGGGCCCCCAGCACAGAACATCGGACATTGTCTAGGGGTGACTCTGCTCTCACACGTGCTGGGGGCAGGCTATGCGGCTGGGGTGAACCTCAGGTACAAACAACAGGCATCAGACACCTGAACAAGTGAACTGATACCAAGGAAAGGGGTTAATGTGATGAGAACAAGAAATTAGAACAGGCATAACTGATATCCTTAGACAGAGGTGATAGGACACTGGACCCTCAGAAAGGCCAACTAAAGAATTTGGAAAATTAAAATCTGGTCACTTGAAAGAAAAAATGGGTTTCGTGGATGCAGCTGCAGAGCAAATAGACAAGCCCGGAGATGAACCTGAGGTTGCAGCACAAAAGGACAAAGGGACGGAAGGTGCAAAATAAAAGTTAGCAGATGTGGAGAACACAGTTCATTGCTAGTCCAAAGGAGACAAAAATGTAGGTGGAAACTTCCCAGAGCTGAGAATGAAAATGTCCAGAACTCTGACTCAGAGAGGCCACCAGGGCCACCAGTGGGTTGGAACAGGGGGTTGAAGTGTGACTACGTTCTAAATATTTACAGACAAAAGCCAGACAGCTTGCAAGACAGTGTAACAAATGCTAGAAGCAAGAAGAAAATGTGGTAATTGTCTTCAAATTCTGAGGGAAAATAATTTCACGCTCAGAATTCTATACCCAGCCAAATGTAAGAATAAAAACCCTTCCTGAAGACAAGCAAGGCCTCAGATGGTCTGGCATTGAAAAAAACTCCTTTTTGAAAATATTACCAATTGATGTGCTCTAGCAAGAAGAAAAAGCAATCCAGGAAATGGAATACAAGAAACAATTGTTATGAGGACTTCCCTGGTGGTGCAGGGTTTAAGAATCCGCCTGCCAATGCAGGGGACACGGGTTCGAACCCTGGTTGGGAAAATCCCACATGCCGCAGAGCAGCTAAGCCCATGCGCCACAACTACTGAAGCCCACGCGCTCTAGGGCCCGTGTGCCGCAGCTACTGAGCCTGTACTCTAGAGCCCATGAGCCACAACTGCTGAGCCCGTGTGCCACAACTCCTGAAGCCTGCGCGCCTAGAACCCATGCCCTGCAACAAGAGAAGCCACCGCGATGAGAAGCCCGTGCTCCGCAGCAAAGAGTAGCCCCCGCTCTCTACAACTAGAGAAAGCCTGTGCACAGCAACGAAGACCCAACACAGCTAAAAATAAATTTAAAAAATTAAAAAAAGAAACAACGATGAGCCAGGAACGGACAAAACTTGCTAAATCTAAAGAAATGTGGACTGCTTAAGAATTAGTAACAATCTGGAACTAAACTCGTAGTAGATGTTAGCAACAAATGAGGTTGGGGGGGTCTGTGGAGCAGAGGGCAGTGTGCTAAAGCTCTCACTGGACGTAGGTTCAGAATAAGTCTAGCACTGGTAGAATAAAACTCACTATGTGTGTGAAATGTCAAGGGAAATCTCCATAAAATAGAAATAGAATATATAACTTGTAAACTATTAGAAGGAAAATCTGAAATGGAAAAAATGAAATCAATCCAGTAATGACTAGGACAGAGTGAAAAACAAAGCATAGGAAATAGAAAACAAAAGTGACACCGGGGATAATATCAAACATTTCTGTAGTTGCAATAAATGTGAATGTGTTAAATTTGCCTATTCAGGAAAAAGATCTCCACAGATGGAAGCCAAAATCCCGTCTTCAAGAGACATGAATAAGTGATGACGACCCAGGACAGTTTCATAGCAGAAGGGAAAAGACATCCTAAAAAAAGTCCTAACGAAAGGAAATCGGTGAGCGTGCATGAGGCTCAGAACAGAAATCAAAGGAAGAATATTTTAAAAGGGACCAAACTGGATTCATGCTGCTGAAAGAGGCAACCTGCCCGCAAAATAAAGGTTATGGAAAGTTGTGCCCCTAACAGCATAGTTTCAATATGTTTAAAACAAAAACTGGTAGAGCTATAAAGAGAAATGGTAAATTTCACGGAGAGGGAGGCTTGAATTCGTTTTCCTTGGCAACGGACAGATCAGAGAGGCAACGTAAGGACTATATATATACAAACAGTTCAAAAAGACGTTGCGTTATTTTCAAATACACACAGATGGACTGGTCATAAAATTGAAATATTGAAAAAGGAGAGCTAAAGCCAGTTATTTTGTAGACAGTACAACCCTCTCCTTAGAAAAAGGAGGAAGAATCAGCGGAGCTGTTGGATTGCACTGTCAGGTGTGGGAACCACTGCTCCCGGCAGAGGGCCCGGGAAGAGGTGACATTGGGAAGGCAGGGGAGCCAGGCTGGGAGAGGGGACCCAGACGGCAGAGGGGGGCATCTCCCCTCTGAGCAGGTGAGGGCTGGGGGTGGCGGTCTCGGTGTGGGGAGGGTGCAGCGCCGGTGAGCCTGGACTTGCCAACCTCCACTGGGTACCTCCCAAGCAGTTTACACGAGTCACTCTTAACACCCACCGCGAGGATGGGAAGCCTGAGGTGCACACAGGTCCAGTAGGTCACAGCAGGGCCGGGGCCGGGACTTGGGCCCATCCGGTGCCAACACAGCTATGAATCGCTAAGCCACGCGGAGCTCATGAATCACCGTAAGCGGTGCTCTCAGCGCTGCTCTGGGGAGAGAGTCTAGCAGTTTTATTTGATCCTCTAAGAAGTTTATGATCTAGAAAACATTAAGAATCCCTGACTCATGTGTTGGGATACTTTCCAGAATTGGAAACAAGGGACTGCGAGAGCCAGGCATGGAGGGAAAGGGGCGCAGACTCCCCTGGGGCCCTGGAGCTTGGGTGAGAAGTCCTAGACTGACTGCCCTGGCCCTTTTGACGCTTCTGCGGGTCAGGACAGGACACTCAGAGCAAAGAGGCAGACTCTCCAGAGATTGTGTCTCTAGTCCAGCCCTGTCGTTTCAATAAGGCCTCTGAGTCACCCGTGGTCCTTCAGCCAATGGGTGGCTGCCCTGACCTCGATGGTCCGGCCTCTCCTCCCGTGACATGACTCCCAGGACAGAGGGTGGAGCCCAGTGCCACCCAGGAGCCTTCAAGGCAACAGAGGGACCCCAAGACGTCAGCCTGGGGCCAGATGGTGTCACTTGGGTTGGTCTTTTTTTTTTAATAGTGGTAAAATACATGTAACATTTACCGTTTTAACCAAGTAAAAACGCACAATCCCATGGCATTAGGTACGTCGGACCATCACCACTCTCTAGTTCCAGCACCTTTCCGTCATCCCAAATCCATTCTCCCCTCCCCCAGCCCCGGGAAACCACCCAGCTGCTTTCCATCTCCACGGATTTGCCTGTTCTGGACATTGCATAGGAGCAGAAACAGGCCTTCCAAGCCTGTCTCGTTTCACCTGGGTTCATCCACGCCACAGCAGGTGTCAGAACTTCGTCCCTTTTTATGACCAGATAACATTCCACCGCGTGGATATGCCGCACTTGACCCACCATCCTGTCAGACGCCTGGGCTGTCTCCAGCTTTAGGCTGCTGTGAACAGAGCTGCTCTGAGCGCTGGATACAAGTTTTCTGTGGAGCACCTGCTCTTGTTTCTTTTCAGTGAAAACCCAGGAGCGAGACTGTCGAGTGACGCAGTGACTCTAGGCTGATTTCCACAGCAGGGTAGGTCTCGCTGGCCCCTCCCCTCGGCGGGCGGCACGTCCCTGGGCTGCAGCCACCTGGGCGCTCCCCTGGGTTCCAGACCCACTGCCCACGTCCACATGACCCTGGCCTCCCTGGGCATCGTCTCTTTCCCAGGTCCGCTCCACCCGTGCCGCACCTCCCTCTGACACTGACACGCCCTCTGCTCAGCACCCCTGGGTCCCAGGTGATGGATGAGTCCTGGCCTCAGGGTGGGCCCTGGGCCGAGGTCACGAGGGCAAGCGCGGTACACCTACGGTGCGGTGCGGTCTAACTACACGCTCTGTCCTGGTCGATCCCCAGAGCAAGCCCGTGACGCAGACGCGAACGCTGTGTCTCGTTAGAGCGGCCAGGCCTCCGGGGCCTCCACAGCCCAGGCTTCACTCAGGTTGGGGTGATCTCTGAGGGCAGAAGGCGGAAGGGGTCATCAGTGTGCCCAGGCCCGTTCTGGGTACAGGATCGTGCTGGGGAGGCCAGGCCCCGTCCCTGCCTTCCTAAGCACGGGCCATGCAAGCAAGGGAGAAGGTGGACATTCAAACTGGGACCAGAGGAGGTCGGTGGGGTCGGCGGGGAGAGATAACATGTGAAGACCCTAGGCAGGGGGGCTGAAAGAAGGCCCGGGTGGCTGCAAGTGTAGACAGGATTGGGAGAGGGTGGGGCAGGGACAGAGGTGGACACAGCCTCCATCTGCCCCAACCTCAGCCTGCTATGCTCCTCGGGCCACCAGCCTCTTGTGACAGTGACCTGCCCACACCTGCTCCCCCGGGTGACCATACACATCTCCCAGGTCGGCGGCTGCCTCGCTCGGCCTCACCTGCACCCAGCACAGGGCCTGGTCGGCGCCCGGCGAGCGTCTGCAGAGCGGGTAAATAAATAGGTGTTCAGATCAACCAACCAACCCCACGGAGAGACAAAAACAGGATTAGGTGAGGCCAAGGGACCTGTGTTCCTGCTTTAATCCTGAACTCCTGGGAGGGGTAGAGCAGCCCCCCTGGGGCGGGGTGGGGGGGGGCTTCCAGATGGCAAGGGGTGTACTTTAAGGAACCAGACACCGACAAAGAGAAAATTGGTTTCCATGGTCCTCCTAGGAGGTGAAGCAACTTCTTGAAAACTTGGAGGGCTTCCTGGAAGAGGCAAGCCCACTCCCCCTGGAACCCAGAAACCCAGCCTATTCCCCTTCCAGCAGGGGCTCCCCTCCCCTGGCCCCAGGCCTGGGAAGGAGCCACAGGAAGTGGAAAAGCGCAGCCGGCCCAGCTCAGGGACACTGGTTCATTCATCAGGCTTCACTGCTTACTGGAGGTCTGCACCCTTCAGCTGAATATTCAGGCCGGCCCCCGGCTTAGCTCTGCCTGCGTCTGTGCAGCTCTATTTTTACAGCCGTGGGGATGGCTGACAAAAACATTGAAAAAGACACAAACATTTAAAAGCCGGATATCAGCTGTTTTGTTGGGAAAGCAGGATCACACCTGCGTTCTATCTCACTGAGCGGCCTCCTATCCCCTGCCCCCCAGCCCCAGCCCGAGGGCCCAGGGGCTCAGGAGAGCCCGCTCAGGCCCCGCTTTACCCCTCGCCCCCTGTGGGTCCCTGCCGAGCCCCTTTCCTTCCTGTGCCTCAGTTTCCACCCTGTAAAAAAGAGAAGTTTGGACGAGTCGATTCTCATTCGCCTTGGGTGATTCAAGAACTTCCCCTGCAGTGGTGGAGGGGAGGCGGGCTCCAGACCTGCAGCCATGGATCCCGGGCCGGAGACTTCCTCTCCCTAAACCTAGGTTCTTCATCCGCTCCCTCACCGTGGCCCAGACAGCCCCCGGCTCTCTCCGTGGGGCCGACACCAGTCACTCCTCGGCTGATGGCACTTCCGAGCATCCTGCCCAGGTCAGGGGCCTTTCCCACGAGTAAGACAGGAACGTGCTTCCTGAGCCCCCCCGGCAGCCAGGCCCCCACGCCTGGACTGGGCTCGGCCAGGCACACGACCCGCATGAGATGCTGCAGGAGCTGGTGGGCGTGGCCGCCAGAGTCCAGAGTTACCAGTGGTCGCGTCCAGTGCAGGACAGCGTCCAGCCCCAGGCCCTGTTCCTTTGGGCTGTGATTGGAGAGAGCTCTGGCCTCCCTGAAGGGCCCGGCATCGGCTCTATCCTTTAATCAACCTCTCCTGTGCCTGAACTGTCTGGCTTGGAGCCCAGTGTTTGCAGCTGAGAACCTCCCTAACCCCACCCCCATTTCAGTGAAGGGTGACAGCCTGAGTGCCGCGGCATCCTGCCCTCCCCTCTCACTTTGTCCGGTCCAGGTCTCACCCATCGTTCTACTTCCTAAACAGCTCTCCACCCCATGGCCAGGCTTCAAGCCAGGCCACCAGCCCCGTCACCTCCAGACCCTTCCCGAGTTTTCCACGCAGACCCCGAGTGAACTTCCTGAAATGGGACTGGGGTCAGACTGCCCCTGCTGAAGCCCCAGGGCCTGCCCACCCACCTTGGGCTTGGCGGGGAAGCCGGTGCCAGCCCCGCGGCTCCTTCCCCCTGCCTCGTGCAGGCGCGCTTTCTCCCATCTGGAGCGAGATTCCGCCCTTTCCCCTACCACCCCTACTTTGTCTTCAGCTCTCAGCTCCTGGGGAAGTCACTTTGGCCTTTCCCCTCAGGGGTCATCTCTCCCTGCCCTCAAAACGTCCTGTGCTTCTGGGGCTCTTGTCTTCCTCACTTGCAAGCTGTGTGACCTCGGGCAGGTTACCGGATCTCCCTGGGCCTTAGTGTCTTTGTTTGTTCATTTTCAAAATAAGGTTAACAACGTTTGCCCCTCCGGATTCAGCCTCCTCCACGTCCACTCTGCCGTGGGGACACAGACCCACCTGGCTGCTTTTCCAGGGCCTCTGTCTTCCATGGGAGGTGCTGTCAGAGAGGGAGGGAGGGAGGGGGCCGCTGGGGGTCTCTTCCTGGCCCCCTCCTCGCCTCGGGCCATGAGTGTCACCGAAGGGCAGCCCTGGGGGTGGCAGCAGCTGCCACTGTGGCTGCCCTTTGGGGGCCTCTCCGTTTCCCCACAGCTCTGAGAGACATTGTAACTAGGGGCTTTGTCTGGAGGGCTCCCTGGAGCCCTCGGCAAACTCTGTTTCTACATCCTAGGATGCTGAAGGTGAAAAGGTGATCATGCCCTCGGTTTGCCTTGTTTCTGCTCATGTTACTTCCCTCTGAGGTCACGCTGTCTTCTTGTTTCTCAAGTGATGATTTTCTTGTCTATTTCTGGCAACAGACTGATCTGAAGTGCACAGGCTTTTCTCAGCTACATCCCCAGCACACGGTCGACAAGAGCACTGGATAAGTTATGATCCCCAGTTGCCTGTGTGCCGTACTGTCGTGGTGCCAGGAGGAGAGGCAGGGGTGCCCACAAGCCCCACTTGTGCAGTTGCTCAGGTTGTGCACTGCAAAACTCGCCTGGCCCATGGATCAAAGGGAGCTGAAATCAGCCTGTGCTCTTCCCACCAAGCTGCACTTGGGAGAAAGGTGTCTTTCCTGAAGTGCTCACAGGGGCTGCATGAACGAGTGGGTCTCTACCCCACAACCTGGTTTTTACTCATTTACACGGAAGACTCCATCTTCCCGCCTGTGTTCTCCCTCCCTCCCAGCCCCCTGGGCACCTCGCTTTTCATTATGTCCCCTCTGCCTTCCAGGAAGCCAGCAGCTCCCCTGGGCAGTGCTGTGGTCTGAGAGAGAGTCCTGCAGGAACAGGTGGGGACAGGAGCTCCGGGAAGGTCTCCGGCCCCCTGAGCTCAGAGCCGCTGACTTCCAGATTAAGGCGGGGGCCAGTGGTCAGGCCAGGAGAAACCAGCCAAGGATGGCTGCAGAGATAATGGCCCCGGGCGCAAAGTGGACTCAAAGAGGCCTGAGAGGCAATAAGCACAGAGCCCCCGCACTGCCCCCCCAACCGACTCCAGCCCATTAAACTCAGGATCACGGCTTAAACCAAATCCCATCTTAAAGAGCTCTGTTTAGAGTCTGCTGAATATAAATTGTTCCATAAAGAGAAAAAAAAAAAAATCCCAACAATCCATGCAAGAGACCAGCTCCTAGTGGGAGTGCAGGGTGGGCCGCTGATGCCCCCGGGGGCAGACCCCACCATCAGGAATCAGGAGTTGGTAAGTCTGTCCCAGCCCCGCACTGGGCAGAGAAAGAGCTGTCAGCAGGGTCGCATCCCGGTTCCTCACAGCTCTTCCCCACTCATCAGCACCAGTCATCGCCGGCCGGGCTCGCGTCCTGGCCCCTCCTCAGGACCCCCTTCTTTCTTTCAAATGGGCTACTTGCACCCAGGGCCTTGACGATGCTTTTGGAGGAAACTGAACTAAGACATACGGTCAAGGAGGTCCCACAAATACCCCAGGAAGAAGGATGTATAATTTAGATTAAGGTGCTGGGAAAACTGGCTTTCTTTACTGGCAAACGGTTATTGAGTGTCAATTACTGGGAGTGAAACAATGAATAAGACAGTCTCTACCCTCAAGTCACGCACAGTCTAATGGAGTTTTGTCCAAAGTAGTAAACACCTCCCCGTCACCTTATTATCTGTGGCCGCACACGCACACATTATCTCTGGCACACGCGGCCGCAGGGCAAACATACCCCTAAATCCTCTTATAGTGGGTACTAGAGACTGATGGGAAATAAGCCTGGGTTCAAATTCTGGCGCCATAAAACCTTTAACTAACTAGTGAGGAGACTGAATCCGTAACCAAAAGTCTCCCAACGAAGAAGGATCCTGGACCAGATGGCTTCACTGGTGAATTCTATCAAACATTTAAAGTAGTAATACCAGTCCTTCTCAAACTCTTCCAAAATATTAAAGAGGAGGGAACACTTTCTAACTCATTCCATGGGACCAGCATTACCCTGATAGCACAACCAGGCAAAGACACACAAGAGAAGAAAACTACACAGCAACATCCCCTACGAACATTGATGCAAACCTCCTCACAAACCGAACTTGGCAGCATATTGAAAGGATTATACGTCATGACCATGCGGGATGTATTCCTGGAACGCAAGGACGGTTCAGCAGATGAAAATCAATAACGTAACACACCACGTTAATAGAATGAAGGAGGAAGAATCACACGCTCGACTGGTGCAGGAAAAGCGTTGACAAAATTCAGTTCCAGTGGTCAGTGAGACCCAGGTGGAAACCTGCTAAGGTTCAGTGGGAAAGGTTTTCCTTTGCTAATAGAGGTGCTGCCGCTTGCTTCCTCCTTCTTTATCTTTCTTCCTGGAAAGGGCACGTGGGGCCAGAGGTGGGGCAGGCATCTTTTACGCAGAAAGTCTGACCTTCGTGGATGATCAGCGTAGGAGGCTGAACCACGCTCCCTCTCCCCCGAAGACGTCTGTGTCCTAATCCCCGGAACTTGGGAATATGTTAAAGTACATGGAAAAGGGGACTTTGCAGGTGTGATCAAGGTGAGGATCTTGGGATGGGGTGAGTAGCCCGGATGGTCCAGGTGGGCCCAATGTCATCACAAAGGCCCTTATAAGAGGGAGGCGGGAGAGTCAGAGTGGTAGGAGGTGTGAGGTCGGAGGGCTCTGAGGATGGAGGAGGGGTGGTGAGCTAAGGAATGCCTGTGCCTCCAGAAGCTAGGAAAGGCAGGAAACAGATCCTCCCTGGGGGCCTCCAGAAGGAAAACAGACCTGCCCTCGCCTTGGGCTCTGGCCCTCAGAATTGAGTGGAGACATTTTCGTCTTAAATCTCTTAAGCCACCTGTTGGCCGGGCCCTGTGCGTGTCTGCTCTGCCTCGGTCTCAAGTTGCCTTTGGTGTCATGTCTCCTTGGTCTCTTCCGACCTGGAAAAAAAGCTCCTCAGTCTTTTCTTCTGTTTTGTGAATTTGACTTTTCGAAGAGCGCTCGTCAGGTAGGTTTTTATTTTTAATTAATTAATTAATTTATTTTTAGTTTTGGCTGCGTTGGGTCTTCGTTGCTGCGCGTGGACTTTCTCTAGTGGCTGCGAGCGGGGGCTACTCTTTGTTGCGGAGCACGGGCTCTAGGCACACGGGCTTCAGTAGTCGTGGCTCGTGGGCTTCCGTACTTGTGGCTCTAGAGCGCAGGCTCAGTAGTTGTGGCGCACGGGCTTAGTTGCTCCGCGGCATGTGGGATGTTCCTGGACCAGGGCTCGAACCCGTGTCCCCTGCACTGGCAGGCGGATTCTTAACCACTGCGCCAGCAGGGAAGACCCTCGTCAGGTGTTTTGTAAAATGTTGCTCGATTTGGGTTCGTCTGCTGCTTTCTCAGGATTGGATTGAGGCTGTGCGTTATTGGAAAAATGGCACAGAAGTGGTGATGTGTTGTCCTCAGTGGCTCGTATCAGGAGGGACGTGAGTGACACTGCGTCCCATTGCTTGGGGCACTAACTCTGATCACTAGTGATCCTGGTGTCCACCAGGTCTCCACTGTAAAATTATTGTTTTTTCCTCTGTAATTAATACATATTTGGGGGGGGGGAATAGTTTGCTACCGTGCAAATCTTGTTTCTCCTTAAACGTTCTCCCACTAATTTTAGCGTCCATGGTGGACCTTGCCTGTAGCAGTGATTTTTGCTGTCCTTCATGCCCGCCACGTTTATTGAGTAGAACTCTCTGGAAGGAAAACTGTCTCTTCTTCCTCGTTTACTTGTGCAATTATTAGTTTATATCAGTATGGACGAATGGACGTTGATTTTATTTGATGAGTTAAAATACAACATTACTCCTCTGTACCTTGATTTGTTGCTCAAATCTCAAAGCCAGTGTGGCTGAGGGCTGTGTGTAGGTGTCTGTTTGCATGAAGGTCAACCAATCGGGCCCCTGTCCGTCCGTTCGTTCGTTCATTTGACAAGCGTCACTGCGCGGGCACTGCTGGAGACCGAACAGCGAGGAAAACAGAAGTTGCCTCCTGTTCTCATGAGGAGTGGGGGGTGGGTGCTGTTTATTCCAGGCAGCTGCTGAGGGTCTAGATTTTTTTTTTATATCAAAACCAAAGTAGGCCAGTGTGTCTCCCCCACAAAAGCTTTCTGTGGGGGGCAGTGGTTCAGGCTAAATCAGGGCAGCCTGATACCCGCGTTTATTTAAAGCAAGATGACTCCACCTGTTTGCATGACCCAGTAACACATTTCTATCTTCGTCCCTTTCAACAGAAGCAGTTTAGAATCCTGGCCTTCAGAGTCACCTAGCTCAGCGACTTTCAGACTGGGGTCCCAGGGATCCCCTGGGTGCTGGGAGCACCTCAGGGGGCAGGGGTCCGAGAGCCAGCGGCTTCTCAGCCTCTCTTCTTCAGCAGGGCGACTCCCCTCTCACTTGTTTTATGAACCGGGCTTCCAGCCAATGTTTTATTGGAAGAATGGGTTCTGGTGCTAAAAATCAGAGCTGGATGCCCCCCACCCCTGTCCTCCTTTGTGAAGCAACGTGGTTAAGAGTCCAGACTTGGGTGGATTTCATCCCTGCAACTTGTGACTTCAGGGACCTCTGGATCTCAGTTTTCTCATCTGTAAAGTGGGTGACAGCTGCAATTCCCACCTTAGTGGGGCTTTTGTGAGGACTAGATAGCAGATTCTGTGATAGGCAAGAGCATACACCTGTTTTAAATGTCTAAATTACAAAAATGACAAAAGTGACCCATCTTCTTCCAAACGCTCCAACAGCATACTACAAAAGAACCCAAAACTACCTAGAAAATTCTCAGCCGCACTCCCAAGAGGAAGTACAGTTAACACAGCTTACCGTACATTCTTCCAGACTGTGTTCTATGCACTTGCAAATTTATAATAACCATGTTTAGAAATGCTTTGTACCAACATGGAATTTCACTGTACATGCTGCCTCGCACTCTGCTTTTTTCACTTAGTCACCCACCGGGGGCGAGTTTCCTCGCCGGGACCTGGAGCTGGACCACGTGCCTCCCAGGGGCCGTCGGGTACCCACCTCGGGAAAGTGCATCGCTGTTAGCTGATCCCCAGCTGAAGGACATTAGGTGCTTTGCAAGTTGTTGCTCATGAACAATGCCGAGTGTTCCTACTTAGGCACATTTCTTTGGCTTCTTGTGCTGCAGGAGAAGCTCGTAGAGCTCATTCGTTTCTTTGATTATTCGTGATGCTGTGCAGGTGTCCCCGGGTTTCCTGACCATTTGCAGCTGTTTCTACTGTAAACTGCCTGGTTGAATCTTTTGTTCTAAATGAAGAAACTGAGGCTCAGAGAGTCTCGCTATTTGTCCACGTTTATAAAACCCATCTCTCTCCACCACGCTTAGCGCCGTCCGTCGTGTTCATAGCTCAGCCTCTGTTCGCTTCTCTTTTGATAAAATCGCACCTGTCTTAGGTCAGACTCCCACAGACACAGATGCTGAGTCAAAGATTTCAAGGCCCTCGGGAGAAACCTGCCGGGGAGTGAAAGCAGGGGTGGAGGCCAGGGTGAGGTTTTAGGGGAAGCCCTGCAGCGATAGGGGATCATGCCTCTCCGTCTGTCCTGCCGGAGGCCAGAGAGCCCGGCATCGCTCTTCCCTCCCCAGTGGGTCACAGCCAGGGGCTGCCCTGGGAAGGGGCTCAGAGTGCGCGGCCCCGGGGAGGTCTGGGAAGGGCACACCCGTCTCAGCCCAGCTCAGTTCGCTGGGGCCTCAGGAGGGAGCCCTGCAGGGCTTAAGCCGTTAGCATGTTCTACCCCAACGCTCACCCCCAAATGACTGGTTTATGGTTGGGCCCACAGTACAGTTTCTGTCAGTGGGAGTCGCCTGGGATGTGTCTGGAGAGAGAAGAACAGGATCTGGGTGCGACCCCCCTTTCCGCTAGTGAACACGCTGCAGGCGGAGGGGCTGCACTGCTGGGTCCTAGGGAGTGTGAACAGCCCACCCGGCGGGACGACGCCGAGCTATGCACACGACTCACACCCCCGACGGTGGCTGAGCTGCCCTGTCGTTCTGAATCTTCGAGGAACCACGGTGTCGTCGGATCTCTTGCTTCGGCCAAGGTGGTGGGTGTAAGAAGGTGCTCCGTCTGGTCTCCGTTCGCTTCTCCCCGATGAATGTGCTTCTTCACCCCTCGTGTTCCCAAGAAGTTGTTTCCCCCGATTTCTCTCCCACTGTCCCTTCTTTCTTTTTTTTTAGTTTAATTTAATTTTGGTTTTAGCCGCATTGCACGTGTGGCATGCGGGATCTTGGTTCCCCGACCAGCGATGGAACCTGTGCTCCCTGCAGTGGAAGTGTGGAGTCTTAACCACTGGACCACCAGGGCAGTCCCGCCGCTGTCCTTCTTTCTTAGGTAGGCACCAGCACTTGTTCTGGTTTAAGCTCCTCTTTCCGTCTGGAATGTCCTGGAAAACTTCCTCCTACCTTCCAGACCTGCCACAATGGCCCCTCCTCCAAGAAGCCTTCCTTCATTCCCCGTGAGGGACAACCTCTCCTCCTCAGTCACCCTTCACACTCGGTGGTACACAGGGTGCAGGGCATTCGAGGTCCTGGCAGTGTTTCCCACCACGGGCGCTTTCACACCACTTGGGCCCGGGGGACCAGGCCCAAGCCGTCTTTTCTCTCCTTCCCACCCCGCCTTGCCGACCAGGTGGCTTCTCACAGAACGGGCCCCAGATGGGTTGTTTTCCTCTCTCCCACTTTGGGTTTATGCGGCCCCGCCGTGACAAGGGGCAACACCTGGGTTAGGCGCTCAGGAGGAATCTGTTGCCTAAGTGCGGCCCGGAGCTTCCGAGGCCTCCAAGAGGACAGAGCAGCCGACTGTCTACATGTCCCAGGCTTGCTGTAAGGACCGATGGAAAAGCCCCTCCAGGGGTCTGTCCCAGGAGCGTCCCCGTGGGAGGACGGTCTCACTTCCTCTCCGAGCCCCCACTCGCCACCTCCGAGCACCGGCTCCGATTCAACTGGCGTCTATCCGCCTGTGAGAAGCCAGGAATTACAAGGAGGCGGCGAGGGCTGTGCCTCGGCCACTTAAGCCGCTTCTACCACCGGACACGGCTGTCCCGGCCATGCGTGCGGGCACGTGGGCCAGAGGTTTAGAGGGGGCCACCGCCCGGAGTAAAGCTTGGGCCGCACTGAGACTTTCACGTTGCCCGTGAACCGGCAGAGCAAGGCGGGGTGACGGACATAGCTCCCGGGAGGCCCAGCGCACGGGAACTCGGGGTGCCTTCTGCGGGGAGAACGTCCGTCCTCAGCCTGCCTCCTGGCCCTGTGGACTCTCAAGCGGTAACGGAAGGCAGGCATAAATCCCCTCCCCCGTACTTGCTATGTAAGAAAAGGGGCCTCCAGGGAGCTCACAGTTTAGACAGAGAAAACTGCATATATGTAGGAAAACAAAGGCATGTGAAAACTAGCCACCTTCTCTACTCTAACTGCTTAAAAGGGCTGGGCTTAGCTGAGAGCTTCACATAAAGATGACCAGTCGACCACCAAAGTGATTCCAAAAGGAATTCCCTTATTAACGTGGATCTGTACCTGCTTTCCTCTGAGCCCCACAGGACTACCTCTTGGCCTTTTAGGGGAGAAGAGAACGCATCCTGAGAAGGGGTGGTCTTATAGTTTCGGCGTACAAGTCTCTCACCTCCTTGGTTAAATTTATGCCTAGATATTTTATTCTTTTAACGCAATTGCTGACAAGATTGTTTTCTTCATTTCTCTTTCTCTCAGTTCGTTACTGGTATACAGAAATGCAGCAGATTTCTGTATATCGATTTTGAATCCTGCAACTTTACCGAATTCATTGATGAGTTCTACTAGTTTGTTGGTGACATCTTTAGGATTTTCTATGTATTATATCTTGTCATCTGTAAAGAGGGACAGTTTTACTTCCTCCTTTCTGAGTTGGATGAATTTTATTTCTTTTCTTGCCTAGTTACTCTAGGTAGAACTTCCAACACTATGTTGTATAAAAGCGGAGAGAGTGGACACCCTTGTCTTGTTACTGATCTTAGAGGAAAAGCCTTCAGCTTCTCACCATTGAATATGATGTTAGCTGTGGGCTTGTCATATACGGCCTTTATTATGTTGAGGTGCATTCCCTCTGTATCCACTTTGTTGGAAGTTTTTATCACAAATGTATGTGGAAGGGAGGGAAATTCTCACACAGGCTACAACGTGGATGAACCTTAAGGACATTATGCTCAGTGAAATGCAGAAGGAGAAATACTGTCTGATTCCACTTAAGTGAGGTCCCTGGAGTCGTCACATTCATAGGAACAGAAAGTAGAAGGGGGGGCCGGGGAGGGGGGGGCGTTAGTGTTTAACGGGGACAGTTTCAGTTTGGGAAGGTGAAAGTGTTCTGCCGGTGATGGTAGTGATTGTTTTGTTTTTCTTTTTGCGATACGCGGGCCTCTCACTGTTGTGGCCTCTCCCGTTGCGGAGCACAGGCTCCAGACGCGCAGGCTCAGTGGCCATGGCTCACGGGCCCAGCCGCTCCGCGGCACGTGGGATCTTCCCGGACCGGGGCACGAACCCGTGTCCCCTGCATCGGCAGGCGGACTCTCAACCACTGCGCCACCAGGGAAGCCCGGTAGTGATCGTTGCATTACAATGTGAATGCATTTAATTCAACTGAACTGTTCACTCAGAAATGGTTCAGATGGTAAGTTTTATGTAAGTTTTACCACAACTAAAAATTAAATAAAGTTTTTGAAATTAGCCAGGTATTTCTAAATGCCACATGGTTTTGGTGCTGCTTTATGTGGAGTGTTTGATACGACACAAAAACACAATTAGAAGATTAATCTTGCTGACGTTTAATTGGGCTCAAGGCAGAAGCCCGGGTCTTTCAGTCTTGTCCAAAGTGTCTTGGTCCTCCTGCTGGCGTGATGCCCTAATTGCAAGCGAGGCACTAGGATTCCTTCTAACGCCCAGGCAGCCCTGATGGGAATTGGGTGGGAACGGACGAGTATCTCACGGCATGTGTCTGACACAGGGCTGCTGGCTTGTTGGCTGGCATCGCCGACCGGGTCTGAGAGGTGAGGGATTCTTTGCTTTCAGCGCAATCCCCCGAGAAAAGGGACTAGGCCGGCTTGCTCTGTTTCTGGAAGGACCAGGAAAATCTGTTCCCCACAGATTTTTGGTAGCTGTATATATTCTCTTTGGCTTCTGTCTAGAGGAGCAAAATAAACAGACATGGGGAAAACAAACACAAAAACAGGGCGGGGCAGGTGCTGACCCGTTCCCTTGATTCACTGCTCTGCAGGAGACTGTTTGGCGCCAAAACCCTTGTCCTGCACTTTCCTCCCCGGCCCTGAAATCACAAACAATCCTTTGGCCGGGCTTCTAACGAGCTTCTGGTGAGCACAGCCCATGCTTCTGACACAGAAAACACAATTAGACGTGCACAGGTGCCCGTGAAATGCCCGGCTAGGTGCCAGGCGCTCGCCTCCCTGAGAACTCCACCCTGGGCTTTCTCAGGAAAAAGCCCAGGCGCCTGGGCCCATGAGGGTGGGGGAAGCTAACAGCAGGGAGAGAATGTCATGTTTTGGTTTCGAGCCCTGGGCCAGGGCCAGACCACCAGGGCAGCGAGAGAGAAAACAGGGTGTGCGTGGATGTCTCAGGACCAAAGAACCGGGTGAAACATGACGGTGGTGGGACACAGGGGTCACTTTGGGAAGGTGACCCACTCTGGGGCCTCGGTCGTGTCACCTGGAACACGAGGGTGATGATGGACACCGCGTCTCCCGGCCTGGCGACTGAATGACAGACTGCCAGGAAAGCATTTGGCCCGGCGCCCGGCGTGGGGTTAGGACTCACTCAACACTGGCCGTTATTAAAGGAACAAGCTTCAGGCGTTTTGGTTCGTTCAAGAAGCCATTTTTAGATGTTGACTTGTAATACCCATGCAGAAGCTGGCCGTGAAAACAGGAAACACAGGCTCGGAGGGCAGCTGGGACCTGAGATCCGTCCCGGGTGGGACCAGCTTGCTGTGGAGCGTTCGGTTGCAAACCAGGAGGCAAACTGTGGTCTGTTCACTCCTTTTCGTTTTTGTTGGCTTCTTTCCCGGGGTGGCGGAGGAGGGGTTCTTCGGGGTCTGCAGAGGGTACGGTGGGGATCCTCGGTCCCTGAGAGGCTGTAATAAAGACATGAGATCTGCTGCATTTGCTTCTTTTTGCTGCAAAACCCACTCTCGTCTAGCTGTGATGACGGAATGCCACCTCGCGTGAACACACGCAAAAGTGAGCACGCAAGCCCGGCGAAAGGAACGGAGATGCGTCTCACTAGCTTCAGTCACAGCTGGATCCAGGTGCTCGAGTCTCCTCTCCCCTTCCTCTTCGTTCTCTGGTAGCTTCGAGCTACACTCTAAGCCTCGCTCATGATCGCGGATTCCACGTACCGGACGTCACGGAGGGATTCCCCCGGCCTTGCTCGGTCACCTGCCCTCTCCTTGGACCAATAACTCTGGGCAGGGGAATGGGCCCCACAGCTGGCCAGACCTGGGTCCCACGCTCACCCCAGCAGCCAGAGGATGGCGTGGCTGGCAAGCCCACGGGCCCCACGTGGGGCAGACGGGATTGCAGCAGGCACACGGTCTGCACCCTCGAGACTTGGCGGGGGAGAGTGTGTGTGCACTGCAGGCACGGACGTGAGCAGCCTTTGTCCCGCCCTTCCCCCACGGCACTCAGCAGGGCTGCTCTGGCGCTCTCCAAAGGGTCCGCCTGCTTCCTGGCAATCCAAGGTGGAAAAGTTCCTCACTGTTCTTGAATCAAACCATGTGAGTGAGGACTAAGTGCCCCCGAGACAGCTCAAGGAACCCTCCAGCCTGCCCATTGGAACCAATAAGCCATGGTAGAAACGACCCCAAGGCCGGACCCTGAAGACGTCATGGCTTCTGCCTTGCTCTCCTTGGATCATTCTCTGGAGAGGCAGCTGGGTGGTTGGACACGCAGGCCCTGCCCACAGCCACGTGAGGAGCAGCGTGGAGGCGCCCCCACCCCCACGCCCACCAGCCGAGCCCCAGAGGAGGCAGCCCTGCCCAACACCCTGACGGCAACCTCACGAGACCAAGCAGAACCACCAGCTAAGCCTCCTGACTTGCTGACTCATAGACACTGTGGGAGATGATAAAAGTCCATTGTTCTTTCAAGGCACGAAGTCTGGGGGTGTTTGTTACACAGCTGTAGGTAACTGATGCAGGCAGGCATGGCCTCCGACTTCTAGGGACGGAGTCACTTGGAAAGTTTCCTCGGATCATTTTCAAAGCACTTCTCAGTGACTCTATTAGTGATTGTTACAAAACCGAACATTCACAAGTGGAATCGCGCTGAGAACACAGGGCGCTCCTGCTGTCTCCACACTGAGTTTGCTGATTTAAAAGCCATGTTCAGGGACTTCCCTGGTGGCGCAGTGGTTGGGAATCCGCCTGCCAATGCAGGGGACACGGGTTCAAGCCCTGATCCGGGAAGATCCCACGTGCCGCGGAACAACTAAGCCTGTGCGCCAAAACTACTGAGCCTGTGCTCTAGAGCCCGCGAGCCACACCTACTGAGCCTGCGTGCCACAACTACTGAAGCCTGCACACCTAGAGCCCGTGCTCCCCAACAAGAGAAGCCACCGCAGTGAGAAGCCCACACGCCGCAGAGTAGCCCCAACTCGTTGCAACTAGAGAAAGCCCGCGCGCAGCAACAATGAAGACCCAATGCAGCCAAGAAAAACCAAAAACCGTGTTCACCGTTGGCTTTGCCTCCTGAGCAAGATGGGGAAGAAGGTGAGGTTTGGACAGAAAGGATGTCTTCGTGTTATCAAGGGCAAGTTTGGCAACCATGGTGACCGCAGAACAGTTGTGAAATCTGCTGGGAACGAGCAGATCCTGAACGCGACCGAGTTCTCCCAGCGGCCCTTCCGGCTGAAGCATCGCCACTCCTAGCAAGCGAGCTGGGACTCGAGGAAGGCCCGCTGTTGGCAGGAAGTAGATCAT